>NW_026571018.1:19613529-19889667 GCF_026225935.1 Boleophthalmus pectinirostris | reverse complement strand
ACTGCTATATCGATTAGAATTGGCCAGTGATTTATTTTTGTGTAGCCGCTTCATTGCCTCCCACTTTTGACAAGCTGGACTAAAATACAGCCTAAGATCCAGACTTACTTTACTGCAGCATCACTAAAAATCGTTTTAGAATTACTGGCATTCTTCCCATTTTGTACTATTTAAAGGTAACACCTGCTTGTTTCCATGGAGAGGTTATTGTCTGCAATGTTCCTCAGTATTACATTGAGCTTACTTTTAATTACAGGTGTTACTTGCCTTGAAAATCATCATGCATTCTTACTGCATGGGGGTTACTTGCTTGCCTCCACTGAGATTAATACCATACTGTAGGAGCAACGCTACATCTCAGCAATAACTTTACAGGAAAAATTACACAGTGAACCTTTAAACTACACTGCTATAGGAACACATGTACTTGTACTTTTGCAGAAGCATCTAAGGTTTAATATGACTCATCTCAACAAAAAACAACCCACTAAAGCTAGTTGCATCATTGGCTGCCGGACAGTCAGAGAAAAATGATGGAAGATCAGATTTGACAAGTCTTGGCAAATCATGTGAGAATTTTGTAATAACTATTGTACAATCACATTTCCTGTTTTCTCATTTGGGATATATTCTAATTTTAAACTGAGTCTTTTGTTCTAAATTTTGAAAACTTGTTTAAAATGTTTGACCCAGTTTGGTTTCATAATTTACGCTTTCATTCATTTTGCAACATTAATTCCTCTGAGGGGTGTTATACGCAATTCTACACGCTCAAAACTGACAATTATAAAAAGACAGACGTGACATTTACACAAACAAAAAATAGCTTTCCAGAAGACAGATTGTAGTGGATAATTTCATTCCAACATGAAGGATTAAGAACAACCACGTTTACACACATGCACTAGGCAAGGCAAGGTGAGGCAAGTTTATTTTTATAGTACAATTTGTACACAAAGTAATTCAAAGTGCTTTACAGACTAAGAAAACCATTAAAATCATATACAAATCAATCAAAACATAAATTCATCATAACATTAACATCATTAACATTAACATTAAAATAGAAGAGTAAGAACAATATAAGGGAAAATAGAAGAATAAAAACCAAGCATCGTAATATCAGTCTGATACTGTTACCAATGTGTTTTGTCTTCAAACTCACAGAAGGTTTTTTACTATTGAGAATTTTACTTTAGTGTTATCATCTTTGACCTCTTGTATATAGATTAAATATATTTTATAATTTTTACTTGTACATATACATTTATATAACTATGCCTTAACTGACATCAGTCTCCTGCTATTTCTGCTACTTATTTAGAATTTATTATACCATTTCTCTTTGTTATTATAAGATGCTGTGAGCTAATGTCCAAATAATTGCTCTTGTGAATCAATAAAGTTAGTCTAAATCTAAGTCTTTGCTCCACCCCAGTTTGAACTGATCTAAACATTTAATACATCTGCAAATGAACAAAAACATAAACAATCTATTTTAAAAAGTTATCAAAATACCTCAGTTTCTAGCTATTGATATATATTTCAATCAATATAGACTTTTGTCACAGTCTGCCAATTGTGAATCAATGTTGTATCTAGCCTATACTCACATTTATTCCTGTCTTACCAAAAACTCTGGATATGTTTGAACTGCATGTATGAACTTCCTCATAAAATGTGGAAACTGAGGTTGAGTCACAGAGGACAGATTTGCTTGTTAGTCTATGACATTTGTCTGGATTGCAATTTTGTAAATGTTACTGATTTATCTACAGTGCCATTTTGCTGTGGTTTTGTTGGTTGAGACACTTGTTATGAACGTCAACATTTTCAGGGTTTACTTGAGGTGATTACTCCTCTGAAAAATTACAGCGTGGTACTTTGCTTGTTTCAGTATAAATAATGTCCTTAACAACACGTCCTTGATTACATATCCGTCCATTATAAACCGCCATTGTATTTGATGCTGCTTCCACTTAATTATAATGTTTGTTCTCTACACTCACTTATTGTAATCTGCTCTTTGTTGTCCCACAGGATATTTTCTTTGGCCCTGATAGTTTGGAAAAGTCTTATTGTTTATTGAACAATGGAGTTCAACTGTGACCGCCTACTGTTTGGTTCCAAAAGTAAATACCATCAATTCTTCTCTGAGACCTATAATTTTTTTTTAAATTTGAAATCATAAACCGCTGTTGTTATTAAAACATTTCACAAATTTAAAGTTAAAATAGTTAGGAGTTTCTGTCAGATGCTTTTCTCCATTGTCTGGAATGTTTCACAGTATAGTATTAAACCTTTCTATTATCATGGAGACTAAACTCAAGTTGCAGGTCAGATCTGTGGAGAGGCTCACACCCTGCTCACAGTCAGAATGCTTGTTTTTCTTGGTATTTTTGAGCTATAAAACCACCTGTAATTGAATAAATATAATGTAGAACAGTTTAATGTTACACTGTGGAACATTCCAGGCAGAGCAATGACATAGAAACAAGCAGGCGACGGGCACTCCACCCAAAAATTTACACAATGCACCTATAAACTCAAAATTTTCAAAAAGTGAAAAAAATGAATAGGACACATATTAGACACTGCTGGGAAAGTCTGTGAGGCCCCCGTTTACTTTAATTAAATTAATTAAAGCGACTATGTGTCACTATGCTTTACACCATGGTTAATGCTTTAGATCTTACTCATGCTAATGCTTTTATTGAATAGTGAGTTTATGGGAAACTGGGGTCAGAGATCAAAACTCTAAGACCAGGGTTTAGGACATATTGTGATTCAGTGTGATTCATTACTCTGTGTTGGCTGGTAGCAGTGAGTCTAAGCTATTGTTGTCATTTGTTCTTGGGCTAGACCTCTTTTGTGACTTTCTTTTTATCTAGACCTATTTAAAGCACTGAACTGAACAAACTGAAAATGCCTGTAAGCTGTTTGGATGAGGTGTGAGTCATGACTTGCAGAGACGCTTATTTCTTAATACATTTTCAAATCTCCCATAATACACAATCCACTGTAAACTTGGTGGTTTTCAGAATCAAATATGTGGTGTCATACTCCTAGAAAAGGAAAGAGACATTTTCACCTAGTTATACATTTTTTTTTAATCTCAAATTGTAATTGCAATTCAAGTCACTAAGACAGCAGTTATTTAGATAATAGAATGTGCTCTGCCAAGAACAAAATATCCTGTGTCTTTATTTACAAAAATGTTGTTGTACCCGTAGTTTAGATCAGATTCTTATTCCTTTGTCTTATGATAATTCTTATTAGTTTATCAGTTCATATTTGTCTTAAATTTCAATATTAATGCTCCTCGAGTTGTTTCAATGTGCTCTCTGAACAGAATCCCACTTTTTAAGCGTACATTTTGATTCACAATATTATCCTAAAATTGTCAGTCAATTAAATTTTTATTGTGGCCATGTCATAACAAATATCTAGAAGTAAATTCACAAATGTTGAATCTCTTTTATCTCTTTTATCTTTTATTAGTTATTAAATCATACTATATTATATACAATACATACAAATATATATATATATATATATATATATATATATATATATATATATATATATATATATATATATATATATATATATATATATATATATATATATATATATATTTGTATGTATTGTATATAATATAGTATATAGTATATATATATTATATTTTTTTTTTTTTACATTTTAAATGCCCCTATCCATATTAAAGGTGCAACTTTTTTGAAGGATCTGCCACCTAGTTGTCCCCATGGAGATGTTATTTCTTTATTGCTTGATATGTTCTACCACATGGCATTAAACTTTTGTAACTTGCATATTCTCATCAATTACAGGTGACTGATTATATTGCTAAATAATACTTTTAAAAAACAATCCTCACTGCACATGCTCTACCACTCTGCAGATCTGACCTGTAACCTGTGCCACCTGCCTGTCTCCATGGAGATAGATAAGTTTAAAATCTTACATACCAAACAAAGCAGCATCCCAATGAAGAAAAGAGGTGGTGAATCCTCCAAAAGAAAAGTTACACAGTGCACCTTTAAATATTATTGATCTATAGAATGTGATGTCATCTGAATCTTAGCAACAGGGTCGTGATCGTTGGAGGTCTTTTTTTAGTGATTTTGTGGTGATTTGTCAGATGTGCGCCAGATGTGTGGCTCATTTCAGGCTGCAGGCTTCCGGTTCCTCTTACCTCTCACACACTTCCCTGTGCAACACTTTGTAGCTGCCATGTGTGCTTTATAAATATCTTTGAATTAGTAATGTTAAAAACTATACATACACTTCTATTACCATTTTAATCAGATGATACACCTTTTCTTTATAGTGATACACAATGCAGAAAACAAAACAAAGAAGTATGATACATTAATTAACATTTTAAACTTATACGTTTTATAGGTAGTGTTTTATGTTCAAAGTTTCAAGGGGATTTTACTTGCTTATCACATTGTCTGTATCTTAGAAAGATACAGAAAATTTTAATAGAATAGAAAGAGTTAATACTTAACTTGCAAACATATATATATATAAGTAAAACAAAACTAGGATAGAACCATTTTATTAGCCTTGGTTTATGAGTGTCATTCATTTACTTCATTTACTTCATTTACTTCGTTATGGACACATTTTAATGAAGACGTTTTTAGAGTTATTAAAGAGAAATGATAAGAATTTGTTTTAGGCAATACAAACAGTGAGCGATACAGGACTACATTCTTACCATACTCCATACAACTGTACAACAACTCACTGTTATGTAACAGATAACCTTGCAATCACTATTTCATCTTTGCACTTTTTCTCCTTAATGACCTCTTGTATATAACTGAGACATACTAGTATTTGTATTACTATATTTCTATATTTTATTTTTACTTGTATATAATATACATTTATATAAGTCTGCCTTATTTGACACCAGTCTCTTGCTATTTAAGTCTAATATAAATATTAATGAATCTAATATTAAGTCTATTATGAATAAATATTTAAATGTGATCTAAAACTGTTACTACTGATACTAAACTGATACTAGTTGTCTTATGTCTTGCCATACATTTTTAACAACCACAGTAGAAATTATTTTGCCTCTGGTAAATGTAATCCAAAAATAATAACATCCTCCAATCACAGTCTTATAATTTCAGGCACCGCACTCGACCTGTCTAACCTGTACCTGTGATTGTGCAGTCACTCCAGCTGTTTTGGCTCTATGAACTATTAGCACACTTTAATGAGTACAGTACTACTTGAAAGACACGATGAGGCACGCTTTGATACTTTTTTTTTTAAAAAATATCTCTGTCTCATTGTCCTCGAAAATCTGGATCCTAGTTTCTGTCACGTGTTTTGGATTTAGTTACACAATCCTGGTTTTGTCGCTCATAGTGAGTGCTTCTCCATTTCTCCCCATGCTTTTGGTCTTCCTTGAGTTAGCTCATTCTCACAGATAAGAGCATGTCCAGGCCTGCCCTGTGATTCTATGGTAGAGAGGGAGCTGAGAATATAGTCATATTGTTTAGTTTTGTTTCTTTGTAGCGATAGTAGCTGTCCATGTGTGCAGCTTTTCCCATTATGTATTCACTTTGTCTTAGAGACTATAGAGGTTGTTGTAATGGTGTTGGAATGCATTATCATTGGAAAGCTATAGTGTTATGTTACAACACCTTTAGGCTGTGAAAAAATATGCATTGTTTTTTAGTTTGTTTAATATGTTTTTGTTTACACTGTAGATAGATTGTAATTTCCCCAAATAAAATACATTTATAATTTTAGAAGCCCTTAGTAAATGAAACTTTGTAATTTAATATCCAACTATTCAGAGTGTTATTAGGATGACCTGCGATACCGGAAGCGGTGACTGGAAAAATTACAACTGTAGCAGCAGTAGTAATAGCAAATAGTAAGTAAGTGCAAGCTTTGTAGTAGAATGAGTAGTATTTTTTGTTGTCACAAAAGCAAAAGGGCAAAATGGTATATGGCCAGATTTTGCCATATTCCTTTTGCCAGCTTTTTACTAAACACTTTTGTAAGTGTCATACATACCCTCTTATATAATTACTTTTACTTGAAGGTGCAATATGTAACTTTTCTAGTGGACAGTCTGCCACCTGTCTCCATGGAGATGTTATTTCCTTTGGCCTGGATCTTGGAATATTCCACAATTTGATAAACACATCTTCAACTGCCTTGCATTTATTTTACCTACAGTTGTTTGTATTGCTCCAAAATGACTTGAGTGGGGTCCCCTCTCCAAAGATCTGACCTGTAATTTGGCCTGCTTGTTTCCCCGGAGACAGTGTTGTAGAATAAATTGTAGTAGCTAAAGAGAAAAGGCCCTGGATTCTAATGCAGAAGAAGTTTATTTAACATTTGTACAGGACACAGCACCCAGAGACATGAATCAAGACATTATTATAGTCTTGTCCAGTACAGTACAGTCTGGCTATGCTTCCGTTGTAGGGAGTATTATAGCTCTGATCATACAGCACAGAAATGTAATTTCTCTAACAGGTAAGTTTAATGTCATACTGTGCAATATGTAAGCAAAACAGCTTACAGCTCTGGTGGACATGCAGGTCTTGTCCACCAGAAAAGTTACACAATACAGCTTTAAGTACACATTCTCACAATCCTACACTGAAGCTGGTTGGTCTCAGTCAAGGCGTTCGAACAAACGGTGAAGTCTATTAAATCTGAACCTAAACGCTATTTATGGGCTGCCTTCTTGCTGCGTTTCCACAGTGATAAGTTGTCTTGAAGAAGCAGACAGAGAGGAGGAGGAAGAGGAGGAAGAGGAGGAGGAGGAGAGTTTTTTTGCAGCATCATTCTCAATACACTGGGGACATGCAAAAGATGTATCTAGAGGTGTGAACACTCTCTCTCACACTTCGGTGTAAGGACTGCAACATATCCTGCCTTTTATATAGGAATAACATGTTCTGAATACATGGGTTGCTTGCATCAGTTCATCAGTTAGTATTTCAGTCTTCTCTCAGATGTGAATGTTGAGAAAGTGGTGTAGCATTACTTAGGGGAAAATAGTTTATACAGTAGTGGTATTTCTTTGGTTATTCTGAGGCTTTTTAAAAACTCATATAGGATGGATTTCCACTTGTAATGACTGTCTCTCACCTCATAGAAAACTCCCAAGTCTTTGTGGTCTCTGGGCGTCACTTTAACTAACAGTTGTGGGTGAGGTCTGAACACATTGTATCACGTCACTTGGTTTCTTAATGAGTAAATGAATGACAGGTTTTTTATGCAAGCTCAAAATGGCTCATTCCCAATTTCTCTATAGCTTGCCACAGAATACTTACAAGCAGTGTTTGGAAGAATATGTATGTTATAATACTGAATACCTGTACTGTATTTAAATGTATTTTGTAATATATTCTGACATAGTCTAATCTTTATTCTGAATATGTGTATACTTTCATCTTGAGTTGTGTTATAATATAGTGTAAAACATAGGGTAATATTTAAAAAGCATATTTGATTCACTGTTTGAATTTGTGTTTTTATATATCACTAATTAGAAAAGGAACTCACCACAAGAGCTGGGTTTTCTGTTTAAATTAAGCCTAACTTACATGACCAAATGCTGCTTTTGACTTTAGAAATTATTATTACTGAAACTGTACAAAAAAAGTTACTTAAAATTAGTATTCTGAATATGTATTTTGGCACACCTATTTAATTACTTTCCACCACTGCTTTCAAGTTTTGTTAACAACAGTTGTGGAGGATTCCTGTTTCTCCTGGTTGTGTGTACTTAGGGCACAGACTCTCACACATTCGACTGGTCACACTGGACAACAGCATTCCTTAAAGGCACATATTTCTGGATTGTCTAAGGCAGTCCTGCAGGAGTTGATCTTGCTTAATTGTGTTGGCTCTTATCTGGTAATTTTCTTGAAAAGTTTTACACCTTAACACTGCAAATGTGTTTAGAAGTAAATTATGTGATAAAGATAAAGATAATGTGATCAAGTTTTCTAGAAACTTATTTATGATAAAACAAGTATTTAAACTGAGTCAGATAATAAATGAATAAGTAGACAAAATACAAAATATCTTACATGATATAATAATAAATTTTTAATGTTTATTTATATTTTAAACCACTTTTTAAATGTAATGTATGCAAGCCTTGGAGATGTTGGAGAATGAATATTACATATCCTTGAGCTGTACAACATTAATTGTGAGATACAGTGCCTGAAATACTAATGGTGGAATGACAAACTCAATACCAGTTTAAAAATAAAGGTCCTTTCACATCAGCTTCTGATACTAAAGTGGTTTTCCTGTCAGTTAAACAGATACTTTTAACTTATAATAAAGGGATCACTATCAGTCACATTTAGAGCACAGTCAGTTAGAACATCATTTTATTAGGAAACCACTAAAACTTGCTGTTGCTTCTGATTGGCTGGCTGCACTAGCTGCCATGGCGACCTCAGTGTGATGAGTTTGGTGAGGAGAGGGTGGGAGTGAGACACACACACCACGGGGCATGCATTCTTCTTCAACACACCGTCTGTGAACTAGAGAAAAGAAGAGAAAGGACTTTTGTCACTAGTTTGCAGCCTCACTGGCACCGCACACACTGTAAATGTTGGTTTTCTGTATACACTTATGTTCTCTTTTGCATGTAAAATATACATTATCTGATGTTTCTTAGTTACATAAACTCTTTTTGTATTGTCTTTATGTCTTCAAGCACCTGTGGTACCCTATTAGTACTTCATCAAAGATGAATGAATGAAAACCCTACACGATACAGTGACTAAGCTCAGTGGGAAAGGTCACTGTCTGTCCTGTACAATAAACTATCATCTATGTCCTCTACAGTCCAAACACAGACCAATTGGACAATTGAAAGCCATAGACAATTGGTCTGTACAGTGAAAAATAGTACTGGGTGCATTTAATAGGCTAGACTGAGGTACTTAGCCTTAAAGAGACATAGGAACTATTTAATTTGGGGTTTATAAAGGTAGATTAAAGGGCCAATAAAATAGGCCGGTCAGGATCTATATCGACTTATTGTTCAGTACATGGCAGATGGAACAATTGTTTTTGGGGGTTAATATTTATTGTGGGTACATTTTCTTTGTACTAGTGGGGACATTTTTTGGCACTCCTACATGATTTGAGCTGTAGAAGGTTGAATAAATGACTATGACTATGACAAACTCACTACTTACATGTTTCATTCGACTATGTTTTTATTGCAGCTCATGTTTCTTAACTGTAGTGTACCTTCTGAATATTTCTGGGAGGATGATAGCTCTTTAGGGTTGTTTTGTTAGTGACATAAATTAGTTTCATTATTATTGTTTATCATCATTATTATTTTTGTCAGAAGTATATCACACTTCAAAATGTCTCCAGAATGGTCTCCAAAAGGCTGCTGTATACAACACAACGTGCACACTGTGATTGTATGTAGGGTTAGTGTGTGTTCTTTATGGTGACTCTCTGGCATGTCCAAACTTGAGAGAGAATGTTTAATTGGCTGTCAAGCTGTGAACATAAACCCAAACCTATAATGTCCAGCATTTTGACATTCCACATACAACTGTAATGAGAAAAAAAAAACTAAATAGTGTTGATTTGATCTACAGAGAAGTGATAGATTGGTGTCGTGAGATAGAAGGTTTTAAAGAAGATGAAAAAGACTACATAAAGTGTACAAGAATATGAGTTGACTAGAGCTATATTACTGATTACTAGACCCCTAAAGAATGGAATATAAATGGGACAGCACCCTCCTCTGGATGTATGAGACATTGATTTGCTTTTTCTACTTCTTTTAACATTATAATTTTGTAGTATTCTGCTTAAATTCTTTGTCTCAAACAGAGTTTTTGCCGTTCAGTGCTCTCATCATGTGGCCACATTTGAACCAAAATTTATTTTTTGTTAGTAAGTTATTAAAGCCAATAATTATAAAAGCCTTGTCTACTCATTCATTATTTCTATTACACAAACTCCCTTTTTAGTTCACATATAAGACCAAATGAATCTGTTTTATTATTCCATATTGAAGTTGCAAGTATATAGTTGCAATAGCTCAATTGAACCACTAGAGTGCAGTAGCCTGTTGCATAGATTGGTATCCCTAGTTTGAATGCCACTGTACACATGCTGCACAAAAGAAAAACTCATAAAAGGGCTTTTCTTATTGGGAAGGCTCATCTGTGTATTCAAATGTAGACTGGTATTAAGTGAATATTAATTAATGAGGTGTTTGGGCCTATAATTACAATACCTGAACAAATAGGGCTGCACAATATATCACAACTGAATCGAAAATGCTGTTTTAGTTGATGCAATTATCACATTACAAAGGCTGCAGATATTTAGATAATATGTCTTCTAGAAAAAATAAATTATTTTGACAATGTTGTTTTTAGAAAAATCCTGTAATTGTAATTTAGACCTCTATAAACCTGTTCTGAAATGCATGTAATACATTAGTTCATCAGTTTTTCAGTTCATATTTCAGTCTTCTCTCATCTGTTAATGCTTCTGAAGTTGTTTACAATGTGCACTCTGAGCATAATCCTACTTTTTAAACATAAATCCCAAATCCAATCACAGTTAACAGTTAATGTTTGATTGCCTGGTGTTTTTTTGGGTTTTGAGTATAGAAAGAGGGGTGGGGTATCGAAGGTTTTTTTTTTTGTGTGTGCGTGTTTGTTTTAGTTTTGTTATGGAAAATAAAGTAAAATAATTAAAATCATAACAGTTAGACCCCCCCACTTCAAAGTTGTGCAACCCTACCTGAAATGCCACCTATAAAAGGCCAGTATATTTCTCATTTCTCTGAATAAAATACAATCTTCTCTTGCATCGCTGTGAGTAGAATGGTAGAATAAACACGATGAATAAGACATGAGATATTTTCTGTCCGTCTGCTCATATGTGCACACCTCTCTCTGTCCAACCATTGTGGGTCTCATGATTTCCTCATTGACCTCAATAGATCAAAGTGAATTGGGCTGGCACCAAACGAATGCTCTCTCTTCATATCTCTCGTTCTCTTGGACAGATGCAGGATTGTAGGGAAGCCGACATGCTTATCATAAATCAGAGAGTGATACACACATTTGGGGAGGTGGAGTGCTCTGTGAGGCTGGGCTGTCCCATGTAATTAGATGATGGAGGGGTAATAGGGGGATTGGGGTAAAATAAGGTGCGAGCCAGTGTCTATAGCCAAAAGGACCATTCTGTAGTGTGTGCTGATGTTTGGACACAAAATATTTAAGTTCAAGGATGGGGTTGTTTTTCAGTTTTGATTTCAATAAGGCAAAAATAGCTCCTGCTTTTAGAAATGCGTATAGTGTATGAATCAAGCCTGAGGTCGTAGCAGAAGCAACAAAAACTCACTACAGGCCAAGAATACCATGTGTATGTCGGCAAAACAAAGTCAACAATGACAGTAAAACATAGACTTTGTATATAAATGGACATACCTAAGTTAGTTGCCATGTTCCAAATAGAAAGTGAGGTTGAAAGCGCTTCCGGCTTCATCAACTCTGTTTCCAACTGACTTAACATTGGAAAATTGTCACACCTCTCTCTGTAACTGCTGCAGTGAGTCTCGCCATTTTGGTCTCAAATGTTTATAACCTGCTCTACATAAGTCTGGTGTTTTTATTTCTCTATTTTATACAGAAAGCTTCATTTGATTGGAGCTGAATGCTGTAGGTAACATCACACCTCTTAGTCCACTTCTTCATGCAGACTAAGTTGTAAGCATATATTGATCTGTAATTATTGTTAATAAAATAATAGATATGGTACTGTAGCAGTCTCTGGTGCGTTGCTTTTTGCTACAGCTGACATATGTTAAATTTATAAGTAGCAATTCCCTGGATTTTAAACAATTATGGATTTTAGATTTGTACACGAAATAAGTTTTTTGTTTGTTATAATCAACTGTGTCAGCTGTTATTTTCTACTCCCAATCATGTGACTTAATCTGTCCTTCCTGTGTGGTCACCCGTTGCCCTGGAGAGATAGAGCACTACCATGAGGGAAATTAGTGCTATCAACAGACCCCCACCCCCCACGTGTCCCACCAGACTCTGCCCAAAGTGGTGTCCAATCTGCCCCGGGCCTGAGGTTAAGGTCAGTGGGGAAGGGAAGGGGGGGCGCTGGAGCTGATGCTGATGTTTGATTGGCTGTTGGCCTCTGTACTGCTCTTGTTGTAGCGATCACTCCATTTTCAACAGCTTGTCACTGGGGCTGTGGAGTTAATCACATTTTAATTGGTAATAGTCACTGATCAGAGTATGTGTTTCTATTGAGAAATCTCTCATCACAAGGTGGAACGAAGCATTTTGAGCTTTTGGAGATAGACAGACTGAACTAAAGTGTTACTCAAACATGTGTAAATGGAACAAAACACAACTCCAGGTCTGTTTCTGATGAGGCAACAACATTATAACATGTCTAAAAGCTCACAAGAGTCAATTCTGTGTAATCTGAAGTCTGTTTTTCTTTCTTAACCTATTCTGATCCCTCACCTAAATCTATTCTAAACCTGACCAACCATAATGCGCTCTATTTCTTGGGAAAACAAATTTTAATATAGAGACCTTTTTGAATAATACTAGCCTGAAGAGCTGCTGATAAGATCTGTATTCAACTGTCTCCCTTCCTCCCTCACTTCCTCACTTTCTCTCTCTCTCTGTATCCCTCTCTCTCTCGTTCACAAACAAAGCACAGACACAGACTGTAGAACTGTAGTGAATGGTGACCTTTTCAAACCATTTATGAAGTGCTCCATGCGTTAGCGTTTTGTTTCCATCTGCAGTTTGTTTCACCTGCTATAAAATGCTGTTGGTACACAAATGTACACACAATATTTGAAACGGAATCATTAATAAAATACCTGTGAATTACCTTTTAGTTGTTATTAAATATAGAAAAGAATATGTAGAAAATCCTGGTATACTTTTACCTTGATTTGTGAAAACGCTTTTCTGCATGTGTGATTTTTTTTCCTTAATTAATTAGTGATAAATAAATGCATTAAAAGCGGTGCAATAAACATAAAGCTGTTTTAATCATGTTTTTTCCCCCACATAATACACTATAATATAATACAACCTGGTTAGCACAATTTGTACACAAAGTAATTCAAAGTGCTTTGCAGAATTAGAAATTAAATTCACAATACAAACAAATTAAAACAAAAAAACAAAAAACAAAAAAACAAATTAAAACATAAATAATATAAATCATCATCAAATTAACATTAAAAGAGAACAGTGCACAATAAAAAAATAAATAAAAATAAATAAAAAAAAGAACTTCAGTCATATGCACAGCTAAACAGAACCTGGGTCTAGTAATCAGAATACAGTACTCTGATACTAAAAATGTATGCATGTTAATTTAGGTACTCACTGTTCTGTAAATAAATACATTTTCATCCCAGACAGTTTTATATTGTGCTGCTCTATTGTTTAGTTCATCTCCCAGGCAAAAGTTTAAACGGCCCTTTTACCCCACAGCTTGCCTACCCATGAATGTTTGATCTGTGCTAGCATCTCTTAACCTGACGTGTTTTTGTACAGCGCAGTGTAAGAGAACTTCTTTGTTTGCCCCTGCCCTGTGAAGGATGGGGCAGTTAGAGGAAGGGGGGGTCTGCTCTCACACTAAAGACAGGTGGATATGCATTTGCATAATGTAGAAGTCCCTGTGTGAAGGGGGGTTGGAAGAAAAACATCTTTTGTTCTAGGAGATATTTAAATAAACGAGTGATAGGAAGTTTAAATATTTGTCTTTTTATTGTCAGCAACTGGAGTGTGGTGTACCATGTCAGCCTGAGATAATACAAAAACGTCCCTCAATATTGAGTTGAGACAAAGAATATATAGTGTAGTTCTTAAGGCCTTAAATCGGTCAATGGTGCCTTAATCTACCATATTTTTAGATGGATTATAAGGATTTCTATGAACAGTAGTAGAATGGAGTAAGCCATGAGTGAGTTAGCTGGAGCTTTGGGAGTGACTGGACACTTTAATCTGCCTTTTCAATTATGTAGATGACATTTTAGTGGTTCTTTGTGTTGTTGTTTTTGCACAGGATTTTAATAATCTTGACAGCACATGCCGTTAGTATTTAGTCAACCAGTAATTTACTTTGTTGACTATACAGCGTTATAGATCTGAACTTGAACCTCAGTAGTTCAGGGGTAAAAGATGTATTGATGACACCACAAAAGAGGATCTTGCTTAGAATGTATTAGAATTAGAACGTAATTTTACTAAACCTCTTTGGCTGGTGTAATTAAAACAACTTGTGCTTGTGCAGATGTTCTTGCCATTTTTGCTGCTAATTACGTGTTTTCATAGGTAGTCACAATAACACATTCTGAAGCACAATATACCGCTGCAGAGATGTACTGTGATAAAGATTAATACTAACACTGACACAAGACAGAATAATCACAGTAAACCAATTTCTAAATACAGTATCATTAAAAGCATGAGCTGTAACAAATAGCAAAATCAACTGACAGCTCAAATCTTATCATATTACATAAAAAATGTCTAAAACCTCACCACTCGCACAAAGAAAAAGTACCCACGATAAAAAAAAAAGCCCTAAAAAATTATGTTTCAGCTATATTGACGATAAGTCGATATTGTAATTATCATAACAGGCCTATTCACAGTGCAACCCCATTAACCAATATAAAAATATATGTAATATATGTCATAAAAAGACATCAGTTATCATCATATAGAGCAGCAATTCATGCCAACCCTAATATTGTTTCTTCTGGTGAGGGACCCTTATAACAAGAACTGCTAACGTGTTAAATTACCCTTTTTATTTTGCCCTAATGAAGTTCATTGTAGCAGTCACTTCACTGTAATGTATCTGCTTGATATTATCAGCTTGACACACATTAACATACACAAACGCATGCACACAAATGACCCCTGGCTATAGGAACTCCCCATCGCCCTTCTCTGTTCATGCGTTTCCTCCAGCTGGCACATTACAGACTTGTATCAGACAAAGGGGGGCTGCTCAGGGCCCGGGAGTGAAGAGGTGGGCGCATAGATGAGGGGTGTGGGGGGCCCCTCTCCTGTCAGCCTTTGTGTCCTAATTGAAGTTTCTTGTGTATCTCAGCCTCTCTGGCTTTTCCTCCCCCCATGCTGTGAGGGGAGGACCAGAGAGGGAGGAGAGGAGGAGGGGGTTAAAGGGTTTGAGGGTTGGGCCTGGTTGCTTTTGGCAAGCTACTCACCTCTGACTGCTCCATGTTCGTAAACAGAGGCGGGTGCCCGTGGTTGAAAAGACTGAGGACTCCATCAGAAAGAAAGAACTGTGTGCAAAACAAACTGCTGCGCTCATTAAAAGCACTTAGACTCGTGGAGGGATGTAATTAAAGCAACATGAGGTGCTTTTTGTGTAGTAACTGGGATAAGACCTGTTTTTGTTTAGCTTTAAAAGCTCATCCGATTTGATAGGGCAAATCACTGCTTTAATACTTGATTTGTACGTTGTAATGAGATTTGACGCGCACTTAAGCTCTAGTAGCAACACAGCTGTTTTATTTTTTTGTTTGTGTACTGTTCATATGCTTTTCAAAATGGCACAAGATAATCTAAACAAACTACAAGGGGTGTAACAATAGCCGAAATATGGTCACAATACATCAAATCACAAGTCTCTGTGCTTGAATTCATTGTTATGGTGCAGTAATAGCTAAACAACAGAGGGAACTATATAGACCATGATCCTTTGCTTCATTTCATCTCAGACTACAGCAATAAATAACTGTTACTAAGCGCTTTTAAATATGAATTATTTGAATTATAACAGCACCAAAGGCTTGCAAAAGCATTTTAAAAGGAAAAAGTAGCATATTCACTATTTCGTTAGCCTCCACAAAACATTGCAATAAATATTGTACTGGGAGATGGATATTGTGAAAATATCGCACTCAGAGATTTGGGTATTGTTACATCCCTACAAACTACAATACAATTTTTTATCTTGTGAAAAGCTGTGACGTCACTGTTTAAGGACCAATATCATCCTCAAAATGCTCTCATGATGTACTATAAGTATACCTGGCTCTCCTCTGCCTTCAAACCCCTCAGTCTGTGAATGGGGGGCTGTCCTCCTCACATAGACTTCTGTTGTAACATGTGGCAGCAGTATTGAGCTGATGTGTTGTGCTCTTGCTGCTGTCACACAACAAGCACTGTATCACATCTCACAAAAACCACAACGATCTGCTGAACTGGAGTTTTATTGTTTTCATTATTTTTAGGTTGTCTGGTGTTCATAAAGGAATAAGAGTGTTCGCATTAAAATTTAAACACACTATTATTCTTTTAATTAATTTTTAATTCATTTTCTATTAAATATTTAAATTCTATTACATCATATATTTTCAAGCTGATTCGTCTAAATGTATTTCTACATTTGGAGCCACATCTTAGTGAAGTAAAGTTTCTAGTTTTAATAACACCAAGTAGCGTGTCAAATGAGCAAAAATCCCACTTGTGACAGTAACTCTAACCATGTTTAAAGCAGAAAATAGGGCAGTTGTTTGAATTTAAACATTATTTATTCATTATATTCCATAAATTAAATAGAGTGGTCTGCAGATCTGGCAGCTAATTGACATTTGACACAAGTCTTTCTGGACAGGCTCATTATACATGGCTCTGTGAATTCCTCTGTCTGAAAGTGAGCGGGCGAGTGAGAGAGATGGGGCGAGTGAGAGAGATGGGGCGAGAGAGAGAGAGAGAGAGAGAGAGAGAGAGAGAGGAGGGTGGATGGAGGGAGTGCTTCTCTCTTCCCCTAGCAACGGTCGCCGCTGCTCGTCTCCAGCCTGTTGTTTTCTCTCACGCGCACCACACCGCTCTGCTCTCCTCTCCTCTCCAGCACTCTGCCTCTGCCTGTTGGACCCCTCTCTTTGCTTTTTCACATTTTCTATTTCACCTCTTCTCACGACATGACGAGTGCTTACCGAGGATAGACGGTGGATCGCAGGACGTTGCCGGATAAGAGCAGAAGAATTACGGGAGGTAGAAGGAGATAGCAGTTAAGATAGAGGATGGAACCGCTGAGTGCTCGTGGCCTGCCCAGACTCTCCTGGATCGACACACTGTATAGCAGTATGTATTTTACTGTATACTTACTTATCTGTGCTGGCTTTTCCAATACTTTTACTATTAGCTTGCATCTCTGTCCCTGTCTTTAATAACCCCCCACCAAAGCTTCACTATAGCGCTCTGATAGTGGAGGAGAGACGGACTGAACTGGGGCAGTATTCATTTTGACAAGAAAGAAATTTGTATTTAGCTTTAGCTTCTGACTATCATGTTTTTTGTTTTAGTCAAAATTGGTCAGCTGATTCTTTTTATGTTAGTGTAGTTTTAATTAATGTCATGCTGATTTAGTCAGAAAAACAAAATGAAAAAACAAAACAATGAATGGCACTGCTTCATTGGACACATGAAGATGCCATCCTTGGATCTTTAGTTTGTTTATGGTTATGATTTGAGGCTCTGAGATTGAAGAGTGAAACTTGGAGCTAGTTTCTGCTCGTTCCTTTCTTACATTTAGTACTTACAATTTCACAAAATTATCTGTATCATTTAGTCAACAAATTAAATAAACAAGTATATTTGGCATTTAGATTTAGTAAGAAAAATGTGGCATTTACTACATCTGTAATATTTTAGCTGACAAAATAAACAGTGGAGTGCGGGAAGCTTGGAGAGATGTGGAGCAGAGGTTGTGAGTCATACTCCAGAGCTGGAGGTAGAACTTCATGTTCCATCTCATTGAGGACACAAGCTGCCTGATGTTGAATTTTTAATCCTCTTTGATATAGTGGTCTTTGCATATGAGAGATACGTACGATTTGGTAGGTTACTATGCAGCTTTAAATAAGTTAAGGGTTGTTAAGGTTCAAATATTGTGCAAAAAGTGAATGGACTGTAAAAGAAAGATTGTCTGATATTTGTAATCTGCTCATTTAAACCAGATTATATTATAAACAATATACTTCATATTCTAATTTTGCATATCTCCATATGTATAACTCCACCAGAACTACACAGAAAAGTATGGTTGAATGGTTGGTTAAGGTGTTGTGTTTTTATTTGACCCAAAGCAACGGCTAAAAGACATCAGTGGTAATGTTTTTCTCCCCTAATAACTAGACAATGGAGTTGAGTTTGTAGTAAGACATAGCTCTATTTACCTGAATGTAACCACTACTGAATAAAGCTGCCCATAGTATATGAAACCACTAACAAACTGCCTGCACATGCACTGTTTTATGGATGTGTGTTTGGGGACTTTTTAGGATGTGACACTGTCTTTTGGGATTTGTGGTGCTCTATTGTTACTGAACTTTTATCTGCAGAGAGGTTCTGAATGGAAAAGGGAAGGAGACACACAGTGGAGTGATTTACTAAGAAATACAAATTAAATAGTTTTTATATAGATTTTGTAAGTCAGAAAAATAGATGAAACAATGAAACAAAACACAACTTCAGGTATGTTTGTGATGACGAACATTATAACAGAATATTATAACATAGTGTAATATAGTCCCTTTAAACAGACTATCTACTGTCTCAAAATATGCTTGTTCTTAGGTCAAATTTTTGTGTCATTTCTTCTGTTTCTGTACCAGACTAAAATGCTTCCAAAACCAACCAATATGCCTACTTGTAAACTATTAAAAACAACAAAATAAAACAACACAAATAACAAGAAGACCTAATCGTTTCCATGTTTTCATAACTTCCATTTAAACATTCCACATTTTCCTTTCACCGTTGAAGCTGCTTGGGTTTATTAACATTTGCAAGACCATTAATATTTGATGCTTATTTCCTTTTCCTGAGGTATGAATAAAATTGCAAAGTGACTCTATTTACAGTACAGTAAGTATTATTACAGTACACTATGATACATCAAAACTGTGTACTTATTTTGAATACCATTCCCATCTTGTGCATTAGTCCCAGATAAACTTAGTCAGCATATCTTTGTTGATCATTATAGGCAGCATGCACTTGGTCGGTGTAGTATTTTAATGTGTCTATATTTGGGCTTGTTGTGAACTGAATGCATTATAATATAAATCAGAATGCTCTTTTACACATTAAAGTGAGAGAGCTACAATTGGAGACTGATGATTAACATTGCGATCTCTTCTATTTTTGATTCCTTACCTTAGAGCTGCCAGGTTAATTGAATCGAAATTGCAATTTGAATGAACTGATGCCAGTGTAAGGATGAAGAATGGCCTTTTTTTCCCCAAAATAGAATATTATGAAACAATACCTAATTTGAATTTACGCAATTAGCAAATCGCAAAGGATGCAATTTTTGAAGTGCAAATATTAATGATAAGCCTGTAGTTTAGGTCTGTACAAGCATATTCTGAAATATTATTCTTATTAGTTTGTCATTTCATATTTTAGTCTTTCAGTCATGTTTAAAAAGTGAACTTTGAACAGAATCACAAATCTAATTGCAATCACACTGCTTGTCAGAAAAATTACAATTGAATATTTTTCCCACATTGTTGAGCCCTACCTTATACCATGACATATAGATCCAAAATGCCATCGCTCTTTTGTTCACCTGTCATACTCGTCTTTTCAAGAGGTTATATTGAATACCGTGACCTCTCCCTTTGCCTCCTGGGAAATAAAAATACACCAGCACTTTTGTTATCCACAAAAGCTATATTTGTTATTGTACGCTGGTCTACTGCATTGACCCCAGAGACCATGATTTCTGTTTTATTCTTCACTCCTATAGCAATGACTCATATAGGGCCAGGGCCAGCTGAATAAAGACTTTCCGATACCACTTTATAGTAACTACACCTTATGTCGTGCACGATATAGATTAAACCTATCTATCACAAGGGAGACAGGCAGGTTACAGCACTATGCTACATTACAGTTCAGTGGAGAGTCTCCCCTATTCACAGAAGGAATTTGAGCATTTTGAGCCATAGAAACACCTGTAATGAATAAATGCTAGATGGATGTGTTTAATGTCATACCACAGAACATTCCAAGGAGATCAATACACATCTCCATGGAGACAAGCAGGAAAAGTGCACCTTTAATAAATCATGAACAACAATTTAATTTGAATTGAACTAATAGCTTATTATGAATGATTCAAGCTTAGTAACGACTTAGGGTTACTAAGTTAAGTTTAGTCCAGTAACTCCCAAAACTCCAGCTAACTCACTCCATTCTTTCTTATTTCTGCTGATGAGCAAATAAATCCTCATAACTAGTCAACTAAGAAAACATTTGGTTAACTAAGACAACATCAACCCTTTAAGAGGGCTGTCATATTGACAAATTTTGAACTGCATATTTGTTACTGAAGTACAAGTAGAGGATAAATGATAATATTGAAACCAAACCATAAAGCTGAATTATCCCCAAAAAGTATTCTTAATGTACAATGTGATTAAATAAAAACAGAATGCAACATTTTGTAATTAGTTTGTATCTATAATGAGACATAGAAGTTCATAATTCAACCTTCTGCAGCTCATTTTCTCATTAGTACAGACTACAGAATAAAGTCCCCACGAATATTGACCCCCAAGAAGTACTGTTCCATCTGTCATGTATGAACAATAAGTCTATACAGTATTTACCACGACACACCTACCGATTAATAGACTTTACAATTAAAGGACTACAGCCTTAGACTCATGCCATGTTGATTTTGTGTAACGCACTTCCTATACTTGTACCATGTGACTACTACTGCAGAGCCAGCCTGTAATTGCTTCCTGTTTGTGATAATGGATGAGTGTTAAACAGAGGGAGCACGTCCTTAACTCTTGGACCAGTGGGTAGGATGCTACATGGTGCTATTGTCAATGTGCCCCCATGAGACCAGTATCATTGAGGTCACTGATGTAAGGACAGTTCAGATGGTTAAACAGGAAATCATTTGTTGCTTTGGTTTATTATGTCAGAGAGTAGAGAGGAGTAAGTAATGTCCTATAATGGCCAATTTAGTTTATTAGAGTCGATAAGGATACGGTTCAGTTCTTAGTGCTTCAAACCTCTTGTCATGGGGCTTAAATTGTGTTTAGAACATCATTGAATCAATTTACTCATTTCTACTCAGTTCCATATACTTTCAGAATCACAATTTTGTCAAAATTACATTTTTTTCTGATTGTGATCAGAGCTGTGACTCATCCCTGCTCAAATTGCGATTTAGAAAAAAGCTTAACAAAAAAAATGAAAGCTTTTTGAAGAATGAATTTTGTGTCAAGGCCATGTATTGTGTTCTAAAATTAGAAAAAATAAAAATTCTAATCTTGATTATGTAAGAATATTTAACTTTGATGTGCTTGAGCCATCTCAGCTGTGCCAAAGTGCCACGCACACGTATGTCAAATGATTTTTCTAATCTGGATTACTGCAGGGATGGGTCGAATTTTGAGCCTGTAAGAGCATTAAAATCTCATATTAACGGTATTGAAGACTGTGCTGGAAAGCTGCAGTGTTAGATAACAAAGGCAATTTGTAGAATTTGCAAATTGTGTCGTAATTTTACCCCTTTTAATTGGGCTATTTGATTAAATTAGTTTCAGGTTACTTAGTGCCCTAGAACCTATTCTCATAATTAGTGGTATATATTTTCAGTAAAGAGACAGTGCACACAGAGACTGCAGTTTTGAAGTATCATCAAATCCTCCACAAATCTCGTGTTCTGAAAATGATCCTTGTATTAGTCTGTTAGATCATATTTCATTCATTTTGTCAATTCTTCTGGACACATTTAAGATGTGAACTTTAAACCAAATCCTGTTATCAAATCCAAATGCAACGCTTGTCAGGAAACAGTTATAATTAGATATTTTCCGAAATCGTTCAGCCCTATCTTTTATATAAAATGTTAGCCCAAATGATTATAAAACATACATATATTATACAATTTTAGTTTTCTTACAATATTTAAAGACATTCCCATCGAACTTTGAGCGTTGTTCCTCTGGCAATCTCTCTCTCTCTCCAGTCCCAGTTCTGTCTTTAAGTCTTTCATGTTAGCTGTTATCCGACTGTCACATGGGCTGCTCCAGTGAACAACAGTTTGCAGTAAAGTGACTCTGGACAGCTTCCCGGTGAAATGTAGCAGGGGATTTTAATTCAGCCCAGGTTGTCTCATTTCACACCCTCCACAACCTTTTTCATCGACTTCCTGCTTCCTGCCAAGAGCTCAGACATCCAGACCATTAAAAGCTGTGTAGTCCAGTGCAATTGGATCTGGTGAAGTTTATTTATTTACTTTCACTTTTATTGCTCCTTCACTGTTTTACAGATTAGCATAAACAGCCATGATATCATTATGTACAACTGTGAAAAGTACAGATTTAGATTCACTAAAGAACATAAAAAAAAGTACAACCAACACTTTTTAAATGTTTTAACAGCAGCCTTTCTATGCGTTGCTTTCTAAGATTTAAAAAATACAAGTGCGCAAATTATAAAATTCTTGTGCAAATAATGTACCTTGTGCTAAATTAAAACCCATAGACTTCTATTACTGGTATTAAAGGTGCACTATGTAACTAGGGATGTAACAATAACTGACATATCATGATATCGTATCGTCAAAAGTCTCATAATAATATTGTGGACTGTCACAATATATCGAATTACCAGTTCCTTTGCTTAAATGCATGGTTTCACAGTAGCAACAGCTTATAAACATCGGGAACTACATATCTCATTATAATTTCAGCGCAAACAACATGAAGAAATATGTTTTTACTTGAATTCTTGGGATTATGACGGTAATAATTCACACCAAAATCTTGTCAAGGTATTTTAAAAGCAGAAAAGTGTCCTATCTACCATCACATTAGCCTCTCCGGAATATCACAATAAATATCGTACCGTGAGATGCATATTGTCATAATATCGTACTGAGAGATTTAGATATCGTTACATCCCTATATGTAACTATTCAATTACAGGGTCCACCATCTGCCTGTCTCCATGGAAATATTGTTGTGTGCCTAAAAAAATTCCACAGCATGGCATTAAACTTGTCTTTTTGTATGGAGACAAACTGTTAAACAGTTAAGTCCAATTTTTTGAGAGGTAACCAGTTCACAGTGGAAAACCTGTCTAAATGAATAAATGCAAGAAAAAAATAAAAATAAAATTCCAAACTGTGGGACATCCAAGAGAAAAACAATAACATCTCCATGGAGACAAGCTGGTGGCAGATCTTTTACCATTATTTTGTCATTCGAAGAAATCAAACATAATGTAACCAGTCATGTTCACTGTGGAAAATTGGTCTCTTCCAGTCTATATCTTGGTGTAAAGCGTTCCTCAAATTACAGCAAGGAATAGCAAAGGCGTTCCTACAATTTAATTCAATTGTGAAAAGGATATGTTCACAGATGATACACTGTGCATTTGAATTAACTAGAGAATTGTCTAATTTAATGATCTGAACCGTTATCTATCGAATCCTGCCCTGAACAAGCCTCTCCATTATCCTGATCAATAGAAGAAACCATGTCTTCCTGTGCGTCGCTATAGAAACAAACACTAAAAAGACCACTCACATGCGTTGAGAGTAGAGCTAGTGCCTGAGTCAGCTGAAAGCACTGTAGTTATGTAATGATGAGGAGCAGAGGAGCTAACTGCTTCTCCTAACATGCCAGGCTCTTCCTCCTGTTAGTGCTAGCATCTTCTCCCATTTGGATAGAGAGAGCCACACTTATGTAACACGCAGTATGTTGACGCTAAACTGTTATGTGGTGGTTTGCATGAGATATGATTCATGTATCGACCTTCTTGTTCTTGCTTACAACCACATGGCGTTGTTTTCCAGCTCTTTTGGAAGTGAAATCCATAACCACAATGCTTACTTTAGCCCTAACCTTAACCGCAATGGCAAAAACAGGTGCTAACCTTAGACATAATCCAACAAATGTGGAAGTATAGACCTGTGGAAAGCCTAAAGTGGCATAATCTACCTTAAACGTGCATAGTTTTTCTGATAGAGGGTTTCTATAGATGTCATTGTTTCGCTTAAAATGTTCCACAGTATGACATTAAACAGCTCTACTTTACATTTACCGTACCTTCCCATACATTTTTTCAATTACATATGGTTTTATGTCTCAAAATACGTAGAAAAACAGGCATTTAAAGGTTTAATACTGTACTTTGAAACATTCTAGACAAAGCAATAACATCTCCATGGAGAAAAATATTTGACGGACCCTCCACCAGAAATGTTGCTGTTGCACAAAGCACCTTTAAGTATTGGCTTGAATAAAATACATGGATAATCGACATTTATTTGTATACAATACTTGGGACCTGTGCTTATTATTGGGGAAGGTTTGCTATGTTGCTACCCCTCTGCCATAATACAACAAATTAGTTTAGCCATGTACTTTATTCCAAGTGCCATCTAGAGATAGACTGATATATGGGTTGGTTGATAATATATTAAGTAGAGCCCGACCGATATGGATTTTGTTGTGACCGATATGAAACCGATATAATGGGAGTTGGCGCTGCCGATAGCCGATATAATCGCCGATATATTTTGTGATGTAAAAATTCACTGTAAATCTTGAATTCATTAAAAAACTTAGGTTTGGCTCTAGTGGATTCTAAATTGGGTTTATTTAGGCAACATTTATTGTTATTTTGACTCTTTACATCATATTTACAGACAGTAGATTGGCCTAATGGCATTTTTGCATCACATTCTAGCTACTGTTACTGTCACTGCTAGTGATGGGTATTCTCGGCTCACTAAAGCAACTGGCTCTTTCGGCTCCCAAGCGACTCTTGAGATGGTTTTGTTGCAAGCAGGACTAAACCAGAACTGAACCAGGACTGAGTGTCGGGACTCGGTTTCTATATCTCTCCTTCACTTAAGCCCAAGATTAGTCCTGGTTTATTCATTTTATGCTGAACTGCAGCCAAATATGCACTTTTTTTTTATCCTATGCACACGCAGATTTCTGAAAGTTTCGTTTTCAGCCGCTGCTGCTGTCAAACTATGGGTCTACATGCGGCATGAAGAGAAAAAGTGAGAAAAAGAGAAAACACGGCTCCCAATAAGAAGCAGGCTGCTGTTGTTCGCTTCAAAGAGTCGGCACTAAGAGCCGTTTCGATCGCGACCGACCCATAACTCCTAGCTAATAAACTATCGCTATTAGCCTTTAGCCGTAAAAACGTGCGCACCGCGGTAATTAATGATATGCATAAATGTGGATCATTCACACGTCTATTCACAGCTCATTTACATATCAATGCTTGTCCAGTAACAAATAGACGACCAATGTAGTCACTTTACAATAGACCAATAGAAAACAGCCTGTTTATGTGTGGGAGCTACAGCAGCTAATCGCTAACAAAACCTAAACTAGCTTCAAAGTCGATGTATTTCCAACACTCACCGCTCACACAGGCTCCTCCTCACATCACAAGTCTGCACTAATAAATGTCCTTTTAATCCAGACTCAAACCGATTGTCCGAAAAAGAATATAATCTCAGTGTTGCGCACCGCTGCGGGTGTAAACAAACACACGCGAGTGAAGTGACGTCACTCTGGTGGTGTGTTCAGGGACAGTACGGACACAGACACAGACAAATTACACCGTAGATAAATACTGATGCGGAGCCACATATTAGGACATTTATCTGTCTGTAAATTGGATTAAATGAACATAATGTAGAGAGTCTAAACTTTATAACGAGGTATAACATGCCCACGTGAAATATCGGCCCATATCAGCAAGCATATCGGCCGATAGCCGATATGTCTCCAGGTGCCCATATTGGCCGATAATATCGACCAGCCGATATATCGGTCGGGCTCTAATATTAAGTCAATATTTGCACTTTTCAGTGTATCTGTTATTGGTCTTAAATCTCCAGCGCATATATTTCGATACTTGATATTTTGTTTTGACCAACCTGCTGCCTAAAGAGCACATACAAATCTTTATATGAACACTTTATTGCAAGGAAACAATTGTAAACATGTGAATGGCATAATTTGCAGAAAATCATCAATATCTGCGTCACATATTGACAGAAAGAACATATTGGTTGATCTTTAGTGTCATCTGGCAGTGCATAATTTGATTTCTTACAGCCAGAGTAACATTGTATTCATACATATGTCCCATGCAATCAATCAAGAGCAGAGACAAAATTAAAATTTAAAATTGTAATTATGATTTTTTTTTTTTTTTTTTTTTTTGCAGTTTTTTTTTTTTTTTTTTTTTTTTTTTGCAGTTTTCTATTGGCCAGCCCCATTCACATATTTAAAATGTGCTTTCTGTTGCTTGGTTCCAGGCAAGCTTGTTGTGTTATAGAGGAGGATTTGGCAGCAGCAGCTCTCAGCACTTTAAGTTAGCAGTTAGTTCATCTTTGCAGGGGTAAAGCTCCTGGTTCACCCAGACCACTCGGGTTCATCCAGTGACAACCACATCAATAATAGATGTGGCTCTTAGTTCAGATGAGTGTATTGTTGTGGCTGAATGACATGAGGCAACAGGACCAGACGAGACCAGAGCTGTGTAGACTATACTAATGTGAAATCATCATGTTTTTTTTGTTGTTGTTTTTTTTCTGTTGATTCCTGGGGTGTCTTAAGATGTTTGCATGTTGGCCTCATTATTAGCCATTCTGTTCATTAAGCCTGCTTTAATTGCCTTAGCTGTCAGACAATGTTATACTCTTCTTGTACAAACTAAAAAGTTCAACCTTAAAGAATAATAATTTGAGATAGAATTCTACTTATGACCTGAAATAGATTGTTTTGCAGTTTCAAAGGTGCACTGTGCAACTTTTATGGTGGAGGGTCTGCTACCTACTTATCTCCATGGAGATGTTATTGCTTTGTTTAAAATGTTCCATGGTATAGCATTAAGCATATCCATCTAGCATTCATTCATTGCAAGTGTTTCTATTGCTCAAAAATGTTGTAATCCCTTCTGTGAATAGCGGCGACTCTCCACAGATCTGAATTGTAATCTAGCGTAGTGCTGTAACCTTCTAGTCTCCCTTGTGATAGATAGGTTTAATCTGTACTATGGAACATTCTAGACACAGTAATACATTTTCATGGAAGCAATCTGTCTGTTTTCCAATAATTTATTATTTTTTAAAACACAAGTAAAATCCACGGTTGTGCTCTACTTCACCCCCCAAACAAAATGCATCTAAAGGATAAAAAAGAGTATTTGGTATATGTCTACAAAACATCATTAATATTATTCATTTTGAAAGATGGTAAATGCAAATGCAGCTAAAATAACATTTTTGTGCTCTCATTTTGTTGTGTGTAGGTAATGATGAATATTACAGAATATCATTTCCCTTGACATTTCTGGCCATCTGCATGACTAATATGTAATACAGCCATCACAGGTTTGCATAGAAATGAAGAAATTATGAATGGTACTGCACAGAGCTGTGACTGAGCCTGACTGGTTGATTTGTAAAAGATAAGAATCTCTTGTTCCAACTGAGCGGGGAAACCTCAAACAGGAGAATTAACCTTCTTGATCTGTTACCCTGTTCACGTGGGCTTTGTTTGGCCCTTTGTTGTGCTTGATGTGAGAGGGTGTGCCACATGTCTGAGTGGATCTGAGTCTTTGGGGACCATCTCCTCAGGGTTAAAATGACTGCGATCTTACTATAGACTGTCCTTATGGGGGCTAGTTACCAACAACATCTCTCTGCCACCCATGCCCCTCTTTCCCCGCAGCCAATCAGAATGCAGTAACACCATCATACCGGCCAATGGCGCTCCTGGCGTGTTTACACGAGTCCCGGAAGGCTGCGATTAAGCATTCAGGTTAGTCGAGCGGAAGAGAGGAGGAAGAAAAAGAGGGGTTGAGTGAAAGGGGGAGACGTGAGGATGAGGAGAGGAGAAAATAATGAGCCAAAAGGGTTGATGGATGCACCGGAGAAGTCACTAGTCATTCAGACACATTTAGGTGAACTTACGACTGGACATGCATCAGTGCTTACCAGGACTGGGAGAGATTTGTCATCATTTTTTCCCCCTGTATTCATTGATTATGGTTGGTGATAATTTTTTTGTATCAATAAAAAACACTTCCCAATATTATTTTCCTAACAACTGAAAGAGACTTGTAATTGTTTCCATTTCAGTTTCTTCCTCCAAAGTCTGAACTCTGCTCCAAACCACATGCTTTTACTAATAGCAGCTGTAGACCTCTCAATTAAAAACACCCAAACAGCATATCATTGATGATTAGAAGTGACTGAATCCTGATCACAATTAAAATTAGTTTAAAGGTCCATAGTAGCCAATATTCTAATTTCTGTTATAATGTTGTTTCCTCATCAAAAGTCTACCTGCAGTTGTGTTTTGTTTTATTCATACATGTTTAACACACAAACCCTGAATATTTTTGCTGAGTTCTTTCTCTCTGTTCTCTTAATCATCTGTTCCACCTTGTGATGTCATGTGGTAATACAGGAAGTACTCCACTGTTTTTAAACTCCATACACCTTCAAAAGAATCATTTGGATGATGTCTGCCCAGGAATGGCCAAGCTCTACTGAACTAAATGTAAAAGCTAGTTGTTAACTTGAAAACTGCTGCGTCATGACATCACAATGTGGACGAGAGTATTTTAAGCTTTGGAGATGTAGATGTTGTAATAATAAAGGGTTAATTTAGTATGTGTGAATGAAAACAAAACACAACTTTTTTCAGGTTTTTGATGATGTAACAGCATTGTAATAGGGCTAAAAGCTCACAGGGGTGATGTTTGTGTAATATAGAACCTTTAATTGCACAAACTTGGTGCATAACTTCCCAAAATTCCACTAAATACTAGCACTAATTGTAAGGTATAGCACCTTATTCTTAGCTGCTTAATTTTTGTATCTTATTTATTTCACAGTGTCATATATTGTCTGTCTCCATTGTCTATTGTTTGTTTATGTGGTTGTTTGAGCTTCTTGCACACGTTTTTTCCAGTGTTTTTTTTTTTTTTTTTTTTTTTTTTTTTTTTTTTTTTACACAAATAAACTAACCTACTACCATACTAAAATCTGCTTTCCGTTTTTAGAAATATCTTGGACCCTTAGCTTGCAAACCTCACATTACCTGCTTTGTTTTCTGAATGAGACTTGTAGTATGTTTGTTAGCATGTCGTAGTGTGTCCATTAAAGATTTATGGCTTGGGTAAGTGTTGTGTTTCTCCTCTCAGTAGGTCTTCTTTCCACTGGGGTCAAGGCAAGCGCAGTTATTTCAAGTCTGACAAAGACCGATGAGGAGCAGATGAGGAGTCATTTTTCACGTTAGCCTCTTATTGTTAATGGTTTAATTGAGATGTTGCTGAGCTATGAAGTAATTATATTTTAAATTGTTTATGCTAATCAGTATGGTATTTCCTGAACAATGTGTTGTTCAAATATCACATTCCTATAGCAAATCACATTAACAGGGCTGTCCAATTAGTCACATTTTAATCAACATTGTGATTCAGTCATCTCTAATTGTCAGTGGTATCTTTGGGTTTTTAATTGAAGCCTACAGCCAATTCTCTGTTAGTGAAGGCATGTGGTTGTGGTGACCAGGGAAGAAATGTGACTATTTTTTATGTTAAGTGGCACTGATTAAATGTCTGTTATGTTTTTGTTTAGGAAATTGATATTGAAAGACTTATATTTGTTTTTATTAAAAGATTAAATCAAAATGAAAATCATGATCAATCCGTGTATGGGGGGGAAAAAAAATCTGGATTTTAAAATTTATTTATTTATTTTTTTTTTTTGTTAATATTGCTCAGCTCTAAGAGTGTGATTATGTGTATGGCAAAAAAAAAAAAAGTCATATCCTGATTTGTTTAAATTCTGGACCGTGTAGACATCAGAGTTATGGCCCAGAGATATTTAGTAAGTTTGGAGTATTTATAATGACAAAGATGACCACTTGTTCCAGCTTTAAAATCTATGTGAGTTGCATTCTGTGTCCATTTATGTATATAATTTATGGACCTTTTTCATATTTTTTGTTGTTTTGCCCAACATGGAATGACAGTCATGCTCTGTAGTAACATATAGTGTTGTGTAATGTTTATCTAGTATCTATAAGAGCCTCAACCCTGTGTCTGAGGTTAAGGCCATTGCATTAAATCACTGTCCACTTGATATTCCCCTCTTAAGCGTGACCTTTTAGTAGATGAACTTGTAATCAAGGCTCTGATATCTGAAGGTCCCTGCACTATAGTGTTTGTGTTCCCTGGCCTTGTTGTGGTCCGTAGAGTTTATCAGGCCTCATGCTGTTTCCTTTTCCTCACGCTTATCTCTCCTGTGGCTCTTTACAATGTCTCGGCCGATCGAAATATCTGAAAATAAACTTTGGCTGAGAGGCTGCAAGGTCTGGATTTATATTCATCAAGTGTTTCAAACCAAGGTTAGACTCATATACTGTATGTCTATATATGGGGTGTTTGTAAAGCTATCCAAATAAAGTTCATTGTCAAATTTAGTTGAATCATTAATTGCCATGTTCAATAGTTTTGTCAATAGCTAAAAATGGGTGGCCAAAAATAGAAGCATGTCTAGACCAAAATATCTTATCCATGGGTTTCAGAGTGGCAATAAATCAGCAGTTGTCTTAGTAATGGACTTTTTTTTTTTTTTTTTTTAATCTATCGATTGAACAGTGAAAAATAGTGCCATAAAGTTGTACTTTTTTGTTCTAAATTGTTAAATGCTATGGTGACAGTCCTAATTTTTCATCATTCTGAAGATCATGGATTACTAGAAAGCTGAAACCTGTGTATTTCATTTTTATTTTTCACATTTTCTAAAACTGTATTTTTAGACTGTGTCACCAATTAAACAAGCAAGACCCACTTATTTTTGCTATGTTTATTATGTGTCCTAATTTGCTTAATAAAAAAAAAAAATGTGTCACTAACTTCACTTTTGGAAGCTACTTACTCTTACTATTTTATTATTTTATTAACATAACCTCCTGACCTATAAACCCAGGCTATAGCCCACATTTGACTTCCCTATCAAATTCCACATCTCATTTTTGCATCATGTATCTAAGTAGGTGAAGAGGGTTGTACACAGACAGTATGTGGCAGTGCTCGCCGGCTCCCCCCGAGGGTCGTCGACAGAAGCTTGAATTTTAATATCTTCACTCATCTGGGCTCTTCTGTTTCTCTACACGCTTTGATAGGCTTTCCATTAGCACATGACTGAACACAGAGTACACTGCCCACATTCTGTTCTGCACAGGCTACACAACAGAAGTGGGTGGGGATGAATGTATCTAGAACATTATAATGTAACGCAGGTAGTAGAGGGATTTTCTGTACTCGCTGACTGATGTTCCAGTGTTTTCCATTAATAGAGAAGACTGTGGTAGCCCCCGTAGTCGATTGTTCAAGCTCTAAAAACAAGCCAAACAAAAAATAGTAATACATATGATGCTTTGTGCTTGTAATAGATTTGTCATACTCAAACTGAAACTAGAGACTCATCTGAGCAAGTATTAATTCACACATTTTTTTTTAACAGTTTAAGAATGGTCTTGAGGTTTAACAGAACACTTATAAGATGACTATTGTGTGTTTAAAATGTCTGTAGTACTAAAAAGAGTATTTTAAATAAGTGAAGCATCAAGTCTATTCCTTCTTTGTTGAAATCAAGGTTGAAGTTTTAGTATTGTGACAGCATGCTGCATTTTCATTGTCCAACTAAACTCAGACTAGTTTCATCATGGTGGAAGTACAGCATATGAACTTGAACTTAAAATTCCATGTTAAATCTTTAAGTGACTAAATATCAAATTTTTAAATCATAATTGCATTACAATACCTCGCCATTGTCCTTTTGTGTCCAAGCCCATGTTTTTGGTGAGCTCCATGTCTGATTCTTGTCTTCATTTGTATATGCAGCGGGATGTATCCGACCAACGCCTTGGGGATTTAACATAGCTAATTATGATGTATGGTGACTGGTTGCCATAGTAACACTGGTTGGTTTGGTGTTTTAGGGGAGAGGGGCTGAACTGATTCACGCTCAGAGCTGTGGGGGTCCTTATCTGCTGTGGCCTTGAGGGGTATGGCACGTGTAGATATGCAGCTGATGGAGCATTGGTATTCTTCTGAGCAGAAGGATTTGGTTTTTATCATAGGCTGGGCTGGCCTGTGCAGCGGTTCAATGCACAGAGCTTTTCTTTATTCAAGACATCAAAAAAGACATCCAAGAAGACATCCAAAGTCTGACTCAAAATTTCAGATTGGTAGGAATGGTCCAATATTCGTTTATTTAAGCCAATACTATATTTATTTTTTTGATGCTATGACCAATAACCAGTATTTGCCTTCAGTTTACAAAGTTTATGAATGATTTTCACTAGAATGTATAGTATAATTTGTTGTACTTTTTATAACCATTGTGTTAACATAAAGCCATCTTAGCTTGATTAACTCAAAAGTCACACTTGATTTTATGAGAACAAACATAATATCTGACTGACTTATTAAAGAGATATTGATATCAAAACATTCATAATACAATTATTAAGTTATTATAAGGGAGCTAAATGAAAAAAACTAATTCACTTTGCATCAATTAATACAGGTAATAACAGTAAAAAAAAATAAATAAATAAAAATGCTGGCAAATATTGGCAAATGCACTGTTAAAACTATGTAAGATTAAGTTCAAATCCCCAACTGTGCTTCCAGTACATATAGGAATGATCTTATTTAAATTGCCACAACCTGAATAAGTTGCTGTAATTGATGTGAATTAAATGTGGCACTGGGACTATTTAGCCTTTATGTGTCTGACGTCTGTCCATTAAAGTGTAAATCCAGAGCCTTGTGTGCTTCCTCTTCCTCTCGCTAACATGTGGGAGTCCTGCTGCTGAGTGACCTTTTAAAGTGCGCTCTGCTGACTTCCTGTCCCACAGCTCGACTTGGTTTGCTGAATACAAGAATCCCATTATCATCTTGATCAAGGCCAGAGCTGGAAACAGGCGACAAAGGCCACAACTGAACGCAAAGGCTAAAGACCTGTGAACTGCAGCTGCACTCAGACTGTGTTATCACATTATTAGCTTCACTGTAACACGGGCCAATATGAGATCAGGACAGTGTGTGAAAGCACCTACGTACAATAAAGCTTCAGAGCAAAAAATATTGAGGATATTTCAGAAGAAACAGTGCAGAAATATAATATTTTACAGTATGGCATAACAAAGTAGCTTACTTATGGAGAGTGTTTCAAAGTATATGTTTAACTTTCTATTTCCATGGAAACATGCAGGTGAGTTGCCACCTCCAGAAAATATGTGTTGCTATGATTATAAAACATACAGCCCTCCCTAAAACTATAGTCTGTGATATCTCAGTCTAGTGTAAAGGTCTGCTGGTGGGTGGTGGGTGCCCGCCCTGGTCCCTGGCTCATATGTTGTGTGGATGTGAAGCAGGTGGACATGTCTCCATATTGATCTGTGCAAAGCTGCATTGATCACAGCTCACAGAGCCTCAGGAGAACTGTGCTCACAGGGGAAAAACAGGCTCTGTCACTGCGAATTCAGCTCACACAGAAACCATTAGGTTTTCAAATGAGTTCAAGTGAAATACTCTCAACAATGTAAAAGCATGGATCTGAAAAGGTGTGCTCTCAAATGGGACATAACACCACAATTGTTACTTAGCTGAAATATTCCTGACACTTGCAGTTCTTTGTGTAGTATTTCTGGCAGACCTTTTAAAATAGAGTGGAATGGGAGAAGTCGATAATAAGTGAACTCTTTAGCTTTTGTTTTTATTCTTTAGTTTTAGCTTTAGGTCTATTCTAAAAGAGAATTTGGATTGAGTTAGTTACAATTATGGTTCAGGGTTAGCCACTTTATTAATAAGACTATTAATTTAATAAGACTATTTGTGACCAATGTTGACCCAGAATGTCTCATGTTTAAACTTTTATTTGTTCCTTTTACTTGTCCTTTTGATATTAGATTTCAACTTACATCCAAATGTATCTTTACAGAAAAACCCCTCCATGTTGTGTTACCTATGATTTGCTGCTTGCTAACTCATTGTTTACACCTCTACAAAACACCTGACCCTGGTCCCTATTGCCCTCTATTGTCCTCGTGGTACTGCGCCATGTCCAAGCTGCCCGCACACTGTATTTGAACAAAGAGAATCCCCCTCCTGGGCTGTAAAGATAGACCCTCATAATAAAGCACGCTCTAATTTCCCCTGTGTTGCCGCAGATTGATGATGGCAGCACCGGGACATGTTAAAACAAAGTACACACCGCCACACAATGGAGCCATCAGAGTGTAGAGCAGGTGATGTAGAGGCTGTCAGACGCTCAGGGCTCTCTTTGGGATGACAAGAAAAGTTAAGACAAAACTTGAGTTTGATTGGTCCATGACTGTCATGGAAAATGTTGACAATAATAATCAATTTCAGAAAAGACCTGTCACAATATTGAAGCACGATATATTGCTACAGAAAAATGTCTCAATACACGATAGTACTGAAACTACTTTTACCACTGACACATTAACACTAAAGCAGGATGTGGCAGTCACTTTTATGAAGTGAACCATATCGATTAAAACAGACAACAAACAAAACAAAAAAAATATGTCAATTACATTGCATAAACAAACAAATTTCCTTCCAATAACTAAGCAATAAAATGACAAAAAATTGCTAAATGATACCAAAAAAAATATATTGCGCTATATTGATACAGCATCCCACAATAACGATACTGTATCATCAAATTTAGTATCACAATATATTGATATTTCAATATTTTTGAACACTCCTAGTCGAGCAGGTGATGTAGAGGCTGTCAGACACTCCAAGGGGGTACAAACTGTTTTCTCTTGTGGAAGAAAAAATAGGACAAGTTAGGACACAACTGAGTCACTATCTATTATTAATGAAGTTATAGCTAGGTTATTCAACAGAATCTCATCAATACTACTTTGCTTTCACATCCTCAGAGAATCAGATCTGATGCCTGTAACCCAGCGGGCAGTATAAGTAAAACCCTGTCATCTCCACAGTAAAATAGACAGAATAATAAACAAGTAGAGACATGTTCAGTACATTAATCATGTCCCAGAAGAAAGCTGGAGGTACACAACAGCCTTGGCTCATGTTACTCTGTTGTATGGGCCTCTGGATAGAGTAAGAGTACAGTGTGTTTCTTTAAAAGCCTGTGTTTGCGGCTGCAGGGTATGATGTAATCCCTCTCCTCCAAAAAAGAAATGTGCTGAGCAAGGCTACTCCAGTCCCTGGCTGAATCCACAAACTGCAGCAACAACTTGAAACTGTGGAACTGCCAAAAGCTAAAAACAAAGAATAGGTTTATAATATTCTCTTTGCATGTGTTATATTTTGATTACTGCTGTTGAGAGTTGCTGTTGAAATGAGAGATATTTTGACTTTTATTGTATCAGCTATTGGCCTTAAATCTCCTGCATAGACTGATGTTTTGTTTTGGTTGATCTACTGCCTAAAAATACACACAATATATATTATTATATTAACACTAATATGAAGAGATAACTGCACAGAATGTGACTACATAGCTCCTTCATAGGTTTGTGATTAAAAAAGAGCTTGGGGGAGTTTGTAGTTAGATTAAATAATATAATGTGAGCAAAACCATCAAAATCGCTTGCAGTTGCTCTGTATTAGAAACAACCATATAAAAATATATATATATATCAGTTGTAAAAAGAAAAAAAAAGAAAAAGAACTGCAATAGATAAGTAGCAGAATGAAACACTTTAGTACTTCATCTGCATCTGTAATGAGTCATGGAAGTTATTAATTCAACCTTTACATGATAACTACTGACCCCAAAATATCTTGTTCCAGCTTTCATATATTGAAGGAATAGTCGATAAAGTCATTATCACAATAGGCCACGTTTTTACTGCAAATTTAGTTTTTCATATTGTAATTTTTTATTTATTGTTATTATTATTATTATTTTTTGCCCTGTGTCCCTGTCCTACTTGAGCATCTCCATTGGGAATCTATTCTTCTTGAACACTGGCATTGACTCACCCAGCGCTGAGTCATCTCTCTGGAGGTCAGCCATGGTTTATGTGCTGAGTCGCTGCTGTCACTGTGGTTTTGTTTAATCCTGGTTGTCACTTCTGTTACAACATTTATAAGTGTGGGTTCAAAGGTGACAGTATATCTGATTTAAAAACGTGACCTGCGTACTAACACTTGTACTGTCATCTGCAACACTGTGAATCAGAGCATTTCTTCTTTGTCAGTGATGTGTTGTGGTGATGGATGCCCGTGTCTGTCTGTAGCTGCTCAGTGTACATGTGAGCGGGCTGAGCTATTACACGTATCACTGGGAAAGCTCCAGTCTGTTATTAGATGATTCAGAGAGTGCTGTGTACACATCATTCAGGTGAGGTTACACATCATTGTACGTGGTCTGTTCCTGCTCCACTTGGACGCACAAAGCAGCACAGTTAAACAGCCACAGAAAGAGAGAGTGGGATGTTGACAAACAGGGGTGGCACCCATCACGGTTTGATGTCCCTGACTGTATAAAGAAGAGGACTGAGGGAGTGTGACGTCACCCATACTGTTCTGCTCCAAAGTCAAAGTCCAAAGTCCAGTCAAATGAAGCTTACAGTGCTCGAACATTTTAAGATCCAAGTCAGTGGAGCTGGAAGCTTCTCCATGAACACTTCCTATTTGGAACGCAGTGACTAGCAGGTTAGCTGTGTCCATTTATACAGTCTATGACTCACACCCATCCACTAGTGTCACAATACTAAAATTTCAAATGCCATTTCAATACTAAGGAATATAATACTGAGTCTATACAGTCTACAGATTTTGATCCCACAATGATGATAAAAAACACATTTTCTGAAGAAGATTGCACTGTATTTTCTACACAAAATAATTTCTTTGATATTGCCAAGTCATCTTATACTATAGTTCTGATATAGATCAAGACCATTCTAAAGCAATTAAGGTAAGGTCCATTTCTTTCCCATGTATGAGATGTTTAGTATTGATAAGTATCCTGATAGCATTTTTTTCCTCCACCCTACATACAACTCGGCTCTAATGTTAAGGAAATAGCATGGATAGAGGCTATAGGGTCAGTTTTCCAAATGATCAAAGACATGTTTTTCACATGTGAATAAAACGTGAGTAAAAATAACCATTGTTTACTTTCTCAGTTTACAATCATTGGATTTTCTGAACAAATCTGTGCTATCCAAAATGTACTGTATACTGACTGAACTAAGTATAAGTAAAATTCCTGCCTTGTCCCACTACTACCAGCATAAATCTTTGTAATAATGATGCAATAATCTTTTAAGCAGTGAAATAGTGTGTAAAGGGAATCATGGCTTCAATCAGAAACTCTTTGGATATAGCCTGATATTAGTAGTCCAAGCCATGTTCACCCACTTCAAAAAATGCATGCATGTTGTTTGCTATAATAACTGAAACACATAATTTAGATAAATCATTTGTATGAGGGGATTACAGCATCCTAAAACGAGGGCTGGGTGATATTCCAAAAATGTGTATTAAGATTTTCTTGGACCTGTATCAGTAGTATGTTATCTGTATCTTATTACAGTATTACTGCTTTATATTGTCTTTAAGAGGTAACTAGAATAATCTGGTTCTGAAGGTTCACATTTAATTTCTTTTGGTTAAATCTGACTTTTTCTGAGGAGGTATGTGTGGGGAAAAAGTATATATATTTGAGGACAGAGCTGCAGTCAAGAGGAAATTTGTAAGTCACGATATGGCGAGTTTATTAAGGTTGCAGATCGCCACAGGAATAAGATCACGATTCAGTTGTTGTAAGATTCATCACAAACAAATCCAAAACACAATTTAAAGTCCTATCTTATGCAAAATTTACTCTTGTGAGCTTTAGGCCATGTTATAATGTTATGAACCCAACTCCAGGTATGTTTTTGATAAGGAAACAACATTATAACATAGATCAGAAACTAGCATCATGTGGGCCCTTTAAACATTTGCACTATGCAGCAAATGACTAAGGCTGCAATTTTTAGGTAATAAAATGCATGCCCTCTGTCAATCATTTCTTCTCAAACTGCTGAGTTTGTCCATCTGCTGCAGATTTAAAGACTTTTCAAACAGACCTGGGTTTGTGTGTGTTTATTTACGCCCCTTTGAAAGCTTTTCCGGGTTTTGCTTCCTTATTAGGTTCAGCCACATTGATCTCACTCCACCACAAACTGCAGCTGTGTCTGGCCACATATTGTCAGCAACAGAAAAAGTGTTTATTTTTTTTGACCACCTATTTGAAACTCTACAAGCTATATTTGTGTTGTTTTGTGTTCTGTTCTAATAAGATGTTAATAACAGTTGAATTAACATATTTGTATAGAATGGGAAGTTTAGTGTGCTTATTATAACTTATTTTGTTTACTCCATTTTGGATGTGTGTTTTGGTAAACCATTATTTCACGTTTTGGTGCTACAGTGTAACTTTTGTCAACCACTGTCAAACAGACAGATACCTAGATACCTAGATATACAAATCAATACTAAAATTAGTATTTCTGAAAAAACAAACAAAAAACAAAAAGGGACTGCATGAAAATATTACACAAACTGTTTCTTGTTGAAAATCATTATTCAGTCACTATCCAAACAAGTTATAATTGTGTACGGAGCTTTTTCCTTGGTATCAAAATCGATAGCCCACTCAGCAAATAAACCCATCTGCTTAATAATTTCCCCATAACAAATTTAGACTCCCAACTATGTGCAGTGAATAGTATAGAATTTCTAATACTGCTCTGGTGTCGACAGAATTGTTTTGGTTATTTTATAATAGCACGATGCTTTCCTGCCAGCTTTGTAAACCTTCACTAAAAGCTCTTTGACAACTGTCCAGATGCCGATCCATAACTGTTTTTATTGAATAGTCTGACACAGATGGAATGCAGTTACTCTGTCGGTGAACATTTTGAAGCACAATATATTGCTACAGAGAAATATTGCGATAAATGATCATATTCAAACTACTCTGACACAAAGCAGGAGAATTAAAGTGATGTTTTCTAACCTGTGCAACTCAAATCTTACATTAATACATAAAAATGGCAAAATCTCCCCGCTATTGGAAAGAAATTGACACACGTCAAACATTGAGCCCCTAAATGTATTGTTCCATTTGCATATATTGAATGATAAGTTCATAATTATCGTGACAAGCCAAGGTGTTTAAGGTGCATTTAGAGTACCAGTTTTTCAAGGTATTTCTAAACTATAAAACACCTGTAATTGCTTTTTAATGTCATACTGCTGAACATTCCTCACAGAACAATTACATATCCATAAAAACAAGCATTTGATAGAACCCCAACCAAAAAGTTACACAGTGCCACAGTTTTTTGTAGTGACGTGTTTGATAATTATTTATAGGTCAGAGGTGTTTTGAATAGTGTGGGACTAATTTGAATGTTCTGCTGTTGGTAAAATACAGGAACATATTTAGAGGATACAACGGCTATCGAGGATTTGGACATATGGAATTAGTCATGGCATTCTTTTTTGAGGCGATGTGTGACATCCGTTCTCTCGTCCCTACCAATGGTAAGACATATTTCAGGAACTAGTTAAATATTTTGCTTCCATACAGATTGCCATAGAAGTTTGCTATAAAATGTTGATGAATTAGAAAAAAAAAAAAAATGTAGTACATCATTTCACAGAGTAGTTTTCAAAAATCATAGTGAAAAAGTCTGTGTAATCATTCGTCAGTGGTAGGAAAGGTTTCAAAGTTAATCAGCTGGGCCATGTTTTTGAAACATGAGACAGAAAATGTTAATGTATTAGATGTTAATGTTGATATTGGAATTAGAGGTGGAAGATAAATAGAAAAATTAAAAATATTGCAATTCAAATTTATAATATATTTTATAGTTATTTCAAAAAATGCATAAGATTAACTGAAATGTCTAATGTAATCTTCCAAACAAGGTCATACAGTGATATTTCTGCTAGAGATTGATTTTCATGGCCAATGCTGAAAACAATTGTTTCCGCAATCCAATTGCAACCGATAATCTTTTAATAATATACTAATAATATTTTGAGGTCGATATCTTGGGCAGATGTTGCTTATTTTTGCCTAATTATGTTATTTTAATTTATGACAAACTCACCTACAGTCCCTTTTTACCACAAACCCTCATCTTTGTGTGTATTTTTTAAGCCGCAGGTCGACTAAAACTAAATATCTGCCTGTGCTTAAGGCTGATAGCCAATTCACTAGTTTCACACAAGTGCAAATATCGATACACAATATGATATTGGTCTATCTCTAATTTCTGCATATCTGTGGTTAATTTTACTGTTCATTCAGGTTTTTTGCTATACTTGACACTCAACCAAGATATTACAGGCACAGTTTGGCATAATGTATTGTTAAAATATTGTCTCAATATTATTATCAAGACAATGCAACAAATAAATATATAAAAAATCAAGACATGAATTTTTGTCAATACTGTCCCCAGTTTGAATTTGACTCATTTATACTTACATACACAGCTCTGTCTTGTGCAGTTTTGTGTTGATGCGATCGTGTGACATACTTTGGCTGTTTGTTTTCACTGTAGGGATGTCCCTGTCTGAGCGCTTATTGATTTTCTACCAGGATCTCCCCATCTCCTAGCCAATCCTTTTACTTATCACGAGTGGTGTAATCTTGTCATACAGAGCCACTCACATGTTATAAAGTATAAGTAGTAAATATATGACTCTGAGAGCGTAATGATAGATCAGACTTTGTGAAAACATTGCACTGTGCTCCCTGACATTGCACCATTGATTATACTGCTTGTCACGCTGGGGGATTGTCAGGGACATTAGTGCAGTGTGGCAGGCTACATTTGGTCCTGTCAGGTCTATGATGATAAACATTCACACGTGTCCTCTGTCGATTCATTATAACCTTCATTATAGCTGCACTCAGGGAGGACTGGGTGATGATGGCAAAAAAATAAATCATGCTTTTTGTCCATATTGACCAGTTTTAATTTTTTATTCAATTTAGTTTTGAATTTGTTTCTTATAATAAAAATGGCTTTCATTATTGATGAGGGATGCACTGTTAGCAGTACTGGTATCTGATATTGGTGCCAATGCTCAAAAATTAGCTGGAATGTATATCAGCTTCCAAATATCAATGCAGACACATATCTGACTAGACATAAAAATTGATCTAATAAGATTATTTACTGGTTGCAATTGGCCCAGAAAGTGTGAAATGTTTGAACTTTTATTTATACAAAGCTGTTCAGCAGTTACTTGAGGGAGCATAAGACATTGTTATCAATTTTGTCTTATTTTATTTTTGTTGAAAGGAAATAAATGCTGTTTTTAGTCTCTGCACTGGTATTTGTTGAAATTGGGAAACAGTAGATACTTAAAGCTGTAGTATCAGAATCAGTATCGAAACTGAAAAAGCTCGATGCATCCCTAGTATTGATTTCATTAACAGAAATGAGACTTAATCATTAATCATTGCCTTTTAGCACAAAAAATAGTCAAATAGTCCCCAAAAGTCAAAGTCAAAACTCTTCTCCAAACCATATGCTTTACTGCTAGAGGACTGGCTGTGGACCTATTTATTAAAAGACCATGAGCTGATCATTGACAATTTGACATGACAGAATGTTCATTAAAATTAAATAAACTGTCCAAACCTAAGCTACAGTGAGTGTCCCAAAACAATTGCCAACAGACCAGCTTGTCTTTAGGATCGATGTGAATTTAAGAAGAAAAAATAATCGCTCCTGTGTTCCTCATCTGAATGGCCGCTTGCACTGTGCGGTGCTACAAAGCCTCTCTGTCCTCTTAGACTGTTTTGCATGACCAATACTGAATATTTAACAGCTCCTCAGTATATTCTACATAGAGCCTGCCTTTATATGTCACAGTATAGCACAGGATCATGATTACTCAAGATTCGGCCAACTATAAAAAAAGCCTTTATTTGGGACAATGAGACCCTATGCAGTAAAAAGTATTAACATTTTTCATTTGTTACCATAAATCTGTGGTAGGCATCTGTATCTATTAAAATAATGATTACATTTGCTATTTTATGGATGTTCAATTTACTGTAGATTTTCTTGAGTCACTATCTAATATTTTTCTTCCTACAGCAGTCCATAAATGAGATTTGCTAGTACCAGTTTCATTTTTTAAAATCCATAGAACGTCCAACCCAAATGTTAAAACTTTGCACTTTTGTAAAAAAATAATTAGTTGCATTATTGTGTAAACATATAGCCATATTTTTGACCATTTTCCAATATATCACCTATCCCTAAGCTGTATTTCTTGTGCAGAAAGGAAACATTTGTTTGTTGCCTTGTGAGCCGTCATACATTTTGTGACATAAACTGGTGCTTGCAATCCTGTGGAATGACAGACCCCGATGGCTTCAGTCTCACAGTGAACACAAATGTTTTTCTCTTTTTCTTTGTTCTGCTGCTCAGTAGACTGTGTCATATCTCCAAATCATGTGTTTGTGTTGAGCGACCAAGGAGCAGCTGCCAGCCACACGAGAGACCCATCTTCACAATAATGCTTTTACACACACACACACACACACACACACACACACACACACACACACACACACACACACACACACACACAGCACACACAGCACACATGCACACACATATACACACCGGCACATGCACTCTATCTGCATTTGTCCTGCTTTAATAAACCTAATCTTGAGATAATGAAGAGAAATGATGACCACTCAGACAGATTCGTTTAGCGCTGAATGGCTATAATGACACAAATTAAAGAATTAACAGACAAAGACAACACTTTAGATACAAATGCATGAGAGGATACACAGATGTACAACATAAGGGACTATTATGATTGAGTTTGACACATGCACATTGGGGCACTGTGCTTAAGGAGGGTGATGAGAGGAGCCTATAATCATTGTTTTAATTGTCTTATTCATTATCTATACTATGTTTGTGTGCTATTAACAATACTGAAATTCTACTGTTTTACTTAGGGGGAACCTTTATTTCAGTATAAATTCAATATAATCAATACACGTGGGGTATTGCTACTCAAGTCGCTGAAATACCAAAATGGACCAATGTATATCTAGGCCTGTCACAATCACAAATTTTGAAGTGCAATATATTAGTAAAGTACATATAGAAGATAATATTGAATTATTCCTGAAAAACATATTCTAAATCTACAATATTGTTAAAAAATCATGAGCTGCAATAAATAAATAGCACAACACAGCACTTAATTAATTTTGCATTTATAATGAGTAGTAATAGAACTGCATAATTCAAGCTTCTACACCTCAGATCTTATTATATTAATATAAAATTTCCCAATTCTGCAGAGAAAAAGTATAGTACAAATGATAAACACTGACCCCCAAAAATTATCGTTCCATTTATCATATACTGAACGTCGATATAGTACTTATTGTGACAGGCCATGCATTCACAAGCTGTAGGACTCTGCAGAAGTTGTCCTGAGGACAGACTGGGTTTAAATGGAACAGATGGCAGAAAGCAAAAACAAAATCAAATGGTGTACATATGGGACAGCAGATTTGACTCCAGAGTGAGACTGCTGTTAAACACCTTATTTCAGTAGTACAACCTCCTTCACAGTAGCAGCTTCCATGCATGCCACACTAGCCTTAGCGCATGGGTGGCTAATCTGCTAAACCCACTCATCCCATTTGTAAGACATTAGCCTGATAGCTACAAATGTAACATATGGTAATACTGACTCTGTGAGGTCTGTACACAGCATCAAAACAGATGGAGGTAGTGTTTTGGGGTTGATTGACAGGTGGGTGGTCCGGTCGCCAGGGGTTACTGTGTTTTACTGATATGGATGGACTGGTTTAGGCATCCAAAAACATTAGGGTGATGGTGCGTGTCGTCCCAGTGGGGAATTGGCCTGACTTGTGTGGTTATTTTTCTATTAGTTCTCATTAGGGCTGTCGTGTCGTATCATAGACATAAGGCAGTGTGGGAGAGGTGATGTGGGCCATTACTCTTCTGTACCAGGCAGCTTATGTGACATTGAGAGAGCTTTGAGACGGTTGGCACTTCGATTAATAGTTGGTGGTGCTCATTTTGATCTTGTTGTAAGAAACCCTCAAGATATGATGATTTTTTTTCTTTTTACAAGCAAAAACAAAATAATAATAATAAGTAAGTATTGATTTTATGGACATACAGTTTAAAGGCGCACTGTGTCACTTTTTGGTTGGGGGTCCATCACCTGCTTGTATCTATGGATATGTCACTGCTTTACCTGGAATGTTCCACAATATGACATTAAACAGCTCTGCCTTACGTTTATTCAGTCAATTACAGGTGGTTTTATATCGCAAAAATACCTAGAAAAACAGGCATTGCCACAGCTCTGATCTGTAACTTGGTTTGGTCTGGTCTCCCTGAAGATATACAGGTTAATTGCCATAGTGTGAGATGTTCCAGTCAAAGCATCTTCATGGAGAAAGCATTTGACGGACCCTCCACCAGAAAAGTTACACAATGCACCTTTAAATCGATGTCCTTTAACACACATTGACTGTAGACCTCTAAAAAGATTCAATAGACCCTTGGAAGCATTTCATTGGATTAGAAATGACAGAATCACAGTCCCAATTTAAATACGATTAATTGCGCAGTTCTGCTTCTAAACCATCCAACATGTTTCAAGACTGGAAACATATTGTGACCAAAAGGGGTGGAACGAGACTGCATTTTCACACTAAACTAGATGAGACGTGATTGAGTCCATGAGAATGAGACAAGACAAGATTTTGGCATAATTTATAATAAACTAATTGATTCAGTTCACAATTTTGGCCAATTTCTTTTAACAATTTCTTTTGATTTTACAATAGCAATGTCCTTTGCAACTACAGCATCTTAAGAGGTGTAACTCAGCAAAATGTACTTTCTATATCCAGTCCAAATATAAAAACATGGGGGAAAAAAATCTCACGAGGTAATTTTCCTCATGAGTGCACATCTTATGCCAATTTTATCTCACAACATTTTGTGGCACGAGATGTTGTTCCATCCCCAGTGAACAGTAGTGGTTGCATAACTTGAGCATGCTACAATGCTACTATTTTTATATACCACAGAATAAATTAATTTGCAATGTAAAATACATTGAGATTCAGCAGTAATACAGAAAATACTGCAGCTTACTTCGATACAATGCTTATTTAATAGCAGTTTATTGTTCATTGTGTATTGTTCTTATTCTAATACTGATGCCTTAACCTGACAGTTTTGGATCTGTTTTTGTCTCGCACATGATGTCTTTTGGCACAACACATTTCTCTACATTGAACTCCGATGCCAGGCTTTTTTTTTTTTTTTTTTTTTAATCTCACAATGCTTTTTTGTCTTCTGTATCTTCCAGACTTCAACTACAACACAGATGGCTATGAGGGAGATGGGACAGAGGATGGCAAATCTCAGGACGGTTCTGAGCCGCTGCGCTTCATTGACGAGTCCCCCACCATGTCCCCCCAGCTCTGTGCCTCCCTGGGCCCCAACGGAGAGGCAGTGTCCCCCACCCCCCCAGAGGGTCTCCTGCCTGGGGTAAGAGAAACCACAGACACATGAGCCGAGGAAGAAGGCCTGCTATGAGAATTATTACATTGCCTTATTGTTCAGTAAATTATAGCTGGAACAATATATTTTGAGGCTCAATATGTATATACCAGTGATTTATGTAACTAACTTCTGTGACTGATTGTTGGATCAGCTTTTTCTTAGTTGCAAGTCATGCTTTTTGAGTGAGGCTTATTAATTTTGGGAAAAATATCTTGATTTTTCTAACAGACATTGCATTTGCGATGAGATTTAAGTTTTAATTATTGGATTCTGTTCAAAATTCAGATTTTAAACATATTTACAAAAAAAGATAAACTAATACAAGAATCACATTTCCCAACATGTTTGTACAGCTCTTGTTGTTTTGTGGAAATTATGGTACTTAAAAAATTACAGCCTTTTTGCGTCAGTATCATTTATCACAATATTTCTTTGTAGTAATATTATATGGTGCTGCAAAGTTTGTTGTTGTGACAGGCAGAGCTACCGACCAGAGCAGCCCATCAGGTCAGACACTGGGATAATGAGCCAGATGTGAAACGGGGGGAGGGGCATAAATCATACAACGCTCACAGGTGACAGTTTACAGTGAATGACAAATGGACCTGGTGTCATGGAGCTAAAGGTTGTTCTTTCACACACAGGTGGAGACACATAGTAAGTATACGATTGCATTGATGGATTTGATTTGGTTCAGTTGGTTGGCATAAAAAATAAATCTTGTCTTTTTCAAAATATATCCATCTATAACAGCAACAACATGCAAAAAACATTATGTATATAGGCCTGTCATGATAAATACTATATCCACTTAGTGTTTAATATATAAAAGCTGGAACAGTATATTTTGGGGCTCAATATTTATTATTTTTTGTAATTTTCATATAATAAGATTAGGTTTGAGCTCTAGACAGTAAAATAAATAACTTCTATGGCTTATAGTTACATTTTAATGATACTGTATTTAAAAATTGGTTTACTGGCATTATCTTAGCTTATCTTACTTTGTATTAGTGGTATAAAGTAGTTTCAGTATTAACGTGTACTGCAATATTTCTCTGTAGTGATATATCGTGCTTCAAAATTTGTTATAGTGACAGACCTATATATATATTTTATATCATGCATGTATATTTACACTGACAAATTTATTAAAGGTCTGTCTATTCTATTTTTTTTTTTTTTTTTTTGCTCTATGAAATCTGAATATTGCATAGTTAACAGTTTCATTTGTAAGTTTTGAATGCTTACCTTTGTGTGATTGGCACCTTAGGGGAGTCACAACTGGAGTTGGTCTTAGTGACTTGACCTGACCTAGAGTAACTGAGTAACACACATGCCCCAAAACTAGCAGGCTGTAATTTTACCAAGGCTATATTGGTTTGCCTTGCTACCATTAAGGGCCATTATCAGTAGTATTTTTCAATAGTGTATTAATAAGAAAGTATAATAACATGGAATGATTAGCTTGCTTTTGTCTGCTGATATAACCACTGTCTATGCCAAATACACTTCACAACATTTTTTGCATTGCTTTTAGATGGATCAAGTAAATAAATGAATGTGGCTCCATCTAGTGGCAGTTTGAGGGAAAGGCTAAACTACACTAGTGCACTACGTCGAACAATAAAATACTAAACAAAATACTGCACTATTCATTGTTTAAAGGGCCCATATTTTCTGATCTATGAAAATAGATATATTTCTATGACATAATGAAACAAAACACATCTCCAGGTATTTATGTGATATAAAGCTGACAAAGGTCATTTTTCTAATATAGGGCTTATAAAAATAAGTATGCCTTTGTAAATAATTCTAATGTTGATCTGATAAATTACATTCAGACATCTGTAGCTGTTTGTGGAGGGTTTATCCTGACATTTTTCCACTGATGCTGTCCTGTTAAAAGTGTTTCCGTTGGCAACAGCACTCTTTCATCTGCACACGAGACGTTCACTTCACTGCTCGATGCACATGTTCAGCATCTAATGTATGACTGACACAAACCTTGCACAATCTTTTTAAAAAACGTATTTTTATTGAAAAGGCTCACTACGCTACTTTTCTAGTGGAGGGTTCGCTACCTGCCACGAAAATGTTATGGTTTTGTCTAGAATGTTCCACAGTATAGATTAAACCTATCTATCACGAGACAAGCAGATTACAGCACTATGCCACATTACATTTCAGATCTGTGAAGAGCAGCCCCTATTCACAGAAGGTGTGAATGTATTTTTAAGCAATAGAAACATCTGACATTTATAAATGTTATATGTATATGACACAAGCAGGTAGCTGAGAGCACACGAGAAAAGTGCAACATTGAATGTCTGCCAGTAAAAAGTGTTCAAAAATATTTTTTTTCAAGTCAAAGTTTGGTAGTCACTATTTATTGACCTGCTTATATTCATATGTTTCTAATTCATTCAGTACTGTTTGATGGTGACATACCTAAAATGTATTAAAATCTCAGCTTTCATGCTACAAAAATTTTATTATGTAAAGCCTGAGTCATTTAAGTTTTCATCTGACAAAAGTAGATTGTTGAAGCTGTTGTAGATAACGTTCAGACTCTAGATTGTAGGTGAATGTTGTGTTCTTTTCCAACCTATTGAACTATGTGAACCGTAATTACAATTAGCCACACTAAGCAGCTCTTTAGCCAGCCTCAGCGCCCGAGTCTCTCCACAGATCAATAAAAACACAATGGTCAGAGAAAGTGAGACAAGCAGAGACATGAAGAATAAAACTCCAAAAGGAGAAGGTCCAATCAATGTATTTTAAAAACAGGAAGTAGTTTTGGAGCAAATATGTACAACTTGTATTCACACTTAGGCCAGTACACTGTCTGTCTATCAAGGAAGTGACTTGGACATGGTTTGTTGTTAGGGGAGGGGCTGATCTGGAGAGAGGGCAGACCCTATCGACCGAGGTGGAACACACATGCACACACACGCACACAATCACACATAAACCAGGAAGCCGGCAAAAGGGAAGGGGGTGGGGTGAACGTAGGCGGGTCCATTCTGTTTCTCTGTGTGCTCTCAATGTCCAGGCGTTTTGCTCTAAGGGGGAAAAACATATTGATGTGTCCGGGCAGTCCGCAAATAAGAAGAAGAAGGGGAGAGTGAGGAGAAGTAGAAGAGGGGACAGTGGATTTTAGGAGCCAAACATGGAGGAGGAAGAGGAGGAGGTCCTGGGGTACTTGGACAGGGTTTTGGAAGAGGACGAAGAGGTGTTTGACTGTGGAAATGGAGAGCTGGATCCCATCACACCGCTGCATAGACAGTTCAAGGTGAGGCAAGAGGATGCAGGGACAGACTCATATACATACAGATATACATATATACACATACATACCCATAGTAGTCAATGTAAATGCTATGGTTTAATCTAGCAGAGTGAGGAGCCCTGTTAGAGTGTGCACTGCGACACACTGTAGCTATTGGCCATATGTTCTGCGAGTGTGTAACAGTCAATAACCGTTAAGTATAGCCTGAGGACCACATGCTTTCTATTCAGGCTGTTCTGCTGGTCATGGCAACTTTTCTTTCAATGGAAAAGGCTGTGGAAGAATGTGGAAAACTCAAGGCGGATAATTCAAAAAAATAATAATGGGTTTCTTCGTACTTGGGACACTTTTTTAGAGCCAGTTGGTTTGTGTTTTTGTTGTGTAGTCTCTTGAGCATGCTTCAGTTGGCAATAACATCAGTATTCATTGGTTGTTACTAAAAACCAGTTTTGGTATGATTTTATTATATAGATACGGCATTTGGTCTTAATAAAGCATGAATAAAGATGTAATTATAATGAACAAATATCTATTAAGAATGAGACAGCCTTAGTAACTACCTATTTTATGAGTTAGGATTTGAATTTAGGGTTATGTTATCAATAGGGTTATGCTATAGATAGTGTGGGCTGCTGTATTGATATATCACCAAGAGTTTTTTTTGTTGTATTTTCCAAAATTATTTGTTACAGCTACAGTTTTGTTGCTTGTTCAAAGGAAGGAAACTTGTTTATGCAGCACATTTCACGTTTTCACAGTTTTGAGGATTAAAATGGGTTCATATGGACTTTGCACAAGATGTGGTTTAAGAAAGACTTTTAGCATCACAGCTATCATTTAACCGTTATTTTTTTTATTTAACTGTATCAAACTGATTTGAAATATATAGTATAAAATAGAAAGTGCATTGTATCGAGATATGTATCATGGCCTGTGTATCAAGCTATGTATTGTATCAGCAACTTCTTAATGATACCCAGTTTAGTTGTGACACTATAAATAAAAGTAATGTAACATCATCCACAGTACTTTTTACCTGTTTGATTCAAGTTCAAGAAACATATAATAAATAATAAAAGGTCACACTTCTTTCTTTCATTATAAAACAACGTGCTCGGTTTCAGATGACGTCACAACTTTTTATAGATGGGAGTGGCCAAGATGATAAATGTTAAATGCAGTGTGTTCTTTGGTCTAAAAAAAATTGAATTTATCAACATTTCTTAGTTTACATTTTGAATATTTCATGGCAAAGTCCAATGTCATTGATTGGCAGTTTTCAGATTCTATCATGTGATGATAGAATCGTGGATACAAGCGCTCGAAATGAGTTTCCTTCACAGGGTGGCTGGGCACTCCCTTAGAGATAGGGTGAGGAGCTCAGTCACATGGGAGGAGCTCGGAGTAGAGCCGCTGCTCTTCCACGTCGAGAGGAGCCAGCTGAGGTGGCTCGGATATCTGTTCCAGATGCCTCCTGGGCGCCTCCCTCGGGAGGTGTTCTGGGCATGTCCCACCGGGAGGAGGCCCCGGGTAAGACCCAGGACACACTGGAGGGACTATGTCTCTCGGCTGGCCTGGGAACGCATCGAGGTTCCCCCGGAGGAGCTGGAGGACGTGTCTGGGGTGAAGGAAGTCTGGGAGTCCCTGCTTAGACTGCTGCCCCCGCGACCCGGCCCCGGATAAGCGGAAGAAAATGGATGGATGGATGGATCATGTGATGAGGTCATTCTGCCAAATGGGGGGCAATGGCCAGATCTCTCTGTTGATTACTTTGTACTTTGCCATGAAATATCCAAAAGGTAAATTCACAAATGAAATCACTGTATTACAACACCATTTTGCATTTTAAGAATATTATTTTTAGCTGCCCCCCCCATCTGTATTAACCAATATTGTCCTATTTAATGCTGTGATGTCATCTGAAACCCAGCAATCTCCCACCTACAATGTGAAAAACACCATTATTATAGATAGTCATGGAAAATCTTCAGCCTATTATTTAATGTTATTAGTAGACCTTTCGTCATTCCCAGTTTTATGCAGAGGAGCTGGTTGCCACGGAAAACTCCTCTCCACACATCCACATGTATTTCCCATCTTGACCCTGTTGCCGCACACAGTAGCTCTTTGTACAGCTGAACGAAAGTCTCCCAGTGTCAGAATGGAAAAAAGGTTATGAGCTCCAGGCCTTGCTCTTCTCACACAACAGCGAAATGTTTGTCACTACTCTGAATAAGTCAGCAACTGGATGTATTCACTTACAATAGACTTAAAGGTGCATTATGTAACTTTTCAGTGTCATTGCTCTGCTTCAAATGTTCTACAGCATGACATTAAACAAATCTACTTTGCATTTGTTCAATTACAGGTCGATTTGTTGCTCAAGAATGCCTAGAAAAACAGGCATCTTGACTGTGAGCGGGGTTGCCTCTCCACAGATCTGACCTGTAACTTGGCCTGGTTTGGGTTCCATGATGATAAAAAGGTTTACTGCCATATTGTGAAGCATTTCAGACAAAACAATAGCATCACCATGAAGAAAAGCAAGTAGCGGGCCCTCCACCAGAAAAGTTACACAATGTACCTTTAAGCGGACTTTTGAGAACTTTCGATCATAACAATGTGAAAATGAAACGTTTGTTGGGTATAGGTAGGCCTGTCACAATAATTACTGTTTCGTTTAAGACACGACAGTTAAAAGTTATTTTTGGGAGTCAATATTTATAGTGAGTACTTTTTCTTTGTAATAACTGAGAACTTTTTGTTATTTTTCTGTTCTAAGATTAGATTTGAGCTGTAGGTGAATTAATAAATAACTTCTATGACTCATTATAGAAACACATAATTACTAGTGTTTCATTTATTTATTGCAGTTAGTGATTTTTAATCATATTGGGTTTTTGTGTCAGTGGCATAAATTTGTTTCAGTATTATTGTTTATTGTCTATACATTTTAGAGTTCAGTATTTATTGCGTGTACTTTGTCTTTGCAATAATGGGGAGCTTTTTTTCAGTTTTGTCATAGGATAATATTTGATATGTGGGTGTTTGAATGAGTAACATTTATGGCTAATAATTACTGATTCATTCTGCCATTTATTTTTGGCAGCTCATGCCTTTACTAAAAGACATTGTATTTGTTTTACTGGGATTATTTTGCTGTTTTGTTATTGTGTCAGTGGCATAAAGTAGTTTTAATATCATAATTTATCGTGCTATTCTCTATAGCAATATATCAGGTCTCAAAATCTTTTACTGTGACATGCCTACTTTAATTACTAATTTTAGGAACTAAATTAAATTTATTGACAAAAAAGTAAATGTTTACTTATTTTTTTTTACCATAAATTTTACTTAGTTCTGATATAAAGTGATTTATTTGACTGTTTAGTGCTTCATCATTGACAAAGTTAAATTTCAAGAAGTTGGTCACATACAAGAGTAATGATTTATTACACAATGGAATTTAAAGAAAATTAACTTGTTGTTGTTTGGTCATCATGAAAAATGCGAAAATCTGGATGGTTCTTGTATTGTAATAATACGCTTACTATTTTTAGAACAGTATTTACACACTAATATCACTCAGATGTGTCAAAAACATCATGTATTTCTTGTCTCCATAACATCAGTGTGAACAGACGCTTGGTTGTTATGAATGACGTCATTCCTCTTCTAGGCCTTATCACATGTGGTATGGTAATATCAGTGAAAGGATCACACTGAATGTTAATGTTTAATTTTTGCTGTTTCTTTGTCTGCTCACTGCTCTCCTTAAAGGGCCAATATTACACAGTTTTCTTAGAGTTGTTTTTGTTTCATTCATGTATGTTTAACACACAAACCCTGCATATTTAAAGTTCTTCTCAAAAGGAAAACACTCTGTTACACCTTGTGATGTCAGCAAGTGCTCCAAACATCTTCACTAGAATTATTTTGGATCATGTTTGGAATGACCAATCTCTACTAAGCCAAAGATAAAGGAGCTGTTAACTCAAAAACTACTCCTACATGACATCACAAAGTGCAACAGAGCATTTTGAGCTTTGGAAATGTACATTTTATTTTTATTTTTTTAAAATAAAGGAATACTCAAAGCTATGAATGAAACAAAACACAACTCCAGATATTTTTTGAAGAGGTAACAAGATGACTTAATGCTCACAAGAGTTGATTTTGCGTAATAGGATATTTTAAGTCGACATGTGACACATGCACAGTCAATACAATAATACTTCTTAATAAAACATACTATCTACATTTAGTTTTCACTGTTCAGTCGTGAATAGTTTTTACACTTTATTTAGCCTGTGTAAGGAACGTACATTTACTGGAATATTTTATGCTCTAAGATTCGGGATGTGATGCTCAAGTCCATGTGTATTTTTCCTGGAAGAGTTTGAGTAAACTTTTCAAAAGGGAAGTGAGCCATTTTAATATATGAGAGTGTAGTTACCCAAATAAATCCATGTAGTCCTATTTTGCGGAGTTTATCAGTACAACTTGTAACACATGTGCTCATATTATTATACAGTAGATTTCCCAGACCTCTCTACCCAATGTGAACCTGTGTTTTTCCCTTATATAACCTTATTAGTTCTTTGTGAAGATTGTAGAATGTCTGTGTTTTATTACTGTAACCATATTATTTACAGTAGAAACCTCTGAAGTAGCCACATTTCATATAATAAGATACACTTTTGATTGTGTTATGAAATCAATATATGTTTGTTGTCTTTCCACAGGGAGACATTGAAAAGGGACTGGAGATGAAGAAACTGGTGCTATCTGGGTTTTTGGCCAGTGAAGAAATCTACATTAACCAACTTGAAGCCCTCTTATTGGTACGTAAACCATTCACTCAGTACATGCTATGAGCTCTTAGACTTAGACAAACTTTATTGATCCACAAGGGAAACTATTTGGACATATTATAATAACAAAAGGTGAAAATATAAATAATAAGTAATAATAAGTAGCAAAAATAACAAGAAACTGGTGTCAAATAAGGCATATTTACTGACATCATAGTTGTAGAAAAATATAGAAATATAGTAATACAAATATATCTCACAGCTATATACAAGAGGTCATAAAGCTCTCATGTGAACTATCCTGTACTGTTTTAAGTGGTTGCTTTTGGTAGTTTTATGTAATAAAAGAATGACCACACTGACTGTAGCTTCCTGGAACATGGCTGAAGATGGTTCCCCTTACTGAGCTGTACTATGTCATATCCTGTGACTCTGCAACATACTGCTCTTTGACCAACCCAGGCTATTGCAGCAGAATATGTAACATGAGCCTACACTTGTGGCCACTTATTGTTCGACAGTACAAAACCTGGGCTGAAATACAAGAGGCCCATGTAGTAGCGGTGGTATAGGGCGGTCACGATAAGTAGCATATTAATGTATTGTTTTATATATGAAAGCTGGAACAAAAATTTTGGGGCTAAATATTTATCGTGTGCACTGGTGTTGTCACGATACTAAAATTTCAAAGTCAGTTTCAATACTAAGTAATCGACTCAATACTCAATATTGATTATGATACCACAGTGAAGATAAAACAGGCTCCTAGTAGTAACAAATAACAGAATTTCATTTTATACACAAAATAATTGTACTGTCTTAATGTTACCATTAAATCATATATGGTACTAGTTCTGATAAAGCTCAAATGCATACTAAAACTGTTCAGGAAAGCTCTAATTTTTGTCCTGTAAATGTGATTTTTTGTGGTATCGTTTCTTGCTCAAATAAGTATCTAGTTGATTTTAGTTTTGTGATTGATTTAGTGTCTGTTTTTTGATACTTTTGATAACCTTAGCTAGGAATTCTTTGGTTATTTTGTTGTACCATAAAACTGGAGCATTTGAGGGTCGAACAAGCAACTTCTGCTACTAATTAGATAGTAGTTAATGTTTTATTCTTCCAATTATTTATTGCACCTCATGTTTTTAAACAATATCTTCAATTTAGAAATGTTTTTTTCGGAGGAAATTCTCCTGCTTTATCATTAGTTGTCAATAACGTAGTTTCTGTATTACCTTTTTCCATTATATTTTTATGCAGCAATATATCACATTTCAAAATATGTTATTATGACAGTCCTAGCGGTGAGATAAGGTTTAGTGAAAAAGTAACGCTCAAATCTCAATTCCTCCTCTGTGACTCCATAAAAGATTGACCAATAAAGAGCCAGTTCCTGTCCACCCACACTTCCTCCATCAGTATCAGGGCACTCTTCCTGAAATACTCTAAAACCTAATATTTATTACCTTGGAACACATGTAAACAAACAAGAAGGTGTATAGGGACAAACTAGTTAAAATATGGCTTTCAATCTTAATTTAATGAAACGAGACTGACTCCTAATAGAAAGAAATATTGTAATGTATTTCTCTCTTTGCTTTTCAGAATGCTTTTAGAGAGGACTGGCTGCAGACCTTTTAGTGAAAAAGCCCCTGTAGATCTTTGACCATTTGAAACAACTGGTTCTGGATTTGATTTAACATTAGATGAATTGTGTTACTCGAATTGCTCAATCAAGATTCTAACATTTTTAATTGTCAATGATCAACTTGGGGCTTGAGGTCTATAATAAACATTACATAATGCCTTACTGTGGACCATTCTAAATTTGAAAGTTCTACAAGGGAAAACCTTGTAAATATAAAACAAGATAAAAGTAACAGAAATGTACAATGCAATATGCATTTCTTTTCTCATATATTCCAGCCCAGGTATATGTTTTAATTAACTCAGAATTGTTGGTGGAGGAAGTTGCAACTTGCAATCAAAAAGCTTTTCACTAACAGTCCACAGAAATGATAAAGATGGTCTAAAGTGTTTTTTCTTTTTTTTTTTTCTTTTTTTTTTCTAGCAATAAAGTTATAAAAGAGACTACATTTGTGTAGCAATATCCTAGTCTTAAAGTGATTATAACTTGAGATATAACAGCCTAACTCTCTGTTCACCTTGTACATAGACCACACTTGCGTCAGCCATAGCAGTGCGTTGTCATCGAGCCTGTCTGATTAGCCTTTATAAGAGTCCTCACATCAGTGGGAGTCTGACTCATCACAAACCTGTGACGTACAACACTGTTCCCTGTAATTAAGCATGCCCCCCGGCCCCCCGCCATGTTCCCGCTCCACTCCTCTGCTCTGATCAGAGTACTGTGTGGGGGCCTTACAGGGGTGACGCATTGAATCTGTGTAGTACTTTTTAAGGCTCTGAATATCAAAAATATATAAATATGGCAAGTCCAGTGTCAGTCTTGTCAAGCCTGCCTACATGTTATTCATGTTATCATATATATATATATATATATATATATATATATATATATATATATATATATATATATATATATATATATATATATATATAAAGATATTACCTCATATGTGCAAAGCATGTCAAACTGTGTGCGTTCTTATCTAGTACTTGTTTCATCCCTCATACAGATGAAAACAAATCCTCTCACCTGTTGTAGGTACAGCTGAGTCAACTCTTTCTGGTTAGATTGTGTAAATATAAAGCACACATGCCTAACTTGCATAATAGAGTTTCTAACAGTGTAGTGCTTTTAGTTAGCTTCACGTCCCCAGGAAATGTTGATAACGTCAGCTGCAAAGTATCCATACAGTTGGTCTAACTGTACATAATTCATTATACTTACATGTTATAATGTTTTTCCATCAGCCCATGCGTCCCCTCAAAGCCACAGCCACCACCTCCCAGCCTGTCTTGACCATCCAGCAGATCGAGACCATCTTCTACAAAATCCAGGACATTTTTGAGATCCACAAAGAGTTTTATGATGCGCTTCTTCCCAACATCCAGCAGTGGGACGAGAAGGTGACTGTGGGACACCTGTTTCAGAAGCTGGTGAGTCAGGCTTGGCCATAGCATTATTCCTGGTAAAATAAAGTGATATATATGGGGATGATATGAATGATGATATTTTCTCTCAGTTGTGAGTGGAGACAGACATGAGGCTTAGAAGCAGAATGTATATCTATGGGACTCCCTATATTTGTCCGGCGGCGAGCATAGTGAGCAGATGTAATTACAGTAAATATTACAGTTCAGCCACATTGACAGTATTTTTTGTAATCTGTTAAATACAGGTACCTTTATTAATTGCTGTAACTGTATTTAACAGATCACAATATAATTTTTATTTATTTCTAATGTTGTCAAAAAAAAATTACAGTTCAGTTTTCCAAAGAATCAGTTAGCATACCTAACTACTAACCTGCTAAAGTGACTGTTGTCTGGCATTACTGTGGGAAAATGTAATGCGTCAGTTCATCGACAGAAAGAAAAAAAAGAGAAGAAAAGAAAAACTGGATGTGGTTTTGGTACAATTTTAGGTCTAAATTAGCTTTGTCTTGTCAAAGTTCCTTTTTTAAGCCTGGCACATAAGGGGAATAGAAAAAAACACTGTTAAAATGTTACCATGGTTGCAATAATGTTAAGTCCTGCCCTTAGAAAAATGCCCAACTTTTAGGTAGTCCCTTATAGCTAACAGCCTGAAACAAAAAAGTACAACTACTATTGTGAAAGCCACCTTTAAAGGGTACACTACTACTTGTCTCCATAGAGATGTTACTGCTTTGCTTGGAATGTTCCACAGTATCCACAAATCTGACCTGTAACTTGGCCTGGTGGCACCCTCTACTTGTCTTCATGGAGTTAGATAAGTTTAATGCCATACCGTGGAACATTCTAAGCATCCACAGAGATAAGCAGGTGTCAGAACCTTCACCAAAAAGTTGCATAGTGGACCTTTAAACCGGATTAGGTATGTTGTCAATTATATAATTATGAAAAATGTTCTTTTATATTAAGCCATACTGTCCTGCCCCACTGGTGAGTCGTACACAGACATTCTTAGCCTAGTGATCAATTTATTCTGGTCCACGTCAGTCTGTCAGTTGCATGGTGGAAAGTAGAGTGAAAAGGTTATTAGTCATTCTTCTATTTTGGACTGTGATTTTTCCCTTGTGTACAGCAGCCTGCGCCAGTCAGTCTGTAGAGGTAGAGGAAGTACAAGCAATCTATATTTAAGAAAATGTCTTTTTACATCAAAATGAAGAGTTTTAAAATTACTTTGACAACTTCTACTGCAATTAATGACATTTTTCATTGTTAGCTACTAATTACTGACACAAGAATGGTATGCTCCACTGTGTTTTTAAACCCCATACACCATCACTAGAATCATTTGGGTTATAGCAGATCTGGAATTTCCAATCTCTACAGATAGTCTAAGTCTAAGTTCAAGGTAAAAGGTAGCTGTTAACTTGATATCTACCTCTTCATGACATCTCAAGGTGGAACAGAGCAAAATTTAGAGTTAGACACAGATTGGTGTTTTGGTGAGAGGATAGCAGCACATGAAGAATTAAACTCTCTGAAAACAAACTAGTTATTTTAATCCTTTTGGAGAAATGACCACTTAGTCTCTTTCTATTGCTGGTACTTTTTTAAACTAGACTTGGCATGAAGCCTAATGTCATCATCATTATGGTAAAATAAAATTAAAATTTAAGATTTTAAGCCAAAGGTATACTTGTAAAGTGCAGGGACCCTGATATAGTCAAGGTTAGAGTTACAAATTTATCCTCTAATATCTCTTTTGAGACCCAAAATAGCAGCACGAAGAGGAACTCCTTTAAGATAACATGCTTATCAGCTGTGTCCATCTATCTTTGCTAGTTTTCTTATCTATACACAGTTTTTTATATATAGAAATTATATTAAAATACTATGCAGAAAACACTTTATTTGTGCAATTAGCACAAATTCTGATCCATTTACTCTATTCATCAGAACAAAAATGTTCTCCTGTGCCCTTAATGCAGCCCCCAGGAGTCCCAGTTCACAGTGACATCTGTGCGCTGTATACAAGCCTACATCAGAGTGAAACATTTAGTCAGCCATAGCGCCACCCACAGATGGTGGTTTAATTACCCGCCCTGTGGTGCCAGCGTGGAGCCGTGGAGCAGGGCACATTCACACAAATGACCAGAATGCAAGTCAAGTGGTGTTACAATACTAAAATGTGAAGTGTAGTTTGGATACAAGTTTTAGTATTGATTCGTGTCTGTTTTTGATACTTTTGACAATCCTACATGCAAGTGCAGTGTCTCTCACCTTTTCCACATCAAAGACTCCAGCTGCTGTCGGTGGATCCATGATTACATCTGCACAGGCGAAATATGAATATGCCTGAGCTGGAGAGAGGAAGTGTAATCTTGCTGAGGGGCATGCATAAATTCAAATTTTCCAACAGAATTTTGAATGATTTTTGGACACTTGCCAAGCATTTGAGGTTTAAAAATATTCCTGTATTCGACCATTGAAGATACATGAATTTCCGCTGTGTAATTGTAGTACGACCTGGGTATTCCACCATTCACACCCACCCACAGCTACCTTTTGCTTTAAATGGCCCATATTATGCTATATTACACACAGACTCTGCATATTTAGGCTGAGTTCTTCTGTCAGAATAAAAACAGTATGTTCCACCTTGTGATGTCATTTGATAATACAGGGAGTGCTCCACTGTGTTTTTAAACTCCATATACCTTCACTAGAATAATTTGGATGATTTCAGGTCTGAAATTGTAAACCTCTACTGAACTAAAGGTAAAAGCTGTTAACATAACTCCATGTATATTTTTGTCAAGGTAAAAGCAGTCTAACACCGCTTAAAGCTCACAAGAATCAATTTTGTGTAATATATGACCTTTAAATAAACACTGTATATACTATTCAAGACTTGTGGAGGCTCAGGTAAACTTATAGCATGGTCTTGCCAAAACCTATTCAGGTGGAAAAGTGACTGGGTCTAAGGACAGGGAGCGCTGCACATTTCTTATTTAGCTGAGTCCAGTTGTATTGATCTGATTTGGAGCTTTGAGTCCAGCTTCTGAAGCATAGCAGAATATGCATATTCATGGTCTTGGTGTCAGCCTGCAGCCAGTGTTCCCATACTGCAGAAGAAAGAGTTCATCCAATCAGAACCTTGCATTCAAAAATATCATCATTTTAATAGAAGTACTGTTTATGAGCAGTGAGTTAAGAAAATGCTGTTTATTTGTTCAGGTCTCAAAATTAAGTTGGTAATTCTTTAAACTATTTTATTCATGACCTACTTTTTTCTTTTCTGTTTCTCAGGCGAGTCAGTTGGGAGTGTACAAGGCTTTTGTGGATAACTACAAAGTTGCACTGGAGACAGCAGAGAAGTGCAGTCAAGCTAACAGCCAGTTTCAGAAGATATCAGAGGTAAGAGCAATCATTGAAATATAGCAGTAATGTAAATACATAAAAAACATACTTAATACTTTGATATTGCACAACATTGGAGTGGAATGTCTTTAGAAGAAAAAAGCAATCTAAAGTAGGTCTGATCTTCAACTTTGGCAAATAAATAATATGGAAATTTAGAAAGCAGAGGAAACATTTTACAGTGATGGCAAGAGTAGAAAGTTGTGTAGTTAAAAGTTCTTATGTTCACTAAGAGCCTGCTAAATGTTTCTTCTACAGTTAAACCATCACTTATTCCCTCTTTATTTGCTCCAGAACCTGAAAGTCAAGGGCCCTAAAGACTCTAAAGACTGCACCACCTCTGTGAGCATGGAGGGTAAGTTCAAATCTCAGACTTCAGCTTATCTTTGTACATACATACATGCATCCATACGCACGCACACACATGCATACACACACACACACTCACACACACACACACACTCATACAGATACATACACATTCATACACATACATACATCCATACATACAAAAGGGGTTTGCTTCTTTAAGACTCCCCCTGGCCACGGCTCTGCTAACTACTTGTGCATGCAATGGTGGGTTTGGGGAGCAGAGCGGCGCATGTGTAAGCAGACAGACTCTCAGATAGTGGTCCTCTCTCCTTCTCTGCCTCTCTCTCAGTCTCTCTCTCCTCTCTCTTTCCCTCTCTCTCCGTCCCTGTCGTCTCTCTCTCTCCATCTCTCTCTCCCTCCTCTCTTTTTTCTTCTCTGTGAGCGGAGGACAGAGCGGTGAGAGAAAGGCAGAGATATGGAGGTGCTGCTGGTGCTCAGGGTCTGCTGTAACTGCACTTACGGTAACTTTTGCTTTGTGTCATTTTCAGTTATTCATTCATTTATTTGGGAACAGTTAGTGTTAATTCAGATGTAATGTAGAGTGAGATAGTGGCTAGTGATGTTAATATTGATATACTTGATAGATGCTGGCATGTCATTGAGTTCTTTTCATCGATTTTAGCTACATGTTATATTTAGGACTTTTCACCATTCAAAAGATAAAATATCTTGTTTTAATGTTTTACATTTTCATTTGCTATGGCATCTTTTTATCATTGTGAAACCAGTGGATTAATGCTAATGTTGATATACTTATGAAGATGTTGACATGTGTTTAAACTTCTATATCAACAGGGCTTCACAATAAGTTGTGTGTAAGACTGTGTTGTTATTGACATTCAAGTAAAATGGAAAATTAATTACTCACTTGTAGTATTTCAGACACTCTGTCTGAATTATTAATTAAAATAATTTAGAAGACTTGTTTGATGACTTGTTTCTGATCCTAATATTAGTACTTTTGAATTTGAATGTGATATTTTTGGTAAACTTATCATATATACAGTAAGTATTTTACAATAAATGTAGTGCACTGTATCTCTTTGAGCCAATGCTGCCATCTGGCAATAATGTTAAAACTCAGCTTTTGTGTTTCAGTGAGAAATTCTGTGATAAATTACGCATTTTAAGTGCTTCTTTTGTCATGTAAATATAAAGTACAAAATCTCATCTTTTACTCATTTATCTCAGTTTTAAATACATTTTCCTTTTGTTAAAAGGTGCCGTATATTGCCCAAGACTCAACAGCTAAGTGTGAATATACTATACATAGAAAACAACACCTACATCGAATGGTTTGTCAGGCCAATACAACAGGACTCCTATTGTAGGGTCTGTTTCTGTTAATTTATGCAGTGCAAATGAATGTAGTCTTTTCGACATCTTGTAGTGTATCATAATGAACGATATTATAGATTATAGAAGAGGCTATTTTGGCTTGCCTGCTTGCTCCTGGACACTGTTTTGAATTCTCTTTTCTTTATAAGGTTTTTTAATTACCTGACAAAGCTGAAGTGGGAGTTGAGATTGTGTTCAATTCCAAACCAATGAGCTGCACAGTGTCTGTTTCTTAATTTCCTTCTTAGATTCGATCATCCATTATTCCAGGCAATTAAAACCTGTCTGTGTCTTTGTAAACAGCAAACATGGCACTTTTCTAACTACAGTGCGTGTGGTGTTTTTAAGCAGTTTATGTAAATCTGCAAAAGTTTTTCCCACTTCTATTGATAAGAGAAGTTACGAGAACCTTTATTTGATGAGGAAATACTTGTTTGCTTGTATGCAAGATTACTTAGATCTTGTTTGTAAGATTACTTGTTTTTAAAGGAGCATTGTGTAACTTTTTCTATCTTCATGGAAAACAAACCAGACTAAGTTACAGATCAGATCTGTAGAGATGCAACCCTGCTCACAGCCAGAATGTTTAGGTATTTTTGAATTATAAAACCTGTAATTAATGCCATACTGTGGAATATTCCAGGCAGAGCAATAACATATCCATAGAAACAAATAGGTGATGGACTCCCAACCAAAAAGTTACATAGTGCACCTTTAGTAATGGTTTTAATTACTGTGTTTTATATACAGATAATACACAATTTAAGGTTAAAGATGTGACTATTACTATACATTTGTTATTATATCTTTATATATTATTATCCCTGCACCTACCATTATTATTAATACTTCTAAAATTGCTACTGGTTGCTATCTCTCCTGCTGCTGCTACAGAGAGAAAAACTTTTCCCATCTGAAGTGTGTTTTACTTCTAAGCCATCATAGAATAGAATTAGATACCTGTTGTGTATCCTGGGTCATTTATAGATTTATTGCACAAAATTACAAACAATGAAATGCCACGTAATCCAATAAGGTGTACATTTGGATATTTAATGGAAATGCCAAATCGTTGCTGGTACTTTCACCTTTGCCCTGTTAAAGGTGCACTGCGTAACATTTGTAATAGAGGGTCCGCCACTTGTTTGTCTCCATGTTTTGTCTATCACGAGGGAGACAAGCAGGTTACAGCACAACACTACATTACACTTTAGATCTGTGGAGTTGCTCCTATTCACAGAAGGACTTATTGTATTTCTGAGGAATAGAAACACCTGTAATGAATAATTCCAGGCAAAGCAATAATATCTCCATGGAGACAAGCAGGTAGCAGACCCTCCACCAGAAAGGTTGCACAGTGCACCTTTAAGACATTCTGCACCTACATGACTCTTACTTTGGGAAAACTTCAGGAACAAATAAAGGATTAGTTGTAGCTAGCATCTTTTGTCTTCATTATAGCTAAACTGTCATCCCATTGTTTAGTCTCACCTTCTCATTATTAGATGCAAATTGCAATGGCAGCTTTAAATTAGCCAGTCTGACATATGACTCTGTTTAGTATGGAAATGGTGTCTCCTGTTTGCTTCAATGGGTCTCTCCTTCTCATCCTCATATGCCCCCACTATATCTTTGTCACTTTGTTCCTTTATAGCTTTCTTTCTGCACTACGTCACATACTTAGAGTTACTTTGAATTAATGCCAGATTTTGAAGGTTGGTAATTCATCGTGTCCTCGTTTAAACCTCAGTGGCCTTATCTTGAAAAGCTAAATGAAAAATTTTGTTATTTGGAGTTAAAAATGAAATGTCAACTTGTGACCTTGAGTATGGGCCTCAGTGTGACAGGAGATCGACTGCCAATAATCCTCCTGCTTCAGTCTTTTGCATTTGCCCTTGTGCTTTAGTTCATTTGTTTATGTGTGTGTGTGTGTGATTGTGTTTGTGTGTGTGATTGTTTTTGTCTGTGTGATAGACTAACAGAATTACACAATCTATGTCTTTATTGAAACCAAATCATTATTATTATTATATTATTGTCATTATTATTTGGCATTAGATAACACTGTTACACTTTCTATGTCAGTTCATGTCAGTCAAATCACTATTTTAAGCACCTTTTTGTTTGTTATAATAGCTTTTACTTGCAGGTTACTTTATTTTATATTTAAATAATCATTCAATTTGAATTGTTTGTTAAGTTTATACAATTTGCCTAAATTTTTGAGAGTGAATAATTTGAAATTGTTTTATTAGTTAAATAATTATCATTTTTGTGTCAATATGTAAAGCAATAACAGCTCTTGAAACAGTCCTGTGACAGCATTGTACATATTTACTTACTTATCTACCTATGGTTAAGAAAATAATATTAAATTATTAAAGCATTTAAAGTATGATAAATGAGAGTTTAAGTGGAGTTTAACTCACATGTCCCACAGCTAGACAGTAGATACAGTACTTATATTTATTGGAACAGTGTAGTTTATCATTGCAGTTCCAGTCATCAGTATCTTTCAGTCTATAGAAAGGCTCCATCCCTGTAGAGTAATGTATCAGAGCTCTTCTTTATTGCAGTATAGGTCTTGTCAGTCTGGTCCATAGGTCTACATCAGTAATGACCAGAGGGTGAGGGGTTTCAAACAGCATCAGCTCAGCCCTCTATAACATTCTCTCTGCTCTCTCAGGGAGCATGTATGAGAGCATTATGCATGTGAAACAGGGCCGAGAGTTCAATATGAAGGAGCTATTGCATAGTGTAGTCTCCATAGGGTTTGTTTCTTTTTTAGACATGAAGACCATTTGATCTGGGATTTGACAGTTACATGTTTATGACAGCTCTTTTAATGAGGGAACTGGTACAGTTTCTGTTCTTCTCTAAAAGGGCATGAGTGTCTGGGATGACCTGTTCTGCAGACAGAATCTAAACTGCTCTTACTTTTCAAGAATATAGTGTAGTCACACTCTACTGGACCTTAGCCTTATCTAAAACCAATTCCTGTTTCACGGTTGCTCCCTCACCTTTGCTATGGGGGACCATTTTTAATATAATGGAAAGCCAAAATGCTCTATCTTGGTTAAGCCAGACTTGAGCTTCCTCCATATTCTATATTGAGGATAGTGCAACTCTGTAAACTCAGACTTCACCCTGTCCTTGTGTCTGTCTCTTGGTGAAATGCAATTGATGTGGATCATTTCTTCTGGATACATTTCTATTTTTACGGTACTGGAGTTTTAACTTTAAAGTCTATACCGAAACTTTCAGTTTGTACCAATTATTGTCATTATTCCAAACAATGATCATTCATTTGATCAAATACTAATTTCTGAGAAGGGGCATTTAAATTATCCACATGGTGTCCATGTTTTTGATGTCCATGCATGTACCCGTAAGTAAGCAGCTGACTGAGTATAACGTCTGTGTAATGTGTTGTTACTGTCAACAAAATATAGCCAACTTGTAACACCCATCCAAACCCATCTTGAACACTGGGCATGTTGATTGTGAAAGAGAGTAGATGATATTCACATGTAACAAGCCTCATCATAATGCACAGAGACCATAGCCCCGAAGAGGCTTTTTACATTGTTCATTTAAACCTGCCATAAAAGTCCAGTATATAGTTCCTTCATTGACACTAGTGATGTTATTATTTTGGGACCTTGAGACATTTTTGTCATTTCATTAGAGTGCTGTTAGGAGGCATCTTCGGTTCCTCCTCTCCCTCCTCCTACACCTGTCTCCTCGTATACATCCATAAGTACTCCCCCTTGTGGGCTTCCCATAGCTACCAGCCCATCTTTCCCATTGTCGTATTATCCAGGGAATTTCTCACTTTATGCTGTCACGTATGTCAGAGCTGCTTCTGCTCACTTCAACAGCACTGCTTTGCCTTTGGGGAAACTCAGCCAAGTGATTTTCAGACTAAGATAGTGACACATGATCCTGTATCTGCGCATACTGTATCTATGTATATCGGCATCTTATTGTGAATGTTGGTTAATCTCCTGTTATTGTTTGTTGTCTATAGTCTGTTATTGACCAATTTTTGTTTCATTGATTGATTTTGTAATTTTCTTCTGTTAAGCCCTGCGAGCAGACTTCTGTTGTGATTTTGAGCTATACCAAAATAAACTGAATTGAAATACTTTAACTACTTATATGTGTACATATGTGAGTGTAGTTCTACGTAGTTTGCCTGGTAGCAGCTGAAGTGGAGTTTGAGCGCCAATAGAAGGCTGCAGTGTCATTGTGGAGAGCTGCTTGCATGTTAAATAGCCACTCTGCCGAGTGCAGGCTTTACTGTGAAATGTTGAATGCTTTAATGCAATAACTAATGTTTTGTTTAGAGGTCAATTAAATGCTCTCCTCTGCTGATAGAATGAGTCAGGTTTGGTGCTTGTTATTTTAACCCCTAAGTGGGCCTATGAATTAGAAATAGAGTGGACCGAGATACTTATTTAAATTATTTAAATTAAAATAATTCTTGGTATTGAAGTTTTGTTATGTTGTTATGTATTCTGTTAAAACAACATTTATGCCAAAATCTGTTTGAATTTGTATTGGAAAGTATTGTTGGTGATTTTATTCATTTACAAAACACTGAAAATTGTTTGTTGTAAAAAGAAACTCCCCAGAACCTACCTTTGCTTATAAAAGGGCTCCAGACACAGAATAAAGTACATTAGTAATATTTTCTTCTTTCTTTCTTCACAGCTCTCCTCTACAAACCCATTGACCGTGTCACCAGAAGCACCCTGGTCCTTCACGTGAGTACAAATGTCTTATCAGCCTTGTATTGTAAATATATATATATATATATATATATAATATTTTTTTTTTTTTTTTTTTTTTTTTTTTTCTACTTTATGGTACCCCAATTAGCAACTCATAGTAATTGTTTTTTTCGCCATTAATTTGTGCACTGCCATAGTAATAAATGTATTCATACTTTTCAGGGGCCCTCTTTACCAAACAAATATTAAAACAGTCAAAATAGCAATAAACAAATAACACAGAAAAGATAATGCATAAGGTATTGTTTATTTATCCAGTTTATAGTACATGCATTACTGATCTACGCAGGTTAAATAGTACCATTGTGCTGCTCCTTAATTTAGAAATTTGCTGTCAACCTTCATCATTACTTGTTTTTATACATGTATCTCAAACAGCATCATCCAAAATTAATAAATTGTCCTCTAAAAAAATTTAATATAACTGTCACATTTCCATAGTCCTCACTTGACCTGACCATTTAAATCCTCATCCCACAGTCTTCCACAGCACAAGATCAGATATTTAAGCAAATTTCCTTTTATGGACAATAACATTTGATCTTATCTAAAATATTCATCCTACTAGCCACCACAGCATTAAATTAAAACTTATTATGTACGTAAGTGCGAGAATCAATGCTAGAATGAGATCCAGACAGTTTCAGCTATTATACCTAACAACCTAAGAGACACAGGAGACAAGAAAGCATTTTTAGTTGTCATCTTTTCATCTGATGTCAAAACTAAATGAACCATACATCTTTCTCTCGTTCTGAATGTAGATGTTGATCAGTTTGGCCTCTCAGTTCTTAACTCCCACATCCTGACTATAATAATCACTGGTGTTGATGAGGCCCACTGTGAAAACACACATATCTATTTGTGTTCGAGCAGCAGCCTCCCCAGTGTGTGCTCTGCAAAGGTCTATCTCTCTCTCTCTTTCTCTGTCTCTATCTCTCATTCTCTGTCTGTGAATCTATCTCTCTGTCTCTGTTCTCTCTCTTTCTCTCTGTGTGTGTGTCTGTCTCTCCCTTTTACTCTCTCTGTGGCTCTTTCTTGTCTCTCGCTCTCACTATCTCTATCTGTCCCTCTCCCTATCTATTCTCTAGTTGTCCTCTTCCTTTTTCAATCTGTCTCCCTCTTTCTCTCTGTCTCTCTTTTGCTGTCTTTGTTCATCTCTCTCTTCTCCCTCTCTTTCTCTGTTTGTCTTTCTCTATTTCTCCATCTTCTCTCTTTCCCCTCTACCCCCTTTCTCTTCTATCCTCCTCGTTATCTCTCTTTCATCATCTCTCTCCCTCTCCATCTCTCTAACCCCCTACCTTCATCTCTCTCTGCATTTTTGTCCCTCTCTCTCCTCTCTGTCTCTCTCTCCATATCTCTCTGCCCTACTCCCCCCCTCTCTCTCTTTCTTTCTGTCTCCCTTTCCCACTCTTCCTCTTTCCATCTCCCTCCATCTCCACCTCTGTCTCCCTGTCCCTCCCTCTCTTTCTTCCCTCCCTCCCTCTCTCCCTCTCTCTGTCCCCTCCCTCTCTCTTCTTCTCTCTCTCTCTCTCTCTCTCCCGACCCCCTCTCTTTCTCTTCCCTTCTGTCTCCCTTTACCCCTCTCTCTCCGTCTTTTCTTCTCTGTCTCTGTCTCTATCCCTCTCCATTTCTCTCTCTATCTCCATCTCGCTCTCCTCTCCCTCCTTCTCTCTCAACTCCCTCTCTTTCTCTCTCTCTCCACTCACGGATAGAGAGACTGTGAATATTGGCGAGTTTATTTTTGAACACACTCGTCTGCATCTGTCCCTCCATCACACCTCTCCTCTGATGAGAGCAGCCTTCACAAAAACACGGAAATGAGATTTTCAGTGATTACGTGGCGAGTCTGTGATGTAATTATGGTTCAAACAAGAGGGTCAAATAGAATAAGACTTTTGTGCTTACACTTCAATTGATTTTTGGAAAGTGTATTTGCCTTCACTTGAGACACAATTGCTGTTTCTAAGTTGGGAAAAATTGAACTGCCTCAAGGTTACATATCCAAAAAACACACACATCTAACACATACAAACACGGGCTCTCCATCAGAAAAGTTACACAGTGCACCTTTAATACTTGCTTACATTTGATCTAAATTCTAGCGTTAACGTGATTTAAACTATATTATCTAGTAATAAATGATTTACGTCATGGGGGCTGGAGTTTTGTCCTTACAATGTGATAAATAAGTTCCCACACGTAATATATTCTTTAGATTCTTCTTTTATCAAAACCTGTTTGAAGTCACTGAAATATACAGTATAATTTGTTGAAGGTAGCAGAATACACTGCTTCACTTTAGGATTTATGTCTCGACTGGGAGTATCAAATAGTATCAAATAAGAGTAACTTTTATTTATGGTTTCATGGTGGATTTTTCTCTTTTATACAAAATGTTGTCAGAATCCACTTGATATAATATGACTCCAAGGCAAATTATTATACTGTTCTGTTTTATCAGTAAAATAATGAACACCTTGTTTTTCAGGATTTGTTAAAACACACGCCCAAAGACCACCCGGACTTCCCTCTGCTCCAGGACGCTCTGAGGATCTCCCAGAACTTCCTCTCGTCCATCAACGAAGAGATCGACCCGAGAAGGACCGCTGTCACCACACCCAAAGGAGAGGTGGGTGCCCAAATATTGAGCTGGAGAATGTGGCAAAAAATGCATCATGATTTTTGTCCTCATATTGATGAATAACGATTTTCTTTTCTTTTTATTTTATTTTATTTTGTATTAGTGAAAAATAATGAAAATGTCTTAATATTAATTTCCTGAACTTAAACAGGGCAGACCTTTAATCATTCACATTTAACTAAATAGATTACATTTATTCCTTCCTTAAAGGTCCTATATATTATGAGAAATTAACTCTTGTGAGCCTTAAAACATGTTATAATGCTGTTATCTCATCAAAAACATACCTGGAGCTTTTTTTTTTCATTCACAAGCATTTAAGTAATCCTTTATTATCCGTCTCTCTACATCTCCAAAAGTCAAAATGCTCTTTATCACCTCATGATGTCATGAAGCAGTAGTTTTTAAATGAACAGCTTTTGATTGAGAAAACAACATCATAGCAGATCAGAAAATAGCGTAATATATGATCTTTAAGCATGAATTCTGCTCCAAACCACATGCGTTTACTGACAGAGGATAGACTGTAGTCTCAATTAAAAAGATCCAAGCATATCATTAATTATTAGAAACAGACAGAATTCATATATATGAATCTAATGAACATGCTATATAACTGTAATGTGCCTCTTGTACAGGCTCGTCAGCTGGTGAAGGATGGATTTTTGGTGGAGGTGTCGGAAAACTCCAGGAAGCTCCGTCACGTCTTCCTCTTCACCGATCTGCTGCTCTGTGCCAAGATGAAAAAGACCGCTGTGGGGTGAGTGTGACTTTCACGCCTGTCTTTTCTACACTGGTTATTATAGATTACTCTCCTGGCTGGGGTCCCTCTGTACTGAGCATTTGATTTTACTCCACACTGTGCCCTTTGTTGTGATGCAAAGAATACCTCCATAAAGCTGTATACACTAGGGAAAATTATGGCTTTAATATTAGTGCTGTCTCGATACCACACCTCGATTTTGATCTCAAAGGAATAGGCTGAATACCCAGTAATGAAAATAAATACATTTTCTTTTTACAGATAAAATAATGTAATTTTCAATACTAAATTATAGTTCTTTATTTATGTTACAGTATTAGGCTTAATACTTGCTTTTGTATTCATTAGTAGCAGGTTTTTAAATACTTTTTTTATACTTACAACCCTGATAAATATGATACAACATAGTTAACATTGTAGTATACTGAGGTAGTCTTGAAAACATTTCACTTTATCATGTTCACATTTACTCTATTCAGAAAATGGTTACTATGACAACCATATGTGTGAATGAAACCATTATGGACTGACCTGTGGTGCCAAATAATATTACGAGTCACATTTACACATTGTATAATAATAGCACTTTCATATGGAAACTCACCCACCTCATGTTAATCCTTTTAGGAACCGTAATCCCTTCAAATCCAGTATTGAAATATTGTATTATTTATCATATTAACTTTGACTCTGCTGGTTGGTGTCTTTATTGCCATCATTTTATTCATGAGTTTCAGGCAGAAGACTCCTTCTTAATTTGAAGAATTTGGCACAACCCCCCATTGTTATAGCAATAATATATGAAATTACATAAAAATCTATAAGTTTGATTGTCAAAAAAATACAAAATTCAAAAAACAATGCATTTTCAGGAGCCTGTGATCAATATGTGTATTCATGGTTCTGTTTAGCAGTTTGACTTTCAAGAAAAAGATGAAAGTGCTAGCTAGTTTGTGACTGTAGTTTTATGTCTGAGAAATTTGTTTAACAGTACAAATCCACTCCCTTGTTGTAATTCCATCTAAGTCAGTCATTTATGATCAGATTGTGTGAAAACAAAGCTCTGATTAAAGTCTAACTTGATTAACAGAGAACCACACAGAACACTGTAGACACACAGAGCAGTGTCTATATTAGCATCACACCCCCAGGGAATGTTTATGAGATCAGCTGCAAACTATCAATTCATCATATGTTAAATGGTTATAAAGCTTATGGGTGGCAGCAGTGTTTTAGCAAAGAGTGTTTATGAGACAACATGTTCAGTTCCAAACATAGACTGTATAAAAAAGTTGACTAAAGGCCGCCACACCCCACAGGGTTTTTCAGGCTTAAGGGATTTTTAAACATGCAACAAAAAGTGCACACCACAGACATGAGGAGAATCTGTGAGATTTTAAATCTCTGACTGCAAAGACTGCAGTGGGACATGGCTGCTTATCACATGCTACAGGTGTAAACGCACCAATGTCAGCTCTTTCCTGTCTAGAGTAAAACTCGCTCATGTTGAGACTCTTAAGTGTTTTAAAAGGTCAGAGGTCTGTACTTCTAGTTTAGATGCAAGTTAAAACTGTGTTGTTATTATTATTTGTGAAATGTTATGCAATACTTCAGATACATGATTTTTAATGCACAGAAGGTTACCAATAAAGTAAACAAGAAGTAGAGTCTATCGCTAAACTGCAGCTTCACCCCGATTCGTGCGCTGCGTGGAGGTAAACAGAAACATGTGAAGAGCTACTCTTGCCTTTTTACTTTTAAAGAACAATTCAAACTGGACTAACAGTGCTGTTTTGGGAATTGGGTGTCATTATTTGCAGAGGACAAATTTTATGGATAATGTGGATGAGATGAGGTGAGTAATAATTAATTTTGCTAGTTCCTGAATTTGTATCTTGCGCCTCTGTCTGGGTCACTCCGTGTCCCCCTGACGCTCTGTTATTGGCTGTTATCATGGCGTTGCTTGGTGGTTATGATCTGACAAAACAACTCAGAGTCCCACAGACACCACATGAAACACACACACACGAGGAGAGCTGCTTCAAAATTCCATACGAAGTCAGGTCACGCATCCCCGAACTCAGGCATATCATAGCCTAAATTGGGCAACTGGTCCAAAATCGGACCTTAAGGGTGTGTTGGCTCCTATCAAATTAAACTCATTAAGGCTAGTAGTTATAGGAGCGAATTTGGAGCAGAGTACCGTATTAGAAATAGGATTTGATTTAGGGACAATATAATGAAATATAACAGACATTTTAAATTGTTTTCATGTTTTGTGTCTTGTGGTGTCCCCTCTCTTCTCTTGCAGTCGGCACCAGCAGTATGAGTGTAAGTGGTACATCCCTCTAGCAGACCTGACCTTCCAGACCCTGGACGAGTGTGACTCCTGCCACAGTGTTCAGGTGCCCGAGCATGAGATCGAGGAGATGAAGATGAAGATCTCTGTCCTCAAGAGCGAGATCCAGAAAGAGAAGGTAAAACATACACACAAAAAATGAACTAAAGACACACTTTGAAACTTTTCTGGTGTGGGGTTTGCTCATCTCCATGATGCTATGTTTCTTCTAGAATGTTCGTCTGAATGGCATTAGTCTTGCACATTAATGGTGTTTTTATTGCTTGGAAAATGCATTGAGAAACATGCATTCTTACTGTGAGTAAGGTCGCCTCTACACAGAGCTGACCTAATTTGGCTTGTTATCACCCCCTTGTTTTCATAGAGAAAATCAAGTGCAATGCCACACTTTCTAGGCAAGCAAAACATAACATATCCATGGAGACAGCAAGTAGCCTACCCCCCAACTGAAAAGTGACATAGTGCACCTATGAAATAATAATAAGAATTTGTTTTGGAATAAGCAATATGCATAATATTTATACACAGACGTTGCAAATTACAGTGCTTCTATGTATCATATTTTGTTTTCCAGTCTTAAAGCTTGGAAGCTTAGTCTGGATTCCGAAATTATTAAATGCTAGAATAATCTAACTATTTTCAGTCTAATCTAGATTTTTTTATCAGTCTGAAATTTGTCCAGAAGGTAACTAGGGACATTTTTGCAAAAGTTTAGTTTTGCAACCTTTTTCTATACACATCAGCCTGCAGTCTTCTTATTGTTCATTATAACCTTTTACACACTAGCAGACTATTTGCATTGTAGCAAATAAAGTTTGATTTCACTTTCATCCTTCACATTCAATGCTTTATGTTACTAAAAAAGAACTCCGGTGTGAGGACAACTAATATGTGGTTTAGACACCATCCATTTGTGGTCACCCACTGCAGTTATAGAAATGACTTGCATGTTAAATGTGTTCCTTTTAAGCATATACTTGAAACAGGCCCACAGCTCTGTTTATCTTTGAGTTCAACTAAAAGTGCACTGTGCATTGCTGGCCTCATAAAAGCTCCTACCAAGATAACAGAGCTACACCTCCAACACAGCTTGTCCCTATCCATGAATTTGACCACTTACAGTAATAATGCATGTTCATGAACATATTTTGAGCAATAAAATCTGTTTAATGTCATTCTGTGAAATATTCCAGGCAAAGCAATAACATGTTCATGAGAGCGGACCCTCAACCAGAAAAGTTACATAGTGCACCTTTAAAACTAAATATTATATCTTTTGAATGGGCAAATGTCCTCAAAAAATCACTTCAGCTTCCTCTTATATGCAACATTTTGAAAAGTTTTTTTTGTTCAAAGTATAGAAGATTTCGTAGTTTAAAAATGTACTGTGATTGAGTAAAAAAGTAAAAAACAGACAAACGTGCAAAAAAAAAAAAAAAAAAAAACAGAAAAAAACTAATGCTGCTTTTACTCTATCACAAGTAAGTTAATTATACTACAAGCATAATTATCTTCACTGTTTTAATCTTTTGAGCCTTGTCCTTGAAGAGCACCTGAAAAACTTCCCTGGAGCTCTTTGTGTTTTTATATAATATTCTGTTTTAAATTGTTAATCGCTATGGCAACAGTTTTAATTTCTCATGATTCTGAAACCCATTAATAAACAGGAAGCTGAAACCCATGAATGATCAGTTATAATCTAACACAGTCAATGATGTACAGTAGTTTTCCACAGTAGTCTTCCCAGCAGCACGGCAGCATGCGGTATTCCAGAGAAGTGCCCGTAAGTTCCTGTTTTTTCCCTGGAGATCCGCTCTCACACAGGGCACCACAGTCCACAGGCTGGTGTTTGGAGCCCACGTCAGCGCAGCTTTGATCTGATACGAGTCTGACTCACTGCTTCCTGCCAACGACTTCAGGGATAAGGCCTCTGTTTGCTTTCACTTCTCACAAAAACACAGAGACTTCTATCCATGGCTTTCAGAATGATGAAGAATTAGGACTGTTGCCATAGCGATTAACAGTTTGAAACAAGATATTATATATGTTGAATGGAAAATTAGGGGCTCAAAGTTAAGATTAAGCCCATGAATATTCTGTGCTGCATTAAAAGTGCACTGAGCTTTTCTGGTGGAGAGTCTGTCATCTGCTTCTGTCCATCATATGAGATATAGAGCCTGGAATGTTCCACAGCATGGCATTACACTTATTTATCTCTATAGAGACAGTAGGTGACAAGTTACATGTTAGATCTGTGGATTGGCGAGCCTATTCATGGTAAGAATGCAAGTTTTTAGGTCAATAAAATCCCACATTATTGAGTAAATGTAAGATGGATACATTTAATGCCATACTGGAACATCCCAGACAAAACAGTACAAAACAATAACATCTCCTCTACCCAAAAAGTTACACAGTGCACCTTAATAGGCCTTCTGAATGTACTCACACAGATTTGTAAATTTTGGAGTTTTTTTTTTTTTTTTTTTTTTTTTGCAGTTTACGTATTTTGAGACTAATGACAGCTGTTTTGCTTGTGATTGTAGAAAGCCCCCAAAGGCCAAAGCCGCGTGGAAAGAATGAGGAAGAAGATGAATGAACAAGAATCCTGGCTGCTTATGCACTCCCCAACCATCCCCTTTCGCATCCACAACAAACATGGAAAAGTAAGTGGGCTTTCTTTTAATATTTTTATTCATTATTCACGTTTCACCACCAGAGGGAGACATCAGACCTGTGATGGTCAAAATGTTCACTACCACTTCACCGCCACTTCACAGAAGCAATTTCTTCTCGTCTTCCTATGATTCTATGCCTTAAATCCTCCTTAAATAACACATTCACAACACATTTGCTCTTAAAAAGTAATTAGTGAAACAACAGTAAAACTTTACAAAATTATGAAAATATTTAATGTTTTGAATCTATGATGTTTTCTATTATCTCTTAAATTCAAGTCAATAATTGAGCTTGATAATTAATGTAACTATATTCTGCTTATTGTTTATTTATGACAGATTTACTGTGATTATATTCTGACCAGTTCCTTTTGTATGTTTAGAGTTATCTATTCTTGCTGTCTTCGGACTATGAGAGATCAGAATGGAGGGAAAGCATACAAAAACTACAGAAGAAAGGTAACTACATTCTTTATAACAAATAACACATTTGGTTACATTTCTGGAAGGGGCCCTCACCTGCTTTTTTCTATGGACGTGTCATTGCTCTCCCAGGAATGTTCCACAGTATGACATTAAACGGCTTACCTTACATTTATTCAATTGCAGTTGGCTTTATATCTCAAAATTACCTAGAAAAACAGACATTCTGACTGTGAGTGAAGTTGCCTCTCCACAGATCTGACCTGTAACTAGTAATACAAAGTAATAATATCTCAACGGAGAAAAGCAAACCAAAAAAGTTACACAATGCACCTTTAATTTAGTCATTCAACCCTCTAGTGCTCAGAGCTTATCATGATACAGAAAAGTAACAAAAAGTAGCCTTGATACATCATTGACCTCCAAAAATAATTGTCCCAGCTTTCATTTATTGAAAAAGCTGTCCGTATAATAATTATCATGACAGGCCTATTGGTTTCCTCTAACCACATAGCAGTATTGCACAACTGTTCTTAAATAAATCTGTTACAAATAATTCACAATAGCCATTTGTTGTGTATATTTCCCAGACCTCCAGGCTTGCGTTTTGAGTTCTGTTGAGCTGCAAGTTCTCACCAGCTCTTGTTTCAAACTCCGCACCGTCCACAATATCCCGGTCACCACTAACAAAGACGGTAAGGACCACTGCACACTGTCTCTTTATTCTCCTCATATGCGTGGGAGCATGCATGTTTTTCTTGTGTTTTTTAGTTTTGGGTTCATACAAAAGTGCCTATTACACTGTGAGTGCAGGGAGCAGCCACATAATGACAGAGGGGGGTCCTAGCAGGAAAAAATGTAGGTTGCAATATGTTTCTGATCTGAATACCACGCACTGTTGCTGGCTTTTAGCTTTGTATGTGTTTGTTTTTGCTCCAAAGCTCCACATTGCATTGGACTGGGAGGCGAGTGGTGACATTAAAGCCATCTGGACAGACGTCTCTGATCTGGGGCTGTGGCACAAAGGTCTATGGTTTCAAATAGAGCAGAGGGACAATCAGGATAGGCCTGTAGTGGTTATAGATGGGGAGAATGGCTGTCATATTCGATACAAAAAGTTACCTCCATTTTGGTTTGTTTACAAAAAGTGCTCCATTATTTTGACATTTTGGACCTTTAAAGTGGTTGTGAATGACGTTCTAGGACTGTATCAAAATGCATGTCAAAGTTCCCCAAAGGCACTTGTCATCATTACTCTCACAGGCTGTTTTTCTTCGCTGACGCTTGTCACGTTTAACTATGTCTAGGAGTGCTTCATGGAATTTAGGGATTTATAAAAAAAACTTTTTACTGTTTTTGTAGTTTTCAACTAGTCCAAGACTCAAAAATTAGAAAGATATCTGTGTTCTAATTCAGTGGTCCAGGGAGGTTCCTTCGCAAAAGAAAATTCAACTCTGTCATCTGCACAAACGTTTCACCGCTTATCCATGTAGCTTCTTCAGTTCATTAAAAAACTTTTATCCACTTCACAGAATATAATTTTCTTTTGCGATGCAGACATTGCATCTGGAAACGTGTAGAGAATCAGGAATAATACAGGATGAAAGAAAGGTCTTAAATTTTATCTCTGAATATTCATGTCCCTCTAGGCCTTGCTCCATACGTTCAAGTCAAATAGAATATACTGATAATATATTGATAGTACCGTAATACTGGCCCAGAATGATTTGCTCTTGCTAAAAGTGCTTGAAACTGACATGGCAATAATGGAAGACATCACATATAGATGAGCATTAACATAGATAAACTTAAACATGTAAAACCCTAACCGCAGAACCAGGTCGTCCAAATTTCAAATGCAGCTGATACTTTGCAGTGACACTGGGGGTAATCTACAGGTAGCAAACACAGCCAAAAAAGTTTTAAGATTGCCTGAAAAGTCTAGGAAATGTATTTAAATATCACATTTTGAGGAGCCTGTGATCAAAACTGCGTTCTTAGTTTAGGGAGAGAGCTGTTATAGTTTATGATCCCACTACTGGTTCTAAGTGGCCTATATAAGCAAAATAAATACTTTTCATTATTATTCTTTTGACTTAGTTTTACATGAGTGAAGTACGTGCACTCCCTCACCTCTGTTTTCCAAGCTGCTGTCGGCAGTGAGGGGAATTAAATGAATAACAGCTGTTTTAGGAATGTTCTCATAAACCCAAAACTTCTCTACAGGACCCCCCACGGCACTCCAACTATTCACACTTTAATTTACCCCCCTGCTCACAATTAAAAATCAATTATCACATATTAGCACATGATTTCCTCCACTCTTTAGTTTATTATACCTGTATACAGTAGAGAAATTGGCTGACGGGAAGCTATCTCATAGCTGACCCTTTGAACTGTTGCCCCCCGCAGGTTGTGCTCTGTCATTAACGCACTGCTGTGCCCTCAGACGCCTACAGTGGAAGCCCAAACAGTCATGGCACAGTTTATTTACCAGGAAACAGCCAGCTAAAAGGGCCCCTAGGATAGCACCACTGAGCACCATGTTGTGACAGTCAGGGCCACCCAAAAGTCAACGCCCACAGACACAAAGATGATCAAAAAAATAATATTATAGCAATGTCAGTAGATAAGTACTATTCATTTATTTTTTTTACAATTAATTCTATTTGTTGGGTAGTATGTGTGTAATACATTAATGTATTAAAGTGTAGACAGAAAGAGAAAGGGAAAAAAAAAACTGCAGCCCATGCTGTGTCAGTCCAAAAATCTGATTTAAAGATTACTGATAAAATAATATTTGCAATGTCACTAGAAAAATTCTGTTTGATTTTTTAAAATGTTTTCATTTTTTTATTCTTTAGTGTGGGGATGTATTAAAAGGTAGACAGAAAGAAACAAATATATAACATAACTTATTTCACATTAAGAAACAAACATAGATGACCCTATGCATATTATTATTTAATAAAAATATATAATTCATAATTACTATGGGTTACTAAGCCAATTTTCTAGTTATTTTATTAGGAGAACTGAGAACCACAGGTAATGATTTGAGTATAAGAAGTGGAATGGGGAGTTGAAACATATTTGGCATGTTTTACATTTTTGCGTCTTTTATTTAGTCAGTGAGGCATGAAAAGTTACATCTTAAAGTCCTTTGGATTCTTACTGGTTCAGACAATCCACTTACCAGTCACTATATGTGAATGTCATTATAACTAAATATAACACAGTATCATGTGATAGAACTGGTCATCCAAATTCCTACTCATGAATAAGTAACATCCATGACTAATTATTGCTTCATTCTTCTATTTATTTGCTTCTGCTCAAAGAGCAATGGGAGAAATGTGCCATTAAACAGACTTGCCATCAGAGTGAACTGGGCTGGCTCATGTCCATACCAGAACAAACTGCTTTCTTTGATAAGAAGTTGGTGTGTGAATGCTAGTATACTGAATGATAACATTTGATTTTAGTCCATACTGTGTTGAACTATAATAACCAGCGTGAATGCTGAATTGCTGAGGTAACAACATTCTAACATGCCTTGAAGCTCACGAGTCTATTTGCATAATATATAGCAACTGTTAACCACTACTGAAATGTTCTCTTTGTGCTTGTAATGACGGTATTGTAATCCAACTATGTGCTTGTTTTGCAGATGAGGAGACTCCAGGCCTCTACGGCTTCCTCCATGTGATCGTTCACTCAGCCAAAGGATTTAAGGAGTCAGCCAGTGAGTTCACTCACACATCACACTTCACTTCTGCACACACACTATTTGGCACAGAATCAGTCACAGGGTTCAAACTGCCAATGAACACACAACAAAACCCATGACCCACTCAATCTGTAGGTACAAGTTTGTATGTGTCATAAAATAAAACGAAAAGGTAAGTAGCTACGAAAGTAGCTACTTTGGCTAAACTCATTTAATCAATGCGTCTTTTGCGTAAGTACATAACACATTGGTTAATTTTTATACGCACTCAAAACTTGGATGGAAGATTGTTGTTTTCTACTGTTGTACCAGATTTTTACATGAAAAACAGTAGTAGGTAATTTTTTTTAATGGTTTGCAGTGGTCTAAAGTTATTCCTCACTTACCTTATGTATTCCAAACTTCAGAGGTTAGAGCAGAATTTGCCAACAACAATCACAACAGCAACAACAAGGATGCTAACTGGGCACTCCTGATTATTGGACTATTACTAGATTATTGTACTTGCACAGTACAATTACATGCATACAAAAAACAAGCATGCAAAATTGAGTACAAGCCCTTTAAGAATTTTATGAATTATATAACATAACTCTCTTCAAATCAAGTTTACACATTTATAACAACTTCATCTGAACAATATAAAAGACAGTACAAGCTCAAAAATAGACAAAAGAGCATGTACAATGAAATACCCATTACTCAAGGCTTTGTTATATCAAATATCTGAAGAAGCAACAAAGGAATGCAGAGAAATATGATTTTTGTGGGTTACCATGACAGCCCTGTACTGTAGTATATGAGAGTAGGTGTACCAGTATTTCCTGGGCTGTGGATTTCAAATCTATCTCCACTGAAAGCCCTTTGATCCTCGATGGAGCAGAGAGAACTGAGGGGCTTAGAGAAGAGCGAGTGAGAGGGTATGAGGAGAGAGAAGAGGAGGGGGGGTTGAAAGGTGGGTCAATGTTTGGAGGTTTACTACAAGAGAGGGAGCTGTGTGTACTGTGTGCTGTGTAGTAGAATATAAATGATGTGAAGAAGAGGGAGACTATTGTTTTATTGTTTAATTGGAATTTATCAACTGCAGTAGAGGAATCGTTTGTTTGCAAATGTTATAATTAACACAAAGCTATAGGAAAATAAGTTTCATTATTTTGTTGTATCTTATCTCACACTAGGCTCTATTCATGCTTATGTCACAAACCAAGAAGAGTTTGGAAACATGCGATGAGCCTGACAAAATCTAGAAAAAATTAGAAAATGGCCAAGTTTTCTTCATCTAAATGTCATTGTAGCGTTCTCTTATGTTCAGCTAATCAACAATTACAACCATACCTCAGTTTTCATAATTTCCCCACTGACACACAACTCCGAGCGCTCTGTACATGCAATTAGAAGAGAGGATGGCGCCAAATTTAAGATTATTTACTGTATGTACGCAGTCATCATTTTACCGCTGATGACATTTACTTCAGTAGGTTTTATCACAGTCAGAAGGAGAGCTCCAGAAGTTGTCATCACATGTTTCCAAATGTCTTGGTTTGTGACGTAAGCGTGAATAGAGCCTACAGTAGAAATTTACCATTTATACATTATACTGAACCATTGTGGCTAGATTTGAGGGATTTGATCAAATTACTTCACTATTATTAATTATTATATTAACCGTGACATATTTATTGTTGCTACGTTAAAATTTAGTCCATGTTTTATTGAGTATAAGTATAGGTAAGATAATAATTATTACTTCATTCTGTTTATTGCTTCTTATGCCTTTTGGTACAGTATATTTTAAAAACAGGTTTACTGGGATTATTCTGCTTTGTGTCAGTAGCATAAAGTAGTTTCAATATTATTGTTTCTTGAAAAAAATTTCTTTCAAGATATATCGTGCTTCAGAATTTGTTATTGTGACAGGCCCATGTGGTACCGCAATTCTTCCATGCAGGTACAACCTCCCCTCACAAAGAAAACTAAAACCCCAGTCTCCTCCAGATGAAAACAGAGCACCCCATCTGTCTTGTTAGGTGGCGCTGACTCCATCATCACACATTATAGAGGACGTAAGTGCAAGTGCTGTGATGGATGAGGGTTTAGCATCACACAATGACTGTACTTCCATGTATTGATACTAGTGTGATGCTAACTGAAGGTACTACTCAGTCTGAAGCTCTGTGACTTAAATTAGACTTTAATCACACCTTTATTTTAGCACAATTTGACCATAAAGAATTGACTTAGTACAGTTTTTTAGTTTCACTTTTTTGTTGAAATTCAATCTCCTGAACAGGACCACAAACACTCATACTGATCACAGGCTCCATTGTCCTTTTTGTTTTTTGTTTTTTAGTTTTTGGCTATGTTTGCTCATGTGTGTTGTGATACCGTGGTAACTACACGTAGAACACCCCCAGTATCAATTGTGGACTGTTGTTCTGGACAATGGCATGTGAGGGTAGTCTACTATTTGATTCATGTGATGGCTATTATAATATCCAATTCCAATGATTGCAGAGTCATTTTTCAGTGGTTCACTCTGTACCCATTGCAATAATAGGCCTGCTTCAAATTCTTGACTTATTATTACACAGAAGGCCATTATATGTCTGAGGAAATAAACATAGAAATCCCCTCTAATCTGATTGAGGATTCTCATAAAAACAGTGGTGAATGATCTGATTGGAGCTGCGGTATTTCTGTCACATAGATCTGCCCCAGTGGGAGAGGGCTTCCATTCAGCCCAGGGCAAAGTACTGAAAACTGGGTCACAGAGGAAAGAGCAGGAGATGAGACGCTACAAAAACACTGTTTAGAAACAACAAACCGTAGCAAAACACAACCTTCTTATGCTACAGGGCTAGTCATTTTTGAATGTCGAAATGTCAACAACTGTGACATAGTTTTACAGTGTCGCCAACTTGTAGGTGATGAACAGCATTGGTCCAGGATATTCCACAGCATGGCGTTAAAGTTTTCATTTTTATTTTTGTACTGTAAGCAAGCATGCATCACCTGCTTGTCTCCATGGAGATATATGTATGCCGTACTGTGTGGACCATTACCTGCAAAGCAATAACATCGCCATGATACAAGAAAGTAAATTAGAAAAGTTACACAATGCATTACCCAACATTTGTTTTCATAAATAAAAAATAAAAAAACAGTTTTTCTCTGTCAAAAATCCAACTATTATACTTTGTCTTCATCTAATTACATTTACTTGATTGCAAACTTGTAAGTGTGTAACTTTAATCTCAGTTTGCGGTGTCTGTGTTGGCTGGTGCACACTTTCACACTCATGGCTATTAATAATAAGCTGCTAGTCATTATCATCTGCCTGTCTGGTCTGATGAAGTCCTCAAATATCAAGTTCCCATAGTTCCAGTAAAATAAATAGAAGGCTGAGTGCTGCTGCAAAGCTCAATAATCTTGTGAATCTAGCGTGTAATTGTATTCAGACCTCTGCACTGTGTTTGACATACTTTTATTTGCCTCATCCCTCTGGTTTCTATCAGAACAACACAGTTATACCGCACTCTCTTTTCTCACTTGGGCCTATTTGTAGAGCTGAAATGATGATTATTTTATTTGTTGACTAGTAATCAAATAATTATTTATATTATACATTTAGATTTATTTAAAAAATGTATTAAAATGCATTTTAACAATATAAAGGTAAAAATGTACTAACTGAAAGCTTTGAGACTGGTAACTACAAATGAATATATAAAGTATATATATTTCTGAGCAACATTTTTGTTAGAAAGCATCTTTATGAAACAGAAAATGCAGAGTTGTAATGTGTAAGGTGTAATGTAGAGGTGCAAATGCAAGGAACAGCAATTTAAAAGTGAAAGGTTCAATCCAGATAACGATTAATAATTATTAATTTAGTCACAATTATTCAGATCAATTTCTGCAACCCAAGTTGTATGCTAGACCATGATAAGTTAGCCATTATCACCTCTTATCGTGAGACCCCCGACTGACCCTGTGCTGCACACCACCCCAGGCCAGGATTAGACCCTTATATTGGGACACACACATGCCCCAGTCACAACAGCCTTTTAATTAAGATGGAAGAGGACATTATACTTTAACCTCTGATTTTATGGAGCACAGACCCCAGACTGACCAGTGAGAGGACACAGAGGTGAACAATATGGACTCACATATAAAGGCCTGGTCCCAGTTTGACCCACTTTTTATCATATACATATGCATACGATATATGCATTGACAATAGATTATCATAAATTCAGAAGTTGAAAGTAATTTCAAAAGCAATTATCAGGACAACTTCTGTAGTTCTGCTGGTCCTACAGTGAGAACACTAGAGGCCAAACTAAATATAATACCTCAGATTAAGAGGAGAGGTACAGCGCTTCACTGGGTCATAAAAAATATCTTTAAAATTGCAATCCAGCTGCTCTTTGAGGGTTGAGTTCAAATCACAGCACAGTCTAGCTTTTACTTAATAATGTAAAAATGGGCAAGGTACAAACCCGAGGCACACTGACTGATTATATTAAAAGTCCTTTATTACACGAGGACACCAAAGCCTTTTGGCCAGCTGACTAGTCTTCATCAAGGCATGAGACAGGCTTGTTTCAGCTGCGCCTAGAATATTGTCTCATAGTGATTGATAATAATTCTTTATTCAATTTTAATTTGCCTTGTTAAAAATAAACACATGGCTCTCAATATTCATGTCAGACTTTCAGACTGATTGCTATTAATACAAAACACCATGCAGAAATAGTTTTGATAATACTTTGTCATCACTTGCCATCACGATTGACAATTTTTATGTTTACCAGAGAAGATGTGAACTTCTTGCCATATGTCCTTCAATATTTAGTTGTTTAATTTTAGTTATTCGGTCACTTTCGGCACAACAAGGATATAGACTACAACCCCATTTGGATTAGGATTTAGGCTGAAGTAAAAGTATTAATAATATCTAGCCATGTCAAACAATGACAGAATTCCAAGAAAGAAAAGCAGCGTATGAACAGCAAGTTTGCATTTACAGTTTCACAACAGAGGACTTACTATAATATGTGTGGTTGTCAATAGATAATATACGTTATTTACTTCATCTGTCAATGTTTTCGCTTGTTGGATCCGTGTATGCAGGAAACTTGGCAGCGTCAATTAAATATTCGATTTTGAGATGATTACTTTGAGATAAGCATTTCCGTAAATAGCGGAAGTGTACAATAACCGCTTGGCTTTAGCGTCTTAGAGACTTTGCTGCACAAACATCCCCCAGATGGACCCTCCTCTGAACTTCCCCTTCACCACTGCACTAATCTCCTCCTCACTGGGAGTAATTATGACCCAGCTTTTCAGGATATAGCCAAAACAAACAGCTCCTGTCCAGATGTGGGACACGTGTGGTACTAAATCGGGAGAGAACAGCTGTATTACTTGAAGGTGCACTGTTAAGAGTTTTGTCAGATTGTCCTCCACATAGGTGCAGGTTCCTGATGTGAATGATGTGGCATGGCAATTGTCCTCTGTTACTATGACTTACTATGAATGGAGAGAGGTCCTCACAAAGTAATTCATGGTTTCAGGCACGTTGCCTGAAATGTTCCACAGTATGGTAAATGGCAAAGGGTCACATTTGTATAGCACATTTCCACCTTCAATTCACTGGAAGTACTTTATGTCAAAGAACCACTCACCCCTACACATACACACACATTACTGAGGTACTGTCAGCTCACTTTTCTGTATCATTGGACATATATCTCTATGGAAACAAGCCACAAGTCTAGGTTACACATCTAAAATGTAATTCCTTACTGTTTAACATTCCAGACATAGCAAGAGCTTCTCCTTTGAGACAAGCAGGTGGTGGCCTCTCAGCTAGAAATGTTCCGTAGTAGACTTTTTAAAACCTGTTCTTTTCAGTGATGCCACAGCTTTTGTCTTATGAACAGATTCCTTTGTTTATATGAGAGAAACCTTGTGCCTCTGTGATCCAATCTTGTGACTTGTGAGTTTGGCAGTGAGAGGTCGAGACGTACACACATCCATCATGGTGTCAAATATAACCCCAGGGAGCAGAGCCAGGCTTCAGGACGTCCTATTAGACACTTCACAGATAGCTCCTGCACCACCTCTGCAGCCATTTGACAAACACATTACCTGAGTTTAATTGGCCATGTATGAGTGGGGTGTGCGGAGGTCCCATGGGTGCTACAGACTAGGTGTGGGGATGTAAATAGTGCTTGGAGAGTGTCTACATGTCTATCAGGTGGCACGACTGTGAAGCGTTGACATCCTAAATAATTCATTCTGTGTGATTTGACAGAAGTGTACATTCTCATATATTTCAAGATGGTGTGTTTTTGTGCACACTTGCTTTGTGTTTGTGAGCAAAGACGTGGTGATGGTACATGTATAGTATTGAGTTAATTATATTGATTTGATGTGCGTAAAGTATTTGTAGAGTAGAGAGCTTTACACACATCTACTTTCAAATTAGACATTTTGAGTATTTGAGTGCATATTTTCATAAAAAGAATTCAAACCCATGTTATTTTATGTATAATTTTTAAACTATATAATCAGAACATAAAACAAATAATAAATACATACTGTATAGTAACAATACAACTGTAACAATGACTCCCAGACACCTCGAGACGTCATGGTCATATTGGGATTTCTCTCTGAGCCAGGATTTAAACTGAGGTGGGAGTCAGATTTCCACTATTTCAAAATACATCTTTAAACCATAAAAACAACATTCTTGGCAATGTATATAAAGACTGCAAAAGTCAAACTGCATCTAATCAAAGAAAACACAGACGCAGCATTTTACTATATTCCAGCTGTCACTTAGAACAAACACTATTGGCTCGCAATCAATGCAAAATATGTCGAGTGTAATAACATTATTACCCATGAGGCTGTGCAGCTGAGTACTAAAGTGCTGTTTTAACGATGGTGATAACTTACACAGCTCTCTTTTAAACTACATTTGACAGGTTTTCATGTTTTTCTAATTATTCATTTTGTTGGATTGTACCATTGAATATTTTCTGTAGTTTTACATCAGTTAAATGTTTGTGGGAAAAATGTCGAGAAGGAAACTAGAAAAAAATCTGTAATGTAATGATGTTAACTGTGTTTTAGTGAAATTAGTAGCCTGCCATATGCACTTTGGGTTAATTTATTTGCCATTTGTACTCAAAAACACGTTAGAAAAAACATGTGCATAAAGCTCAAAGTGCACCATGAGACATTAAAAACAACCACAAAAACAAACAGACAATCATTACAGACCACACATGACACTGTGAAATAAACAAGATACAAAGACGAAGGAGCTAAAATATTATGGTGCTACATCAAAGTCCAAAGTAAATTGTTCAAGCTCATTACAGCCAGTGGGATGAAGCGTGTACCATGGGGAGAAGTCTTCATTTAATATAGTGATACTTTCTTTCTTTAAGCATGTGGTGATAACCTGATTTACTGAGGCTTTTTGTTAATGTATTCATCATAACCTAATACACAATGTTAATGTTCCTTTCAGATTTATACTGCACCCTGGAAGTGGACTCCTTTGGATACTTTGTCAGCAAAGCCAAGACCAGAGTGTTCAGAGACACCTCAGAGCCACAGTGGAATGAAGTCCGTTAACTACATTATGCATAATTCATCACCAGTCAGGCCTAATGTCATTATTGAGTTGTCTGATGTTTTCTCTGTTATTTGTAGGAGTTTGAGATTGAGTTGGAGGGCTCCCAGTACCTGCGGATCCTTTGTTATGAGAAGTGCTATGACAAAAGCATGCTCAATAAAGATGATAACGAGATCGTGGACAAGATCATGGGCAAAGGACAAGTCCAGGTAAGAATGAATATAACGCTATGATTATGTGATAAATCTGTAATACACACCAGGCAACACTATATGACCACTGAGATAACACATAAAATATTTTCATTGTGCTTCGTTTTGATGGTTGGGCATTTATGGTTACAGGTAAACAATGTCCCCAATAAATTGTGATTTAGAAGCAGAGCATACAGTTACTGTGAGACACAAAAATAGGCATGTCAAAATGTTATGTCTGACTAGTGTTAGTGATATGACCAAAATAATTGTGATTAACAGTATCACAATAATTATAAAAATAGCTCACACTTTAAAAATGCTATAGATATGAATAATATAATAATAACACTACACAAAATACTACAAATTAGTATCGCTTTGCAATTTTTTAAAATCACTATTAGAGATATTACTCTTTATTGCCCCATCCCTAACTGGTGTACAGAGGTGTTAACACAGTGAGTATACTCTTGTTATTTTGGGGAGAACATTTGTCTCGACTTACTTCGTCTTTACACAGAGCTGTGGCTTTGTTCTGGTGGCCTCTAATGACCACGGTGGCATTAACTGTCTAAAACAGTTTCGTGTTGTGGAGGGTTTTCCCCATTCGTGTTGTGAGAACCAGTCCAATAAAATTTCCTCTCATTCTCATGTTCACACACTGCTGCTGCCGCTGCTGGTGCCTACAGAGAGGAATCTGAGGTTACTGTTGTTTGGGTTTGGGGAGTTCATGGCCAAATCACTTTTTCCATAACTCTTTAGTCAAGAGAAGCTTTTTCTGATAATGTTCTGCTGCACTGTAATTAACATCATTTAGAGTTTTTTGGGTGCATGGGTCAACAATACTTAGTACTCAGTATCCCGATGTCATAGATACTTTTACAAACAAGTCAGTGTAATCCCTCATATGTCCAGGGCTGGCTCAAGGTTTCAACAAATTTGTTATAGACCAATGCAGATACTGAATCCAGAGAAACTGTTGGCTAATTAACTCTGCTGATATGTCAGGCCAATTTTGATTATTTTCCTCAAATTATGTCATTTTAATTCACTACAAACTCTCCCCACGCACTATTTTACTACAAACCTATAAGAGAGCAGTCTAGTCATGTTTATATCTTTGCTCTTAAATCAAATAAAGCTTTATGTATCTTCTATTCTGCAGATCAGCCAAAATAATATATCGACCTGTTCTGGAGATTTAAGGCTAATAGCATTTCCTATAAATTGTACATATCTGTTTTTGTACTTTCAAGCACAAAAAATGTTTACGACCAGGTTAGAGGACTCACATTTCCATAATAAACTTCCAATAACAATGTAGGTACAAGATAAATATCTTAAATTTAAAATCATATGTGATCAAGTCTGATTTTGGTACCTACATATTTTCTTATGATTTACCAAAGTGAAACTAACTCAAAAGTTAGAACTCCTTTAGGAAGAGAGGAAATCAAATAGTATTTGAAAAATGATTGTTCCGTCATGTATTGAACGATATATCAGTATAGTAATTATTGTAGCAAGCCTATCAAATAGATTAAATTAATTGACTTAATCTAAATCACTAACCCACTTCCCTTTCACACTAATACCAAATCCTTACAGCAGGTTGCTTTGGGAAATGGGAACACCCATCCACCGTCAAATATAGAAATTGGGGCAGACGTGAATCACTCAGAGGAGCTTATTTCAAAGCCAAACCTCAAAATAACTTTCAAAATCCTTGGCCTCATGTTTTAGTTGTTGAATAAAAGTGTTGACTGATTAAACCACTCTGCAGTCTTTTGTTCTCAGACATGTGCTGTCCTCGAATGCTTCCTTTGATTTTTCTTAGGAGTGAGGAGACACTCCTCTCTGCATCTTAATGTGGTGCAGCCTTGGCAGTTTGTGCATAGATAGTCACAAACAGATGCTTTTTAAGAGATGAGAAGAATTCACCTGAGAGAGGAGTGAGTCATAGTTTTTGAACTCAAAGATGACGTTAATTAAGAGCTTCATGGTGCACGTTGGTCTGATGTTACTTTGCTTTGCTGTTGGGTTAATTAAGTTGGCACCTCGCTGCAGTTTTAAGTGGAAATATGATGAAAGATTTACAGCCAGAAAATGTGGGGGTTGTAATCTTAGCATAAAAGCTTTTTCAACAAAAAAGTTTAGAAACATTTTTGTGTGGCTAGCCCTCTTCTCCATCTCATGTGGCATTCAATGAGAAAAGTTTGGACTGCTGAGTTAAAGCTACAGTTTATAAGTTTTAAGGTAAAAATAGATTAAACTTTAAACTGTATCTCCATGGAGAGTGTTTCAAAGTATTGTTTTAACTTTCTGTTTACCTTGAATCATGCAGGTGATGTGTCACCTTCAGAAAGTTACAGATACATTTTTAAATAACTGAAATGTATTAAAATGTAATTAAAAAAAATAAAATACAGAACATGATATACATCAAAATAGCCAAAAATATATAACATATTTAGACAACCACTTTACAACATCTACAAAATTTAGACAGTTGTAAACATCAGTGCCTCGCCCATTTAGCTGTGTGAGACTAAATCCAAACTCCTCATACAACCACATTTCATGGCTAATTTGGGTAGTACCTGGAGGACTAAAGAAAAGATATTTAAAAATATTTTATATTCAAAACCTCAAAGTAGCCACCCTTTCCTTTGTTGAAAAATATTTTGTTGTTATTTAACTTTTTTCTACAGAACAACATACATACATAACTACTACATACGTCCTTATAACTTACTTCATATGCTTGATGCCTTCTGTAAGTAAATGTACAAAGTAGTAAAAAAAATAAAAAACTTTTGACTGATATCTATATTTCCAGTTACAATAAAATTCATAGTTATCCAAATAGTTCTGGCAAATAGATAAGGAAAAGCTCTATGTCTATGATGTTTCTTCAGTGTTTCTTCATTTTAACAAAACAACTGTAAAATGTTTTGCGACCTTTATAAATTTTTAAACACATAATAAAGAATGGTAGAGCTTTACATGTGCATATATTTACTCTGCATTTTATTGAGACAAGTGTGCAGTGATTACACATGAGCAGTTTGAACATTTAATTTTACAATGACAATAAAGACCACCCTTTTTGCTGCAGCTGCCTGCCACCAAGACATCTCCGCTCCACTTCTCCATCTGGGAACATCCACTTCAAGCCAAAAAGACACAAAACAAAAACAAATAAGTAAGCCACATGTTGTTGGCTGGCTCTGAGACAAAAAGAGGGAAACTCAGAAGGGAATGGCATGTTCTGTTCCAGACTTTACCGGCTGGGAATATTTTGAGAATCCATAAAGTTCATTTTGACAGATTAGACATGTTTTAGTTTAAAGTTACATTGTCATTAGTGTCACCCAGTTTAGACTTACTGAAGGTTGATGAAGCTTTCTATGATGAATAACCCAGTACAGATATTCTATACGAGATGATGAAGTGTGTAGTGTAGTAGTCCTGCTGGGACCTGTTGTCAATAACTTAGAGAACAGTTAAAGGAAATCCATTTGACTGATTTAGTTGTTGTCGTTGTATGTAATATATGTATCTATGTAATATAACATGTGCAAAATATTTACATCTAAAGAAGAGCATATTATTAGTTTGTACCTTATGTATACAGGCACAACTACTACTACTACTACTACTACTACTACTATTACTACAATACAAGTGTGAATCTCCGCTCTATTCACTCTTAAGTTTAGTTTAATTTAGATTTATTTTGATGCTGTTTTAGTCCTGGGCTAGTCCTGGTCTAGTTCCAGATTTAGTCCTAGTTTAGTCCCAGTTTTGATGTGGTAATTTGTGTTAACTAGGGATGCAACAATAACCAAAATATTGTGATATTGTATCGTGAAAAATCTCACAATAATATCGTGGACTGTCACAGTATATTGAATTACAAGTTTCTTTGCTTAAATGCATTGTTTTATAGTAGCAACAGCTTATAAACATTGGAAACTACATATCCCATGATTAATTTCAGCACAGACAACATCTAGATATATGTTTTTTACTTGAATTCTTGGGATTATGACGGAAAAAATTCACATCAAAATCTTGTCAAGGTATTTTTAAAACAAAAAATTTATTATCAATTTATCTTCAGAATATCACAATAAATATCGTACCATGAGATTTGGATATCGTTACATCCCTAGTGTTAACGCACCCTAAAACTTTGCAGTTCTTAATGGATGATTCAAGACATTGAACCTAAAGGATTCCAAGCATCCTATTCACCACAATGAGTTTTACACATTTTACACAATTTACAGTGTCTAGACCAAAGTCTTGCCCTCACAACAACTAGGATGCTAGCAGCACTTCCTGGTTCACAGGTGACACTTGAAGCAGTCTCAATGCAGTAGTCTCATTTTGACCTTAAGAGCTCCTTTTACAATATAGCTGAACTGAGGCAAAACAAACTTTACTATTCCATGAAAAAAATAGTACAGCCACTTTAAAACTCATAATTTATTGTCTCTTTACTCAGAAAACATGCCATCCAAGTGCACAGTGGAAGTGGGCCTTCTTCACCTCACAGATACACTGTCACATTCTATGAGCGCTGACACATCAATCTCCTAAAGTCAACATCTGTACCTAAGCAAGATCCCCACTCAGAGCAGGGTTGTTTGCTTTGGTCAGGCACAGTTTGGAAGGAGCCCCTGCTGTTTGGCTTTGCTCTCCAGAGACCCCTCGGATTTATTTTACAAGATGGAGGGATTCTGACTGACCTTAAATGGGCATTTTGAGCTGGAACTTTTGTGTCCTGTGTGTGTTTTGTGTGTGTTGTTCAGGCTTTACGTTGATGAGAAAGTTCACCGGCTTTGTCATCAAGCGCTGTTTAGATTGTGAGTAAGGAACAGGTCTTGGTATGAGTCACGGAGTTACCAGAATCAATGTAATGGCTACTGACTTATGTTGATGCATTGGGCAGGAATTGCAGTAGGTTGTAAACAGTATTTGAATGAGGTAGAGCTGCACAGATTTTGGGGGAAAAAATTTAATTGAGTTTTGTTTTGTTTTTTAAGATTCAATGTGATTCAGGTGAGAGCACATTGTAAACAACTCCAGGAGCATTCACTTAAATGTGAGTTGATAAATACCAACTCAAATTGATTACGATATATTGTACATTCTAAGATTGAATGGGTTAAACCAATAACATACACTATAGGTTTAGTTGGATTCTTTTTATTGAAGATTTGCACTTTTTTTTACATAATATATACTTTATATTGTAATGTCAGAAGACCTAATTAATAAATGAATGAATAATAAAAGTAGTCAACCATACTACACCAATAAGTGTAAGTTTATATTCCCATTTATCAACTCCATGTTCTGACCCACACCACATAATACAAACAATAGGATTTCATTAGCTTGCACCAGTAAGAGCTTCATTGACGTTTTCCTCCATTTATTTATTTCTATTCGTGGGGCCCTTAAAGCAGATAACCTCCGAACTCCAGGTCATGTCTGTTAATCCTCCAAATAAATGGCACCAACATGCATGTTAAGAGGGCTGTCACTCAAGGCTAAAGCACAAATGGTTTCTTAATGATTCCAAGCAAGTCAAATAATCTACAACTGGGATTATAATTTTTTTCAAATGCTTCAATTATATAGATTCTACCTTTACCTACCATTTTGACATACGCATTTAAAGACACACTACATACTAATATGGCAAATCATTATTTTTGTATATGGGTTTCAGAATGATGAAAAATTAGGACTATTGCCACAACAATTAACATAAAATAAATATCCTATTTTGTAAATTTGAATGTAAAAAGTCATAAAAATATGTTATATAACAAAAGGTTGACATGCCTGAGTAGCTGCTTTATAATAGTTTAGCCATGGATGCAATCATTGGCAAGTGTTTATCACTCTGTCACTGTATTTAATAGGCTACAAATCTTGACTCCATGATGAATTGTTGGAAGAGCTGAAGGTTTCCAAGATGGATGCCTGTTGACTTCTCAAAGCCACAACCTGATTTGTTTTTGTAGGTCATAGCTGTTCTTCTTGCCCATACCGTGATTGATTGTTCTTGTGTCGCCATAGAGGACAGTGAGTTCTGTTTGTGAAGTAAAGATTGCGGCGCGTGGCCTGGATCGTGAGCTGTGGATCTCTCCTCTCCTGCTCTCCTCATCTTCAGGACTCTTATGTAACAGTCTGAGTTAACAGCCGCTCTGCTTTGTTTTCACACAAACCCATCTTTCCCCGTCAGAGCCAGAGATGCTTTTATCAGCTCAGCCTCTCCTCACACACACTCACAGTGCTCCCTCTGGGCCCACCACTCTCATTTGTGTCTTATCACAGGGAAATTGGCTTCTTTCATACACCCACTAGCACTATCGGCCGTTTAGCCCATCTTCGTGACGAGTTCAAAGTCAGTAGTAAGCAAAAGTTTCTTCCGGTGTGACTGTTTTTAGTGACTGAAAAAACTGCAACCAGAATTATCCTACGTGCAGCCAGTTTGATTATGTTGAACTTAAAGGTGCACTATGCAACTTAACTGAGGAGGGTCAGCACTGTCTTCTCTGCCCTTACACTATATTGTATTTACTCAATTACAAGTGTTTATATTGTTCACAGTGCATTGAAAATCATACTGTGAGCGCGGTTGCCACTCCACAGATCTCACTTGACCTAGTGATGCTACCTACTTGTTTTCACTGAGGTTTAAAGCCATGCTGTGGAACATTCTAGGCAATGTAGAGCAGCAACATTTCCATAGAAACAAGCAGGTAGCTGACCCCTCACCAGAAAAGATACATATTGCACCTTTAATAATGCATTTTAATTGAGCATATATGAAATATCTTATCCCACTTTTGGGTGATCTTGCATTTAGGAATAGTCACTTTTCTTATTTGGATGTTCAGTCACATGTTTAAATTAAACACATACAACATACACACTTCATCATTCTACTTCAACACCCAGAGTTCTAATATATATGAAATATTTCCACCTTGTGTGGCACCAGAGGGGTAGTTTTATTTGTGTAGCTGATGCTGATGTCTCTATGAAAACACCAGCCATGTCAGGAGATGATGTTTTAACTTGAAGTCACTACTCACATTTATATTTTATGTGTTATTTCAGTACCGTTTGGTATGGCAAAGCAGTTCATCACTGTCTGAAGATGTAGATATCTTCATGATGTATTAACAAAAAAACACTGATAACATTTACATGTGTTTTTATGTAAAATTATAAAGTATAAGCAAACTGAAAACCTCTCTTTTTCATATCCGCCTTAATCACCGAATGCTAATAACATTTCTTTTTGCATGTCAACATTTCAGAGGACTGTCTTACATCACACAGAGAATTCATTTGTATAGGAACTGTATGTTCTTTGCTTTCCTTGACATTTTGACATCCAGTTATGTCACCACCGCTGTATTCATTCCTCTACCCTTTTTTCTCTCCATCTTTCCTCTGTGCATCACTGTGGGCTTGTGTTTATTGGTTTGCTTTTAGAGTTGAGCACACATCAAGCCCTCACAGTTTTAACTTACCCCAATCTGAAATCATTTTGGAACATCTTCAGGAACATAATAGAACCAAACATGACGTGGCCAGTGAATGCTTCCTGGCAGCTCTTGGTGTTCTCTGAATTGGTGTAGGCAAATACATTAGTCGTGTTACTGTAAAACTAAGGGCGACTGAGGGGTTGTAAAGTTTGAGGTGGGCTTCTTAACCACTTAAAAGCCGGATCTCTTACTTGTAGGAGAAGCATTAGATGAAAACAATGACGTTAGCTTTGGAAGCTTTTTGGAGAGAGGCTAAAAGCAAAAAGTGATTTGGATATCTGGAAGATTAAAGGTGCACTATGTAACTTTTTTGTTGGGGGTCCCTCACCTGCTTGTTTCTGTGGATATGTCATTGCTCTGATTAGAATGTCCCACAGTATGACATTAAACAGCTCTACATTACATTTATTCAATTGCAATAACATCTCCATGAAGAAAAGCACTTGACGGATCCTCCACCAACAAAGTTACACAACGCACCTTTAACAGTGACCAGTACTGCTCCAACTGAGAAAGTTCAAGCTGCTCTTTTTTTTTTTACCCCAGTACAGATATATTGTATAAGCAGGAATGGGACTATGGGACCTTATGTACTGTCATCTAATTGTTTTAAAACTTTCATGTTTCAAAATCATGGATATCACCTTTAAATTCTGATCCAGTCATTTATCATTTGAATAGTTTGAGTCAGAACTTGAGTAGTGACAGTTGGCTAACATTAGGAGCAGTGTGAAAGATGTGTTTCATTATTCTGATATTGATACCGTAGGAATGCCTTCAGAGGTTTCCATTGTCTCGACTGTCCAAGTGAATTTAATAATATAATGATGAAACTGGAAACTGCTGGTTAGAGCTAAAGCCACATTTTGCATTGTATTTGCAGGGTTTTTGAGAACTTGAGACTTTTAACTATTTGTAGTCCCTATTACTCTGTAACTTTATCTCTTATAAGTATCATAGTTTTTCTAGTCCCACACATTAGACAAATGGTGATCTACTGTATTAGTCTGTGTAACTTTTCTGGTGGAGATTTCCACCACCTGCTTTTCTCCATGGAGATGTTATTGCTTTGTCTGAAATGCTTCGCAATATGGGATTAAAACCTTCTATCATCATGGAGACCAAATCAACCTGTGGAGAGACAACCCTGCTTACAGTCAGAATCTTTTCTTAGTGTTTTTGAGCTATAAAAAACACCTATAATTGAATAAATGTAAGGTAAAGCTGTTTATGTCATACTGTGGAACATTCCAGGCAGAGCAATGACATATTCATAGAAGCATGAAGGTAAATGACACCCAACCAAAATGTTATATAGTGCACATTTAAAGAAAAATAAAGATTTCACTTTTATTTGTATAATTATTCACAATAATTGACACCATGACCAAACAAAATGTACACGTTCTTGTTTTTGCTTATTTTAAACAAGGCCATATTTTCGATATAGTGAGAACTTTTCACTATGTCTCCTTTAACATCGTTTTGTCCAATTTGGATGCCATCTTCACTGCATATATTTAATGAGTCTGGAGCTCCTAACCTAAAATCACTGTCTACTTTTTTATTGCTTTGGGACTGCAAGGCGCTAAATCTAGTTTTAATGTCTTTTGTCTGGCCTCGTTTTCAGTTTTGTATCATTAATCTAACGGAAACCACAATGTTGTTTTTTATTCTTTTTTTTAAAATACGCACTGAAGTCTTTTATTTTCCTTTGTCATTTCCTCCCAGAATCCCTTGGGGCATGCAGGCTGCTGGAATTCCATGTAGCATTAGTTTTGCCTCATACAGCCTTGTGCGTTTTTCTAATGAGCTAGCCTTGTTTGCGCTCCCATGCTTGTGAGTTCACGCCTGCCTGGTGTCTGTATTAATATAAATTAGTGTCTAACACAAAGAAGTATCCATTTTGTCACTGGCCCGTGTCACTTAGCTCTGTGCTCTGTCATGTTCCTGTTCAAGATAGCGCCCCCCGCAGTCGTACACATGCAGAGCTGTCACACATTGTAACAGATGGGACCCCGCCGAGCCCCCAAGACTTCCTGCAAATGGGTGATGGGCTAATGCATTGTAAATGATATGAATAACTCCAGCCCCGGCCTTACCTGCTGCTCTTATTAGTCTCTGTCTCATTGTCTGGGAGAAAATCTTGGTGAATGTGTGAATTCCCAAACAAAGACTCCACCTTCTCCATCCTTGGACACTTTTCTTATCCATTTGGTTTAGGCTCCTGATGTTAGCGCAGTTAAATTGTGCTAAAAAAAAAAAAAAAAAACAGTTAAAGGTGATCAGCAGATTTTTACTGTCTTAAAAATGAGAAAAACTTAACAAATTTTATACAGTTTGACAGATTTCCAGTGCATTCCTAATATCCTAATTAGTGATGAGTTTATAAACAGATTTAACATCTTTCAAAAGCCAGAGGATGGTTCAGGTGTTACACGTTATGGATAACAACAACTATCATACTAACAGTGCACTATTGTTACATCCTGGTTCATGTTGATAAAACTGTTTTTAATTAGATGAAGACAAAACAAATTGATCTTATTTTGATTATTCCATGTTGCTTTCACAATACAGCTGTAGTGGGGAAAAACTGATTTTACCATATAACATTAATCAATTTTAATTTATTACAAGGGTTGCATGCTTTTTTTTCTTTAGTTCATATGTCTTGAAGAGTATTCTAAAACAATATACTGAAAAAGTTATTTCAAGATGTCAAAATGTGTGCCTATAGACTTTTTTGTTTCTTTCTATTAAGCCTGTATTTATTGTATTGTATTAACATAATTCTTATAGTTTTACATTAATTACTCAAATAAAACTGACTTATTTATAGTATTCATAATATGTATTAACTATAACCAATATTATTTATGAAGCACTATGAAGAAGAAACTTCAGTGGGCCAAAGTCTGTGTTAAATTGCTTGGAACATCGTATGGGGTGCTTTGGGGTGTATACATGATGGAATATATACTTCCCACCCCCCACTGCTGTTTTCCTTGTGTTTTTAAATGAGTGTGTTCCTCCAACGTCGGGAGCATATGTTGCCTTTTATTGATGAGTCCCAATTAAGCAGACTTCCTGATCACTCCATCCTTGATCAGTGAAGCTTACTATATGGCGCTGTTTGATGGATTTTTCTCCCATCTTCTCTCCCAAAGAAAGAATCTCCGTGACAACCCTTATTTACCCACACTTTTGTAGGCACTTAAAACAACGGCCACATGAGACCAAGATGCCCCAAATAACCACTTCAGTTCAAAAAGATTTGAGTCTGCGATCACGCAAACACAGATCAGCATCTTCTGTCTGTGAGCAAGACTTTGGAAAAACACATGTGACAAGGTTTGTCATTGTTATTCCTAACACTAAACAGAAGACATTGATCAGATCTATAATTCATGAGCCAGAGCCCAGATGGGGAAGGTTCTTATTTCAAGTGTTAAATGTTTAAAGATTTAATATGCAGTTTATTTTGATGTTCAAAATTAAAGAGTATTCATGTTGTGCACAGAAAGGGAAACAAGTGGATGTATTAAAGTGAAGGATTTCGCTACCTCTTCAAACTTGGGCACATGCTGTTCTTTTGGTGTTAGCTTGTATTCTCAATATACACTGCAGTGGTTAAAATAGCTAATACAGGCTGATGTTTCTGGCTACCATACCTGGTTTTAAAGCTACATAATTTACTAGTTGCAAAGCGGAGCACCACCTATTGTCCTCTGACGGGATAACATTGATGATCTTTGTAAAATGAGGCCTAAATCATAATTTCACATTCATAACAGTCTTCACTAACTTTAGAGGTCACATCTGCCTGGAGCTCATCTCTGGGATTCTGGGCTGGAAGCAGGAACGTTCTGGGAAGTGTGAAGTTAATTGCTGACGATGACCATCAGATGACCTTCCTCAATATATTTTAGGCTATTAAATACAATATATACGCAAACTATTTCAGCCTATATTGAACAAATTATAGTCTTTTTAAAGCAGCTTTTCCCTTCTGAACACTGTCTCCATTAACATTAAAATGGACGTAACTCTGTGGACCACATGCTAATGCAGCTGTCCGGACCGCACATTTGTTAACCATAATAACACTATAATAATTATGTCGTTATAATGACACATTTCTACAAGCATGGTGGTTGCAGTGCCTTGTCCATGGACACAACAGCTGCAAGTTTTGTAGTTGGAATTGGATCAACATTTGAGGTCTTTAGGTTACCATGGTGGTCCACTTGCAGGTTGCATTTTTGAGGAAAACAAAATACAGAATTAAAAAGTGAAAAAATTGCTTCTTATCTCGTAGAGTTAGCTTTACAGAAAATTCAGTTGGTAATCAGCCTTTGCTGCATAACACTTTCGGAAATTGTATTGGATCGACAACAGATGTACGATTTCCGTTCGTGAAGTGCATATGTGGCACATGTGGAGAGGGCAAGAGGAAGACAATGGGACCAGGGCCCCAGATGGTGGCCAATTACGGGCTGCTGAGAGAGTTAAAGAGAGAACAAAGGATCTCATCACTGACAGAGAAATACAGCGCTCTCCAGAGAGGCCCAGCTAGTCCCCACTATACATGTACTACCTCCAGCTTTGTCCCAGAGAGCAGTCAGGGTTCAGGGGTAATTGGGAGCAGTTTGACAGTTAGAGGGGGCACAAAAGAATGTCATATTTGCACACAGGAATGAGGAAGTAGTTGACATTTTGTGTTTTGTATCATTAATAACCTTTTGTTTGATATCTAAGGACCATTTGAGATATTTTTGTTCATTTGCCAGACACTACAAGATCATAAAGAAAGACTATTATAAATGTGCATCTGTGTGTGTGAGTGAGCTTACTGTATGTATGTTTTGTAAAGCAATACATTTTTAGGCATTTGTCAGGCTTATTTTTTTTTTTTTTAAAACAACAACTATATAATATTAAAACAACATGGCTCTGAAAAAACACACAATTTAATGCTTCAAAATAACAATATAGGACATAAAAATAAATTGTGCGTGAATACACTAACCCTAAAATCTTACCATTTGAATTTGTGTTTACAAACTGAAGCAATATAAGAATTAAAGTTTATAAAAAGATGATTAGTTTATACAGTAATGTTGCCACTAAAATTTCAAACTCTTACATGATACTGTTAAGGAATATGTACTGATTTTAATAATGAATGTTCAACACAAAATAATACTAGTTTCTTTGTTTATCATGTTACCAACCTTTTATGTACAACTAGAAGAAACTCGGTAAACGCAGTGTGACAAAGTGGGCCTTTGTCTTATTTTAAATTCACCTTAATTTATGTTAAACATTTTGATTTTGGAAAGACACCTTTTGCTTTGCTTTACCTGGAATTGTTACTCACCTGGGGAGGTACTTCCTGCTGGGCAGAGTATAAAAGGCAAGCAGGTGTTACCAATTAGGAAGACTTCTGTGCAGGTATTTGGTGTTTTGCTTTGAGTTACTTATTTTTTGTCTATTTGTATTTTTGTTGGTTAAACCCAGAAGTCTGTTTTTTAAAATAAATTTTGTCTGCGTAAGACACCTTTTTTTGTGTCATCTGCCTCCTACTTCGACCACTTTGGCCAGCTTCCCCACACATAGCATTTCTTTCATTTTTCTTTCGTTTCTTCTCCCTTTTTCCTTTGCCTGGACTTAAAGGTGACTCATTCATACTGGGAATGGTGCTGGAATGCCGGTCTCATGGGGAAAGTGTGTGGAATTCTAAAGAGCAGATGACATTGGGGTTAGTGGATCTCCTCACAGTCTGCAGGGTACAAATCTTATTCTACAGTTAAGGTCTAACACAGGACTGTCCATCTTGAGTACACACCCCAAATCTCTGCGGATGTAGTGTTCTGTGGGAAAGACCACACAGAGACCTGTCCACTCCTCTCCTTATTATGTGATTAGTAGCATTTAACAGACTTATGGCAGACATAGTTTAATTTCCTGAATATGTTTACATTGGATTTCTATAGAGATACAGTATAGAGAGAGTGTCATGGAAAGAGCGGTTTCACATGGTTTGACCCTGCATTATAAGTATCTATGTTTTTCAGTGCTTTGTTGAAAACTGATATTTTGCAGAGACACCCTGCTGGGGGTTTTCTAATTGTATCTCTAATGGTGGAATATGGTGGAGAACTCAAGAAAAAAGCACTAAATGGATTAAAATAACACATTTTAGGAGCCTGTGATCAATACAAGCGTTCATGGTCCTGTTTAGATGTTTGATTTTCAACAAAAATGGTGACTGTGAGTGACTGAAACCTGTTGATTAATACTACCTTGTGTGTGTAATTTTATTTGAGAGGAACCTGTTTAACAGCACAAACTGGCTCACTTTTTCGTAGTTCCAGGTAACATAGTTCTTTCTAGTCAGATTGTGTTAAAATAAAGCTCAGATTAAGGTCTTACTTGAGTGACAGAGCAGTGCCTACAGTTAGCATCATACCCCCTCAGAACATTTCACTTAGTGGAAACTGTCTGAACTCGCAACATTAGGATTTGTTCGTTCAACAGTAGGCGGGTACTTTTTTATTTAACCAATCGTTGCTATTTGGTCGTAACGTATGTAATGCACCAAATCCCATAGGAAGAAGGGCAATAACGTCTTTCCACTTGATAAAATTCACAAAACATTCTCCTTGTTCTGGCTTTAAATCCTTGATCTCAGGAATCGTTGCCAACACAGAATGTACGGCTTCGTCTACATCCATGTCGACCACTTTGTTTACTCTGGTGCTGTACCACAAAAGGGACCCAGACAGGTGCTTGAGTTTGACGCCATGGCTTCACAGCTCTTCGCTGATTGGCTGGTGCCTGGGATTCGCATTTCCGGGGTTCTTGCAAGCCGTCTAGTGTATTCTGATTCCTGATCTAGTCGCTGGAGAGAAATGAAATTGAGAGGAGGTACTAGGTGGCGCCAGCCTGGCTAACAGAACGTATCAGAAGTATCAGTATATGACAAACAAGCAGTGTGTCTACTATTATACTAATTCCTCTTTTTCAACTCTTGGGCTACTTCAGTTTACTAACAGATTGTAGTAAGGGTTAAATGCAAATCTCTTGAACTATCGAAAGTCTCCCATTTGGCAACTCCTACACCATTGTGAGCAGTGAGTTCTTGCTTTCACCCAAAAAAGGATTAATCTTATGATACTTTATATTTTAGTAATTTTCAGGAGATGTTTCCAAGTACGCACAATATGTCCTCTTTTGTCCTCCTGTCCCCATGTATCATATGGCGGCCCTGATGTCCAAACGCAACACAATAGACTCTCGCTGTGTATCTCAGCATGCAAAGTCTGTTTAGTCTTTACAGTGGCCAGTGGAGGGACCTGGGCTGTTCATGAATGATACGCATGTGTTTATGACCGTCAGCTAGACTCGCTTTTGTTTTGCCAACCACAGAACTCAGGGGAGCTCAGGCAATTACGAAGTTAAGTTTATTCACATGCCACTTTTTAGCCCCAATTGTGTTCTTTTAGTTTGTTTAGATGAGAATTGTGTAGTTAACTCAATGCTTTCCACATGCTGGGGGTTTGAGATTGTGCAAGCGCTACCCCAATGTGGTTATGCAGATTCAGTATTGGAACATTAGATAAGCCAGAAGAGGGGGGATAATAGAGAAAGCATTGTGGCATTGCAATACACTCAAATGAATGGGATTATGATTGTTGGCTATGTTTTGGGTTAAAATGCTGAATCTATAATGTCGACAATTGTGTTAAAGGCTACTTGTGTTTCAGGGCCATCATTCACTTTACCACAGTAGTTTCCCCACATAGCTCCTCTCTGAATGTTTCACCAGACTGTCTACAGGGATCGGGCTGAATACACTGTCAGAAAGTTACGGTCGTCCTGTTTTTGTGATTGTAGAAGTTTTGAAGTGGGATCAGTGGAAGTATGTTGAGAGAGATGTAGGTGACCTGTGTGATTGGGTACATGAACAGCAGCTGGTTTGAGCATCACTGTCATGAGGGCTTTGGGTAATATGGGATGTCAGCTCATTTTTCCATGCATGTTTGGGCCTGGTTTACAGCCCTTACAAATATTCTAATCATTTTGAGGATAAATGGCTTGTCAAGAGTCAGAATCAGTTGGATTTACAATGAAAAATGCACCATGCTTGTCTCGAAAGGTGACGTGAATTCGAAAAGAATCCATAAGATCAGATGTGGTGTACAGAGTCGGCGTGTCAGCCAGGTGGAGAGTAAATACAGTTTCCTTGGTGATAGCCAGCAGGCAGCGCTATATTATACATTATATTTTCACATATGCTTTTACAATCCTTTATTAATATGGCAGGAATAGAGTAACATTCTTTATGTGCCCAAAGTGTAATGTGGGTTTTGAGGACTCAAGAATTATATTCGGAAACACACTTTATTTCACTGGGCAGGGACATATTGTATTCAATCAATGCCGTATGTTAAAGTGCCTGTACCTGCCTTTATATCTTCTAGTTCAGGAATGTTTTTTTTTTACTCCAAAAATAGCTATTCGTGAAAAATAATTAGCTGTAATTTTATGATAGAGGGTTCGCCACAAGCTTGTTTCCATGGAGATGTTATTGCTTTGCCTGGAATGTTCTATGTTATGATTGGATTAACCATATCCAACTAATATTTATTCATTACAGATGTTACTAAATACAGTAATTCCTTCTGTGAATGGGGCGACTCTCCACAGAACTGAATTGTAATGTAGAGTAGCGCTGTAACCTGCTTGCCTCCCTTGTGATAGATGTGGAAGACTGTGGCTGTAGTACTGTGGAACATTCTAGACAAAGTAACATTTCCATGGAGACAAGCAAGTGCTGGACCATTCACTAAAAATATTACACAGCAAATCTTTAATGTTATCACATTTGCAAATCAAAAAAGCTTTTAGTTTGTTTGTATGATTGTGGATCATATGGAAACAGCTACTGCTGACAATCGTTGTTTTCAAATTGAGCAACTGGCCCTTTGAGATTAAAAAAATCCTGCATACACTGGAATTGCCCGGATGTTTGGTTTTGACTGCTTGGCCTCAGCCAATATGGTCAACAACTGTGCTATGTAATGTTTTCAGTGTATTTCATTCTACCTCTAGACCTAAATATTTAGTTCAGTTCATGGTCCGTGCATGACTTAAACACACCTCTGCTGACCCCTGATTGTAAGCTAGCGAACAGAAATATGTCTCTAATTTCAGAGGTAAGACATATTTTCCTCACACGTGCTGTGCGGATGTGGCCTGCTTCTCTGGACTTTATAAAAGCAGACCAGTGGTTGACTCTTAATCAGTAGCTTGGGGTGCTGCAGCTGTTATTTTTGGGTTTGCACGTTTTTATGTTACAGTGTTGCTCTCACATCTGCCCAGCTCGCTGTAGTGATCTGAGCATCACGGGCTGGTGAGTCAAGAAGTGGAGCAGATGTAGGCTCACAAATGTGTATGAAAACTGCTAGCTGAGTCATTTTGCTTAGTAATATTCCTCTTCCCACGGTTCAGTAGACATTTAAAGAGCAGGAAAGAACATCCAAAAATAGGGCTAAAAACATGAGGCTTTGTCTAGTCTGTAACCTCTGACCTTTGGATGCAGTAGTGCACCATGCCTTGTCTTGGGAAGACTGACCATAGTGCCATTAAAAAAGGATTGTTCCAGATTTTTTTCATGTAATAATAAAGTCAAATTTGTTTTGCCCTAGAACAGAATTATTGTAAAGCTCTTCAGGGAGACCTCTTTGTGCTGTCAGCATCTAATTATGAAGTGTTCTGTGTGCAAACCAGGAAGTAAATATTATTTCATTTGAAAACAAAATAATAGATATGAATACACTGGGGACACATTGCGAATGGGGTTAGTTACATCAAGCAGTTTCATTGGCAGCATTGGACTAAATTGAACTATCTTATGCATTGAGCAGTGAAAAATAAGAGCAGAGTAACTAATGACGAAAGATGCCTTAATAGCCCATGCCTTTCACTTAATTAGCCCTGTATATGACATAGAGGGCTAATCACTAATGTTGAAACAAAAATGGATAATAACAAGCCTGTTATTATTCCATGTTCTTTCTTTTTGTTTTGAATAGTTCCTTTGTAATCATTTTAGTCTTCTTAGTTTTATTCACACTTTCCAGTACTATCTTGCTTTCGTTAGTCAGTCCTTTTGCTTTCTGCCTGTGACTTAATGCCATTCATATATTGTACATAAGTGGCCAATGGAATGCTTTTGATCCTGCTTTATGACTTCCTGTCCCAGAGGAGTGGAAGCGACTCCATGTATTTCCTAAGTGTATTGTACAGAATATGTGAACTTTTAACAACTTCTCTGCTGATCACAGCCCCTCTTATCAAATCACCACAGATTACACACATTTGAAAATTTTCTTCATTCCTTTAAATCAGGCTGTGGAAAATGCATTGTTTTCCTGGAAATCTCATGGACATTGTTGCCAGGTGTTTGTTTTCCCTTGCCAAGTTCTACACAAGCAAATTACATAAGGACATGTCAACATGTGGTTATAATGATGTATACAAAACTGATCATTTAACCTCTTCATCATTCTTTTTTTTTTTTTTTTTTTTTTTTGCATGGCTGCGTAAAATACTTGAAACCCCTGTCCTGTCCTAAGGTTAAGCATTCTTTTAGCTCTCCACATTCAACCATCGGTGAGGTCATTGTTTTCATGTGAGCTGACAGCTGTAGAAGATGAGGTCAGTGCCATTGTGGTTATGCAGTGTTTATAGTGGAACCTGACTCTAAGCAGATGTAACAAGCTGGAGTAATTAATTTATTACCTCATACTTTCCCACAATTCAGTGCAGTAACCTCGATGTTGAAATTCCAAATGACCGTATTATGTAATAGGCACTGCTACCATGATTGTCAAACTGTTTACAACATGGGTTTGAATTCAAACTTTTGTCTATGATGGATCTGAGATTAATCAGAACCAAACCAAAACATACAAAATGGAAGCCAGTGCACCAACAGGTGTGCCTGATATAAAGTGGTATAAACCAGGTCATGATGTTGCCAAAATTCATATCTAATTACATTAAAGGTGCATGGTGTAACTTTTCTGGTAGAGGGACAATCAAATGCTTTTCTCCACAAAGTTATTATTGTTTTGTCTGGAATTTTTCACAGTATGGTATTAAATCTTTCTTTGTTCACGGAAACCAAACCAGACCAAGTTACAGATCAGGTCTGTGGAGAGGCGACCCCATTCACATACAGAACACCTGTTTTTCTAGGTATTTCTAGGTTTCTAGTGATTTTTGAGCCATAAAACCACCAGCAGGTGACAGTCACCCAACCAAAAAGTTACAATGTGCACCTTTAAGGCTATACCAGACATACCAATTCATATTAAATAATCTTAAAAGGGAACATATTTAGTAAAATTGACTTTTAACCATGCCATGGTGTTCCTTCATCACTAGCTTACTCAAAGTTGTATTTTGATTTACTCATGGATGTTTGAGTAATCCTGCATTTGAGGCTTAAGTGCTCAGAAAATCATTTCATTTATCCCCTATCTGGTAAGACTGCTCTATACTTTATATTCAAATGCTGCATTATAATTTTCAACTAAAAATAAATAAATAATTGAAAATCTAATGTTTGTAATAGTCAGTAATCACTATGAAGATGCAGGACCTATTGATTCTGCAGTTTTGAACCTGAAATCAATGGACCAGTTATTTTTATTAAGTTGTTTAGACCAATAGTGTTGTTTACCTTGAACAAAATGCAAAATAATCTATATAAGTTATGAATTTCCTGAAAAAGCCTTAAATGTCAACTACAAAAACATCATCTGAAAATGTCCACACAGTTGTACCCACACCAAAGTTCCCTGTTATGTTCTTATCGGCCCGTTACATAACCATAGAAATTCATCTGTTTTCCAAAATGGCATAAGCGTTAAATCTTGTTGAAATGGCTGTACCTGGATCCAAAGAGCTGAGTAGGTGTGTGCGTGGGAGGGCACTGTGGATGTGATTTTTTTTAGTGTGACAAACTGTTAGACTTATGTAACGCGTGTTGTATAATGGCACATGGGGCTGTGGGGGAGTTGTTTGGGTCCGTTACATCCCTGTGTATCTGTATCTCCTCTCTGGGCAGTGCTCTTTAACCAATGATACTTGAAAAGAGATAGGCATTCTCAAAGCCACTTGGATTGATTACTTGGTTTTCACACTACAAAGAAAAGTGGTCACATGTGTTAAGTGCACAATTGCAATTACGTTTAATTATACTTCATCAGGAACAATGTGATCTAATGGACTATATTTGACTATTTATCAATAACCTATTTTTAGCCAAACATGTATATATACAGAACAAATAACATGAATAGGACAAAGTAGTAGCTTTCCTGAATATAGACTGGCTTAAATATATAACACTAGTAAATCTATATGGTAACATTAAACAAACAACTACGTTCTTCTCTCAAAGTAAAAACACTCTGTTCTACCTTGTGATGTCATGTGGTAATACAGAAAGCGCTCTATTGTGTTTTTAAACTCCATACACCTTCACTAGAATCATTTAAATACTTTCAGCCCTAGAATTTTCAATCTCTACTACACAAAGTGTAAAAGGGAGCTGTTAACTTGACTGTTAACTACTGCTTCATGACATCACAAGGTGAAACAGAGCATTTTGAGCTTTGGAGATGAACAGTCTAATAATAAAGGGTTACTGAAATGTGTGAATAACACAAAGCACAACTCAGGTAGTTTTTTTTTTTTTTTTTTTTTTTTGATGGGGTAACAACATTATAACATGTTTTAAAGCTCACAAGTGTGAAGAATTTTGCAATATGACCTTTAATATTTGTCCGTATCTGTACCAGACCAACATAACCAAGAACCACTGAATGACAGACTTATCCCACTGTATTCCAAAGTACACACAAAATAATCCAATGCTTTCTCTTGGTTTCCCCATTGACAAATCAAATCTGACTTTGGTTTGTTTGTCCCCAGTGTTCAAATCTCCTTTCGCCTTCTGTTTGATTGAGGGATAAACAGCAGAATATGGCACATTATCAGCTTTTGTTTACCCCCTGCTCCTCTCTAAGCCTGGGGCAGTCCTCTAAATCTGCCCCCACAGCCCCTAAACCAGTCCCAATCCTATCACAGCACCACAGAGCCTGATAGAGTGTCCATTGATTGATACAGTAGATTGATTTTCCACTTAGCTCTTGATGGCTTCTTCACCTTGTAATGAGGTTCTGACCCTTTGCTGTGTTTTCTAATAGTCTTTTCGTCCCTCCCCTTTAACTGGTTATTGGTTTAGGTAAAGAAAAGTGGGGGGAGAGCATGAATTAATTAAGAGAATAGCTGACCCAGTTTTGTAGTGAGGAAAAAATGCACAAGCTAACAAAAGTGGATTTTTCATGATGGCTTTCGCATGTCTTCATTACTCTGTGTTGTTACCCCAAATACAAAATCACTTAACCTGCCAGATTTAGTGCTGATGCTAGTTTTGATTGATTAGAAATTGTTTTACACACTTATAAGGTTTGGTGTGTAGTTCTTTCGTTATATTGCGTAATACTTTCTTATCTCATCCAATGCAGTTCCATGCTCCAGTTCGCTCGATCTTCCAGGTGACTGCGTCCACTGAGCAGGGCCGTTACTCTGGGAGTAAATAATTTAAAGCAGGTCCAAAGAGGCCAGCTTGTCTCCTCGACGCCACAGTTGATGGAAATGGGTCAAGTAGATGTAGAGTTTTCCCAGTCAGATATGGGGCACAGCACTAAGACAGGCTAGAGTACATCGAGTTACATCAAGTCACACATTTCATCTGATATGAGTTGTTAAGTAACGCTAAAAGCTAGTGAGAAGAAAATTTATTAAAGGCCCTGTACCATAGACTGTATAAACAAGAGGACTAAGGGAGTGTAGCGTCACCCGTAGCGTTCAGCTCTAGTGAAATGCAGTTCACAAGCTCACAGTTATAGGGGTGAATTTGGAGCAAAGTTCCATATTAGGAATAGGAATTTACAGACAGAATAGAGAAATAAAAACACCAGGATCACGAAGAGCAGGTTAATGAGAACATTTTAAGACCAAAATAACGAGGCTCAGTGCTGCAATTACAGAGAGAGGGGTGACGGAGTCGATGGAGCCGTTAGCAATGTCCATTATACTGTCTTTGATTTTTTTCCCATGTATTCAAGCAAAATTTGTATTACCCCATTACAGATATATTGTATAAGCAACTGTTTGCTATTATACTTTATTGTCCAATAATCAGGAAGGTCACATTAGCCTGCTAGTAACCATGGCAAAGTCATGGCCAAGCTTTTCTAGTCTATGTGAAAAGCTCTTAGAAACTCATTAAACTCATCGCAATGTATTATTATGATGCTCAAAAACCATTTAAAATGTGTTATCTTTATAGATTTTTGTTGAAAACACCAGCCTCAGTCCTTAATTTAATTCTGTCCTTCATATTTTGGAAATCAGAACTGTACTGTACAACTACACTCAGTCCTGGAAAAGTAAATGATGAACTCATAATTTTGCACATGTATAATATAAACAGGATATTCTTTCTATAGGCTTGTATATTGATTTGAATAATGTAGGTTGTACTTTGAGTAGCTACCAGTGCTAATGAAAGAAATAAAGTACCCAGCATCTTATGTGGTTTCAGATACAAATGTAGTTACTGAATTTTATGTAATAGTATCTGAAGAGATGGAGATTGTGCTTCTCTAAAACCTGACCATGAGTCACAATGTTTCTAAGCTAACTTGATTGTGAAATGGGCTACACAATAATCATAGCAAATAACAATTTTCATTTTACATATCTTCCATATGAGCAATCTAGAATAACTTATTCACCTACACTGCCTAAGCTTGTCTTTGGGAGCAGCTGGTAACACGCAAGCTCCATCCAGAGTCAGTCCTGGTCATCTGAGGTGATGGTGAACTTTATGACCCTTTTTGTCTCTATAATATATGACTGCATTTGGATTACTGTCTTAAATGAGGCTGGTTTGTGATTAAACTGTCACATTTCGAGTTTTGAATCTGCTAATTAGCATCACTGCTTTAATTGCAAATGGGCTCTTCGCCTGTTTCTCCTAAAATATTTGTTGCCAATGGTTGGATGAGTTGTGATTAGAGTTAGTTCTGTAATTAACTCTACTGAGCATCCTTTTTCTGTACTAAAACACATTTTATTTGCTGTGTCTATGACTTCATTAATATTTGCTAAGACCAGTCCGGAATTGTACGATAATTTAGTATATTTATGGTTAATATACTGGGTGACTAATGTGTCACAGAACTCATTGACTTAAATGATAATCTAATCATGGTGAAAAATTATTGTGACAAACACAGGGGTAAACATTACAATTAGCAGAGGGAACAAACACCAGAGGAATCCTAATCAGGGCATTAAGGTGAGGACAGAGTGCGGCCATCTTGAATTTTAGTTACTCTTTAAAGGTTGAGTCTTGCATCATGTTTGTCTACTTCAGTACCACGGAGAAGTCATTTATAACTTAAAAATGTGCTAAGGTAATATAAACGTCATGCTACAAAGAACATACTGTACTTTTATTTATTTTTTAAATAAAAAATGGGGAAATAGGGAAGCACATGCCATTATCGTACGATTTCACTTGACTTTTTCATCAAAAATATGCTTATTCTTTTAGTGAACAACAAAGCCATTATAATTAGGCATTAACTAAAAGTTTAGGGGTTTTTTTTTGCTTTTAGTATAGTTATTACTAAAATTGTCTAATGTTGAAGATGTCATATATCATATATTATCTGCCCCATATTCCAGAAAATACATTAAAGACAGATTGTGCTTGTGTTTGCTATATAGTTATAATCTATGACACCCGTGGATAATTTTGTTGGACATTTTAAATTGCAATATACCCACTGAGAGTTACTTTAAAACTAAACTTAAATTATTAACATTACACTCAGTTCACGCATTTGCATAGTAGCATCTTTCCGTCCCTATACACTTATCTCCATTATAACCCCACACCCAAAATGCCTTGTGCTAGTAAAATCTATTTCTGTCCTGAACGTGGTTAATAAGTGATGATGGAGCGTGTGGAAAAACCAGGGGAGACGGGGCTCTCAAACACATAAAAGTCAGGCAGGAATTATCCGCTCTGTACCCTAAGGCGTAGATTCCCCACCCTGCCCACACTCCCACCCTCTCAGAATACTACTATACACCACAAGGACCCTCCCTCGAAAGCCCCCAGTAAGTTGCGTTTGTGAATTTGATGTGGTCATAATTCCAGATGGTAGGCCTATATAAGTCTATGGGAGATTTAATGTTTTTGAAGTGATATCCAAAATAGAAATCCACAAACTTTGCTTATCATTATTTGTTTGGCATTGTGTCCTGCACTATTAATCTCATGGTTTAAGGTCCTTTCAACTGTCAACTAGAGTTGGGAAGCATAGGGTCCCTCACGACACTCGATACATGGCTCACAGTCGACATTATCATGATATGGTGATACAAATGATAATCGATATATTGCTGGTTTTTAAGAACCAGATACATTTTAGCAGCAATATTTTTAGTTAAACCACTATTTGTGCTAAGTTAATATGAAATACATGTATTTTAATCATCAAAACAGTGATTATGTTATGTTAAACAAGGAACAAAATTGTAATGTGGTGACCAAAAAATTGCTAAAAGATACCAAAAAATACTCTTGGCGATATCTTCATTCAGCAGCCCACGATAATGATAATGTATCACCAAATGTAGTGTCATGATATGTCGATATTTTATTTTTGCACACCCCTACTATCAACAATCACATCTTTGGAGTTGAAAAAAGTTGTTTCTTTATACTGACAGAGAAGTCATGTGTGCTTTGTGCCAGTTTTTGTTTCATGTGGATAGGCCTAGTAGTTATAGAGATATTAACCATTAACCAGAATTTTGCCATCTGGCAGTTAAACAACAAATCCCACCATAACATTTTGACCTCCTGCTAAACTTAAAACTATAGGGATTCTAGTCTTTAGAATGTGTACCTATTGTTCAACTCTAACTACAGTGGCTTTCGAGATGGCGGCGGGCGTGGTCTCATATAAAGTGTGTAGTGATGGATTTATCTACTCCCACACAGCCTGAGGTGTTGAGAATCCACTGTGATATTGGAGGGTACGCAGAGGCACTTTGTCATCTTTGACAATAAACACAGCCCGGAGCAGCTGCAAAGGGCCTTGGTTAATTTAATTTTTTTAGAGAAATATCATATCACAACAAAGCATGATGTACTTTAATCTGGTACATTTTACTCGCGATTAACAGGTAATTAATTCCACATATTTAAAAGTTTCTTATTACGCAGAATTGACTCTCATGAGCTTTAAGATATGTTATAATTTCTTACCTTATCAAAAACATACCTGGAGTTGTGTTTTGTTTCATTTGCACTTATTTAAATAACCTTTTATTATTAGTCTGTCTACATCTCTAATGCTTAAAATGTGTTGTGATGTCATGAAGCAGTAGTTTTCAATTTAACAGCTACCTTTTACCTTTTGTTCAGTTGAAAATGGCAATTCCAGCACTTCTAGTAAAAGTGGATGCACTTTAAAAATACAGTGGAGCACTTTCTGTATTACTACATGACATCACAAGGTAGAACATAGTATTTTCTGTTTGAGCGAAGAACTAAACCTAAATATGCAGGGTTTATATGTTAAACACATGTGATTGAAATAAAATACAACTGTTTTAATGAGGAGACTGCATTATAAAATTGATCAGAAAACAGCATAATACGGGCCCTTTAAAAAAAAAATCTAGTTTTTCTTCTATTATATCTCAGTCATAATTTATACATTTTTCCATCATGTCAGATTTGGAAATGAATGAGAATTCTAGTAAATTATTGAATATATATCAATAGTGTCCCTCTTAAGCTGACTGGCATAACAAAATTGTTATTATATTATTATTCATACATTAAGGCTGAAATAAAACCAGATGATTAAGTTGGAGGAGGCCAGGGAGCAGATGGCTGAGTGCTTATACTGTGACATTAGGAGCAGCCCTTGTTCTTAATTATACATGGACTGGGTGGTACAGGACCTATAAAACTGCTCCATATGACCAGACACAGGGGGGAGGGATGGTCCGAGGCGCTCCTGGTTACAACTCCGAACCTGACAAGAGCCGAGATTGAGTCGATTCTGAGTCTGCCAATCACACGAAGCTTCTGTGCACCAGATAAATTAGTGATCAATTTAACAGCTCCCAGACTACTGCATGAATATGGAGGAGTCCCAGTCAATCCATGTTGTTAATGAACAGCAGAGGATGGGGGCCCAGGATGCAGACGTGCTGTAGTGTTCAGTGTTAGCAGTCAAAGTGGAAATATCTTTATACAAACATCTGCATCTTATGTCAACCAAAAACACAAGCTCTTTCTTGTTATTTCTAGGAGCTTGTGTTGTATCCGTGAAAAATTTGATTTTCTATCCTGGGTGCATTGACTTCAGATTGCCCTCCTAATCTAAAACATGCAATACAGGCATCCTCCAGCCTAGTCTTAACCAAGCCTATCTCAAAATCTAGGGATGGGACTATAAAGTATGCACTTTGAGAACATACCAGCTTGTTTTCCAGGTTCAGTCATGACCTACTGTATGTGTGTTAACTTCTGTCTAACCACCAAGTCTTTAGCATCAAACCAATCTCTATAAAAACTTTTCAAGGATTACTGCGTGTGCTAATTACTCTTTTGCTTTCATGTAGTCCCCCATTCCCACAAGAACGCTTAATCTTATCTCAACCCCCACCTCCCCCTTCTTTTTCTCTTTTATCATTCCTATGTCTCTTGAGCTCGCAGCCCCACACAACTACAACCTTTTTTTTTTAATCTGCAAAAATACTTCAAATTCTCTGTGAAATAAACTTTTGCATCTACCATAAACTAGTTTGAACTCCATAATCTAGGTTAACATGTCTGCTTGTATAAACTATATGTTTTATTGTCATAAATAAAGCATGAGCACAGGAAGTCTAGTGTATGTGAATGTGCAGTATGGCTTTGTGTGCAATGGCCCGATCTGATGCACTGTGGCACGATGGACTTTGTTTGACCTACAAATATAAAGAACCCAGATTACCCAGAACTGTCTTTAAGTCTGTTTGGTATCTTAGTTTTATAGTCTGTCATAGATGTGTTACGGTGAGAATGGTTATTGTATGATTCCTATACATGCAAACATTTTCATTTATTATTTTTATTGCTCAGTACATGTGTTAGTAATAAGGCCTGTTACAATAATTATAACTACATCAAATCTGATTTATACTGATACTATGTTGGCACAAACAATCTATATTTTAATTTGAATAAAATTTTAAGGGTAGAAATGTCAGTTAATGACCCGACTGATCTAAAATCCACTGATATCAAATTAAATATAGTTACTTCTTCATGGTTTTGACTATACTAGAAGCATAAAGTATTATTTGTATCACTGATTTTTGTTCCACAGTCTCCTTTCTTATAATTGGAAACACTGCCAACTTATATATTTTGCATCTCTTGTTATAGATATTAAGTAAATAAGAATGTTAAAAAGTTCATGTTTTATTGGTGGTGTGGTGTGTTCTTAAAGGTGTAAGTGACATAAAGTGGTCTTCAACAATATTATCATTATATTTTCTGACACAGTATATCACATTTAATGCCCCTCTAATAGTTTAAGTGTTTGTATTTTGGTGATGGCACAAATGATATTCTGAATCATATTGCAGGCTAACACACAGATACATAACTTAAACTAATGTACCATAGTTGTAACCATAATTCTGTCCAGCTGCTTTTGATGGATGCAGTGTTAGCAGAAATTGTCCACATATAACTTTCAAACTAAAAAGTGAAGTTTGCTTCTTTGTCATCCTAGCCTAATAATATCACCATGGGTTTTTCTTGACCCCCTCCCAAATCTGACCCAAGCTTTTCCCAGACATTCTTGAGTGAGCAGTGACGCAGAGTGTGGATGTCTCATGGAAGTTTAAAAATAGTCCTTGTGGTGGTGAAGGTTTGGTGGAAGTTTTGGATTGCTCCGTTCTGTCAGTTGTAATGTCCGACGTGAGTGTGTACATGATGTCCGCTGTTTGATTTTCCTATCTCTTCCCTGTGTTTATCTCGACCACGAGCAGGCACTGGCCCACATGTAGTTAGACTGAGGTTTTGTAGTGTCTGCTTCAGTCAAAGGCACCATGGGACCAGATGAGTCCAGAAGTTGTGAGATAAGATGACATGTTACATATGAACTACTGGGGAAATAAAAGCTGTCAATGAAAGTGCTTGATCATCAGATAGAAAAGAAGCCACACATTATCAACAACAGTTGGCACAGTAATATATTAAACTCAGTTGTGGTTTATTTGTCAATGCACACCCAATCATTTTTAATTTGAACTGACTTGAACTTTATTTCTAAGAATAAGGTTTTTGGTTCCTTTTTACTGGCCTGGGGTTAGTTGCATGGACCGATGGACTTATATATATAACTATATAATCATATATATCCATTGACTCTGTTTCCAGTTGACTTTATATTGAACTATTCTCACCCCACTCTCTAAAACTGCTGCTGTGAGCCTCATCATCTTAAAATGTTCGTATTAACCCTTAACTCTACATGATTCTTGGGTTTTTATTCTGCAATTTTCTCTGTAAATAAATTTCTATTGCTTAGGTGTGTAATGATATTCAAGACTCTCTCAGTACGATATTTTAATGATATGGTCACGGTATGATATTTATTGCAATATTTTATGGAGGCTGCAAACAAAACTGTTAGTATGCTACTTTTTCCTCTTAAAATGCCTTGACAAGACTTAATCCAAAGAACTAAGACTTAAAAGTGCTTAGAACTGTTATTTCTTCATGTAGTCTAGATTGAAATGGAGCAAAGGATCATTGTCTATGTAGTTCCCTGTGTCTTTTTTTAGCTATTGCAGCACCATAACTCTTAATTTAAGCATTGTAAGTATCGTGATGGTACATGATATTATTGTGAGAACTTTGACGATACAGTATCACAATATTTCGGTTATTGTTAAATCCCTACTATTGCTATTATATAATATTGAAATCAGATCAAAATTCGCCCTTATAACCGCCGGCATCGTGAGCTTCATTTGACTGGAGTCCAATGCTATGCTACACTTCCTCAGTCCACTTCATTATACAGTCTATGGACGGGCCTTATCTTGTAACAAATCAATTTAACAGATCATTTTGGCAAGAACAACCATTTATATTAACTATTTAAATTTTCTGGTGCAGAGGTGGTGGTGCATCTTCTTGTCTCCATGGAGATGTTAATGCTAATCATAATAAATGCATGATGGATCGATGGAAGTTCAATGCTGTTTAACATTCCAGTTAGCTGTAATTTCATTTGATATCTTTCTGTCCAGAAGCTTCACGTTTGACTGTCTGTAGTGTATGTAAGATATATTTTCAAAAGCCATAGGGAATATACAGTATGTAGGACCATGACTAAAAGAATGTGTCAAGTTACAAAGCTTGAATATTGGTTATGTAACTGTGAACAAAAGCATACCAGCTGCTTTCATTTTAAATATTAGCTGGCATTTCTCTGACTAGACTCCTATAGAGGTAATATATAATGCACTATAGTTTAAAATTTAAAGTTTTCAGTATAGTGCAGGGTGATTCTTAGGGCGCACGTTTATGAATTATGAATTTTTGCACCTCAGTAGGTAATTGCCCATCTTATGTAAACAGCGTTACCCCTTATTGTAGGTCAAGAACATTGCAACGTTGTCTTTACATATGGGAGTCCTTTCTCAATCAAAGCGCACTCACTACTCTACCTGATATGAATCACAAATACCATACGACAGTTTAAAATGCATTCTTGTCTCTGTAACCTTAACACAAAATTCCCCAATGAAATCCACTCAGAGGACAGACACACCAGACTAATATATGTTTTGACAAGCATAGCAAGTCCTGTATTGATCCTATGAATAAAGATGCAGATTCGCTCAGCATCTCTTGGCGTATGTTGGTGTGAATGGCTCCCTATGTCCACAGACAGCTGAGTGAAAAGGTTTAAGCATTGTAGTGGAAAAATATGTAGACTTTTAAGAGAGAGTGCTCACATATGGATGTGTGTATGGGATGGGAAGAGGAATCAGAGGAGTGTAAAAAGGGTGGTGAAGTGGAAACTGCACTGTACCAAAAAATGTACAGAAAGGAGTAAGTAGAGTCTGCTCTGTGTTTCAAAGAATGAGTTATTTATATAGATTTTTGTCACTAACTTACAAAAATAATTCTTCAGGTTTATGGTAAATATTTTATCCAAAAAAAATCATAGAGTGTATATATAAATGGACATAGCTAACTTGCTGGCAATCACGTTCCAAATATGGGGACGCTTCTGGCTCCATTGACTCTGGTTCCTATTGACTTTACATTGGGACATTGTCACTCTTCTCTCCTGGTGTTTTTATTTTGCTATTTTGTCCATAAATAAATTTGTATTCCTAATAGGCCTGGCTCTAAATTCGCTCCTATAACTGGGTGGGTGACATCACACTCCCTTAGTCCACTTCTTTATACTGTTTATGGAAGAAACATTACAATTTTACGATAATTCACAATTGCCAACAATTGACACCAAGACAAAACAACTGTGAAATCCTTATTTTTTATGTTTGTTTTTTGTTTTTTACACACCTTTATTATTTCTAATGTATAACCATCTTTATGACATATTTTTTTCTGAATGATACAGTTAAGTTAATGTGACATAAACAGCCAGATATTAAATCACTTTACATTTCATTTAACCTTTTGGGGGCTATGAATTCAATTAAAATATACTACAATTTTTAGCTTCACATTAAATACTTTTTATATAGTTTAATAGTTTATTCATTTAATTCAGTATTTAGGTTATATTGTGACCAGAATAATCACAATTATCGATTAACCGTAGCCTTAGTTTATATTAGACTCATGCATGTTCATTTGGTCTGGATAGTGTAGTCCTAGCTATATTCCATCCTTCATCTGCTTCTTTCTCATAGACTGATTTCTTCTATACACATTTATCACTACCAGCTTCCCTTCTGCCTTGTTTAGTCCGGGGGAGGTGTGTCCAACCACATCTGGAGTGACAAGCTTGGCTCATTCACTCCAACTGCCCCCTCCCCTCTGTATTCTCTCTCTCTCTCTCTCTCTCTCTCCTCTCTCTCCTCTCCTCTCTCTCTACTCGCTGTGTGCTTCACTCACTGTAGAAGCCAAAGCGCAGAGTTAGGAGATGCTGGCTGCTTACCGTAGAACAAGCATCAAAATCCTTCAGACTTGCCGACTTTGGAGTTTAACTATTGCCATGACAGGATTTCTTTTGCCTTATATCCTCTTTTCCTTTTTAAACATCTGACTTTTGGGAGCGTCTTTGCCATTTTTGTATCTTTTGACACACCTGGTTGGAACATCAGCACCTTATCTTATCTACACACCGGCTCTGGGATGACGGAGATCATAGTCGCGGATGTAAACTTGAACTCCATATGTGAGCGTTTGGAGCAGGACTGTTGCGTTGATCAGAACCAGCACAATTTGGTTTCCAGTCAACCACAGACCCCCGTACTGAAGAGGCATAGCAACACGGGGGCCAAGCTATGGGGAAGGGTCCGGAGCAAGCTGCTGAGACAAAAGGTTGACATACGCACGTGTCACATATACACACAAGCTGGGTTTTCTCTCTTTTATGTTCTCAATGGGCTCTGTCACTGGGTCTATCCCATATGGCGGTGTAGAGTGGATTTCCATTCACTGTCCATGTGTCAGGTCCACGGGTCAAACTCTCTTCTGTGAGGACCATTGTGCTAGTAGTCTCATGGCTCTGTTGATTTCCATAGGGATGGTGATGTAAGGTGAGTGAATGGTGAAGTAAGACAAAAAGATGGACATTTGTATTGAGTGGTAGTGAGTGATAGGACAGACCATCTGTTTTAGTTGTAATCTATGGCTGGAGTTCATATAAGTACTTCATTTCTTGTAATTACCCATAAACTATATTCTATTACAAATAATTGGTTGTAACCTTTATAAATGCATCTGTTATCATCTGTTATTATTTAATTTATTTGGATATTTATTTTGTACTATGATGACACTATAATAATTATGCTGTGATGGCGTAGTTATTGTTAAAATGGAAACACAACAGTGTAATATTAGTGAGAATTTAATCATCTATTAAATTATTTTCTTAAATAGTTCCAAACTTGGCGTGTTGTGATCATGGGTAGTCTCTTCAGTCATGATTTGATGTGATCTTTATTATTGTCTATATTTATTTTAAAAACGTGTTTTATGGAAGCAAATATTTTTTGTATTACTTGAAATACATCTTGTTTGCCTCATGTTTTGGGACTTCAGTTAAATGTCATGAGTATAGTTCTTCAACTCTGCTTGGACTCTATGGGTTAGCGCCCTCTCCTGGTCACTTTCAGTATCTCAGTCTGACTTTGTTGATCTGGTGCCCCCTCGACATTTCCACCAAAGGTATTTTTCCATGTGCTAATTAGCTGTCACTTTATCCCACAGAGGCAGTTAGCACATGTGTCTAGAACATTTGCATTGTCTCATACGCAGTTAGGCTTACACAGGTTAGCATGTGGCCAATTAGGCTTTGTGTGGGTAATATGTTGGACATTCAACTCTGCTGTTTTTGGATCTGCTATTAGCCCCTGAAGAAGTGGGGGACTCATATTTTAGCATATTAGCGGGTCAAGCCTTTGTATGACTTGAGTCAATAGCTGAACAACTGCTGCTTACAAAATTATTATAGAAAAATGTGCTGCTTTGACTTTGGTCTGTTTGGTGAAAATGTGGTCATATTATTCTCCAGTACCAAACATTATTATGATATTTTGAGAACCACAAATTAAAATCCTCTGCTCCTGTTCTACCCTTTTTAATCTTCTGTTTTGGTCTATACATTATACATAAAAAGTTGGACAATAATTAATGAGTTCATACTGGAAAAGACTGATATAACAAAATCATATATGGGACAAGAAAATTCATATCTGTGCATTAATCATTTAATGCAAATTTAATGACAGCCTTTAACATAGCGCTGATATTGTCGTCTCATGTTTGTAAATCTTATTCCAGTACAAGGCTTGTGAACTGTACTTAAGCAGGTCTGTGACTCATGTGTGGGGGCAGCTGCAGATTTGAGGTGAAACTCGGTCTAAAGAAACTCCACGTGACTGCGTCTCTCTCACAGCTAAAGTGTGCAGATGTACTTGTGCTGTCCTGGTTCATGGATATTCAGCAGCCCATTCTCTTCATCACAAATGCTTGGCCAGCGTTTGTGTTCATTCTTATGCAGGACAAACAGGAGGCCCAGTAAAGGGCACAGTTTCCAACAGGGTGAGAGCTGACTTGACCTTTGGTACAGGGTTTTACATTATTCAGCAGAAGCTCAGGAGAGATGACCACCGATACATGGGGGATAAAACCAGGGATTAAGGACTAAGACGTGGGATTGGCGGTGGTGACCTCGGCTACTTCTGTATTGATTTAAACTGACACGAGTCTTAAATGTCCAAGAATGTAATCAAGAAGCATGCGTGCCTTTGAAATCCCTTTACAGTAGTGTTCGTTCACTGTGAAGTGCCCATTCATTCATTTTGAATGAAGCTTTGATGGCTTGTTTTATGAATAAACTGGTGTAGCAGTTTTTCTGGTCTCTGCTGCCCTTAGATATTATCAGCTCCTTTTACAAAACTCCCTTATTTCTCCTGCTTCTGCAGTCTGTGTTAAGGCCGCTCTGATGAGGGGCACACTGTCTTCAGTATAGTAGTCTGGACTAATCATGTGATGAGACGTTCTTTGATGTGCTCCTTCACTAATTTATTTTTAAAATGTCTCTCATAAACAATAACACAAAAATACACAACTGTCTAAATGTTTAAATGTGGATAAGTAGTTATTAAACTTTGGCAGACAAACTTTTGGCTTGACTTTTTCAACAATAAGATCACAATTTTTTTGGTTGTCTAATTTGAGAAATATTTTGCCTGTTGATGCAGTTCTTACTATGCATAGAAAACTGAGCTGTGTTTCAGCAAGACCCAAAATTGCCCAAAACAACTGTTAACAACTGGCATATTATTGCCCATTAACATTTTATTACTTGATGCCTTCTGCAATTTTGATGCTACATATGCATATATATTATGATGCAGTACTATTAAACAGATGATATTAATTTTATGGAAATAGGAGGTATAATATTATTGCTCATTAAGACAGAAGGCAGACTGGGGGCCATGTTTTCTCATGTGTTTGTGTATGTGCTGCTGGCGTGTTATTTACAAGCTGCACAGAGGAATGCCTTATGATGTGGCACTGCTCTGACACTCCAGGGATTTGTCTTCATCTGCTCGGCCCAAAGCAGCCTCTAATTAAGACGCAGTGTGAAGAGATGTGAGGTGGAGAAAGTGCACAGCAGGGAGGGGCCAGACCAGAACGCTAATTAAACCCCGTGCTCATGTAATGAAGTGCCCAGCCAGAGAACAATAGCTGATTACACTATAGATGCCGTTGTTGTCGTCAGTATATGTTCATTTGACCTGATTTTGTTGCGTTTATTCAGTTTTTAATACTTCCACAAAGGACAAAAGGAGGCGCATTAAAAGGAATGCTCCACCCCTACTCAGGCCTGTCACAATAATTAAAGAAATATCAATGGAACAGTATTTTCGGGGGGGATGTCAGTATTTATCGTAGATATTCTTTCTTTATACTAGTGGGGAACTTTTAGTTATTTGTGTTTGTAAAATTTTAGAAAATTTGCCATAACCGTCATCACAACAAAGGCCTGTATTCCGCTGACCCCTCTTAAAACTAGTTGCCAATCAGGAGTGAGCTACAGATTTCGTTTTTTTTTTTTTTCTTTGGTACAAAAATGTCTACACGTCATTCCCAAATTCCACATTCCACAATCTTTGATTAAGAAAATAAAACTGGAGAATGAAGTTAGTACAGAGCAGTAGGCATGTACCCGTGGTGGTGAAAGATCGAAGCAATGATGTCTTGATTATAGGAGAATAAAGATTACTCAAACATGCATGAATCACTCACACGCAGTTAAAGTTCTATAAAGATTATTTTACATAGATCACCTTTAACAGTATTTTGTTTCCCCCCAATATATCACACTTCAAAATTTGTGATTGTGACAGATGTATCCCTAGTTCATATGGATAATCTTGTTTTTTTGATTTGTACAGATGAGATATTAAGGTTCATCCCATTGTCTACCTAAAATGCCAGCAGCTCCCCTAATGGCTTTTTATATAGACCACATAAATCTGCGCCTGTCCTGAACCGGAGGGCACAACCTGTTATTGGCCCCCATCCATCCTCCGGCGGGATCACCGATTGGCTAATGAGTTTTGGGAGGGTGAGTGTGATACCCGCGGTGACCCCTTCCCCATTGAAACCAGCCCCTAACCCTCTGGCTGTAGAGCAGACAATGAGGTAGTAGTCATGTAATTACAGGTGGGGGTTCTATGGTCATTCACAGTCTATTAGTGCAGTAGACAGGGGTTTCTGGTATGGTACATTCACAGATGATTTGAGTAGCATGGTGGTAAAAATATGGTCATTCAAAGGATGATACTCACATTAGCAATAAAAAATCTTGATTATGCTTCTGTGTCTGACTGCTGTGTCTAGGCCATAATGACTTTTTCATATTTTTGTAATTGTTTAAAAAAGATGGGCCATAGTTGATGGGTTTCAGAATAATAAAAAATAGGATCGTTTCCATAGTGATTAAAGGTCCTGTATTAAGAAAAATGGACTCCTGTGAGCTGTAAGCCACGTTATTTAAGAATGTTGTTACAAAAACGTACCCCAAGTTGATGTTTGTTTTCTTTTAGTCTGTCTACATCTCCAAAGCTCAAAATGCTCTGTTCCACCTTGTGGTGTCATGAAGCAGGAGTTTTCATGCTAACGGCTTTCTTTTACCTTTAGTTTAACAAATATTGGAAATTCCAGGACATAAATCTTCTGTATGATTCTAGTGAATGTGTATGGAGTAAAAAAACAGTGGAGCACTTCCTGTATTACCACATGACATCACAAGGTGGAACAGTGTTTTCTGTTTGAGAGAACTCACAGAGTTCATGCCGTTGTAAAAGAAACAAAACACAACTCAGAGTATGCTTTTGACAAAGAAACATAGATCAGAAAATAGCCTAATTTGGGCCCTTTAAGAATAAAAAAAAATTATAAATGAGGATAAAGTCAGATACAGGAGAACAGCTGAAACTCATGTATGCACTGTGTTCTACATTGCATGAGAGGGGCCATGATTTGGAAGATGTTTTGGACCGTTGGCTCCCATAGTAAACACAGATTCTCAACAATTTGCAATAGATTGATAAAGCAGAGAATTATTGTTGATTACTTGGATCAGATTTATCTACAAGTACCTCATGAAATTACCTCACCAGAAGTATACTGCAACACATCATACATCATCCACAGACTTGTGTATGAATGTATGATCTAATGGGTTACAAATGAACCAGCCTGATCTGTGCAGTGAGGTAATGTAACTTTCATATGCAGGTGCCACTTGGAGACTAAGGCTAAAACAATAAGATTTGTTTGATGACAGAAAAACAAATAAAGATTTAAATCTGAAATTCACCTGATTGGGGCCTTCACGACAGGTTACATGGGTTTTATTAAACTTAAAGGTCCTATATTATGCAAAATTAAAACATGTTATAATGCATTTACCTCCTCTAAAACATACCTGGAGTTGTGTTTTGTTTCATTCACACATGTCTGAGTAACCCTTTATCTGTCAGTCTGTGTGCTATTTTCTAACCAGAAAACAGCATAATATGGGCCTGGTCCTGCTGGAGTCTTGTGCTTGTCTTTATGCACATGGTTACAGTTAACGCTATATTGTGGAATGATGATTTGGCATTGGAAATATACACACATTTATCTGGTTTGTGTGTGTGCGTGTGCATGTGTGTGTGTCTGTGTGTGTAGAATCCCTCACTCATCCAGGTAGAATCCTTGGCAAAGGAAAAATTTGGTTGAACACGTTTCGCAACTCATCCAAAGCTGCTTCTTTGGTTCTGGTCATTATGCTAACATGTCCACACACTCAGTACAAATGAATAGGGCTAGCTAACAAACAGAAACTGTAAACAAACAGGGTGTTAGTTTTAGAGTAGTTTCAGTGTAGTTAGCTGGCAGTATATGCCAGCATTCTGACCAGAACTGAAGAAGCAGCTTGGATGAGCCGCAAAACGTTTTCGAACTAAATAAACGTTTGTCCAGTTGACAAATTGAATTTTCCTTTACCTGGTTTATATGGTTTAAGGTTTGATATTAGGAAATGCAGGGCTCTGTAGACGATTTGACAGAATACAGGATTCTTGTATTATTATCAATCTGTAGACCTCATGGTCCCTGTAAGGACTGTTTCCATCTGCTTTTACCCTATCATCTGTGAAGTTCTGTTGTTTTCGGTTGCAGATCCAAATGGTAATACGTGTTTCAGTTGTTCTATTTCTGCTGTAAACTTGAGCACAGCTCAGATTTGGTCCGCTTTAGTGCTCTGGCTCACCACCGCTGCAGGGAGAATTGTGTTGCATAAGAGTATAACTGTTTACAAGCACTACAAAAGAAACCGGACCTCTCTGCCAATCACATCACTCTGTCTCCTGTAAGCCCTTTCTGATTGGCTAAGACCAGGAAGTCAGTAAGACAAGTCAACATGGCAACACTCCAGTTCAGACCCTCACATGGACCCAGTGACATCCACATCTGCTGTGGGTACACAATGCTTGGTTAACGCATATATCAGCATTAAGCAGCTAAAAATAACTGCTGTTGCTCATTCGCCTGAGGTGTTGGAACATTTTTAGCAGGCTGCTGTAATCCTGATGATAACAGAAAATCACTGTGCACTTTGAGTCTCATTAAAGGACTTGTAAGGCACCATGGAGCTGAGTGAATTTTAAACAGACTAACAGCAGAAGCAGTTGACACAGATTTGAATTTCTTAAAAATTGCTACATCATAAGATTTTAGAAGATCTGCAATATTAGGAAGAGTAAAGCTTGACTCTACTTTAAACTACAATTTTTACTGTATATATTGTAGATCAAGCTAAATTCACTGTTATTCTTTGATGAACATGGATTTTTAAAGGTGCACTGCGTAAATTTTTTTGTAGAGGGTCCACCACTTTCTTGACTCTATGTTGTTTTTTTCCTGAAATGTTTTACAGCATGGTATTTCATTTAATTATGTCTATGGAGACAAGCAGGCCACTTCACCAGGCCAAGTTACAGGTCAGATCTATGCAGATGTGCCTGCTCACAGTAAGAATGCAAGTTTTTGCTGTTGTTTTGAGAAACAAAAGCTTAAACGTGATCTATAATTGAATAAAGGCAAGATATATTTGCTTAATGGCATGCTGAGGAACATCCCAGGCAAAGCAATAACATCACCATAAACCAGCAAAGCAGGCAGATGGCAGACCGTCCACCAGAAAAGGTACATAGTGCACCACAAATCCAAAACTAAGGGTGGCCCATAGTTGCAGCATAATGAGCATATATAATTAAATGCTATACCTGAAGTTAAATTTCAGAATAATATTTAATTCTCCTTTTATTTCCTACTCTAAATGAATGGGAACATGCTGGCTGCTGTACATAGTTTTTAAAAGTTGTGTTAAGTATTATGTAACATGTTTGCAGACCTTTGACCGTCCACCTGTTAGGATTAAGTGTGTACCCGGGGGGGGGGCTGGAGGGCCCAGCCAGTTCCTGTAGTGTAGTGGTTATCACATTCGCCTAACACGCGAAAGGTCCTCGGTTCGAAACCGGGCAGGAACAGCACTTTTTCAGCAGGAAGTAGGAAGAGAGTGTTAAGAGAAGCAAGAAAGTAACCACAACATTGTGTCACTGGGAATGTACTGTAAATGGGTGTTTAATGTGTAATCAGAGCGTTCTTAACGGGTCCATATTGCACTGCTATGTCTCTGGCTATGTTTCATTCACACGTATTTAACGCAACAAATCTTGCACATTTAGGCAGAGTTTTTCTCTCCAACAGAAAGCATTCTGTTCCACCTTGTGATGTGGTAATACAGGAAGTGCTTCACTGTATTTTTAAACTCCATACACCTCCACTAGAATCATTTGGATACTTTCAGCCCTTAAATTACCTCGAAAGGTAAAAGTGTAGCTGTTAACTTGAAATCTTCCACTCCATGACATCACAAGGTGGTACAGAGTATTTTGAACTTTGGGGATGCAGACAGCCCAGTAATTCATCATTACTTACTGTGAATGAAACAAAACACAACTCTTTGCTGATGTAACAACATTCTAACATGGCTTAAAGCTCACAAGAGTCAATTTTGCGTAATATAGGACCTTCAGTGTTTTAAACCAATATACTGGGGATTTTTTCATCAATTCTTTGTTGTGTAGAAATAATTGGTTGGGTTGAGGGAACATCACAATTTCACCATTGTCCACTATTGTGGACACGATGACCAAACAACAGTGAAAACTCAGGGTGACACTTTATATTTAGGGTTACTTGTTTGGAATATACTAGTGCTGGATGGAAACTGCTAAATATAGATTTTAAAATTATCCTTTTTCATTTGTTACACTTATTTTGTCTTGACCTCTCTTGACCTCAGGTTTCAGTTAATTCTAGGAAGACTTTGAGGCTGTGTAAAAACTACAGCTGAACTTTTCTCCTCTGTCCTGGGGCACATGACAGTCTGTGCGTTTGATCCTGTACACATGATACTGCAAACTGTACCGATGACGGACATCTAGAGCGGAAGAGATGCACAAGTGAACCTTCTGTTTCCTTGCACTCTATAAATGGACTGCACTACATCATCTGAGGCCCATATGTGTTTAGCTGCACAGTTTTAGCTGGAGGAGAGCGAGGACAGGGTTATATGTGCGTAAGCATAAAGCGGTCAGGTTTAGTAGGCTATAAATGGAGTAACAGGGTTTTTTAAGCTGAGCCCACAACACTAGCTTCATTTCTCTCTCTTTGAAAATATAACAAGGGGAATAAGGGGTGGGTGATATGGTCAAAAATCACTATAATTTCAAAATACAATTTTGATTTTATCCCCATTCATGTAGTTAGTATCTTTTTACGTGTGATTAAGGGGTATCTTAGGTCATCTGTTTCTTCAAAGAGTTTATACTTCACTGTGATTGGTTGAATCCACCTGTCACTTTTTTTAGAACATGACCAGGCCTACCAGTAGGAGTAGGTGGGGGGAAAGTCTGAGCATAGAGCAGCATAAGACATTAGATTTTTTTTTTTTTTTCTTTATATACATCCTTTAATAAAGTGAATCCTCTAGCTAAGGTAGTCCTGACCAAGCCTAACTTAAAATCTGGAGATGGGTCCCCGAGCACGGTGGCGCTCACAGCTCCTGACAGGCTGTTTGAAGGATGGGCCAAATCCAGAGGACAAATTTCCAAGAGGCAAATTTCCATGTGGGGACAGTAAAGTGTACCTCAACTTTAACCTCAATTCATCAACAGTTCAGATTATTTCCAAAAAGGCCTGAGGATGTCTTAACTAAACCACAAGCTTTTTACTTTAATATCCTTCTAGACCATACGGGACAAGCTCATCTGGTCTTGATCCCATCCGAGCATTCCTGGAACTGTGGGCCAACAAAGGAAACTGGTCACTGACTGACATATCGCTTTGAAATGGGATGAAAGATGGACCGAAACTTAGCTTTGTTTCCTAGAGTTGTGGAAATCATAAAAAATACTAGATTTAGGCATTTTTGTGGCAATAAATTACCAAGTTAACTGCATAAATCTTTTTGTATGCATTTTTTTTTTTTTGCCTTATGCCAAATAGGGCAAATGATGAATTTTTATGCTTATTTTAGAGAGGTTCATCAATTACATAATTAATTGCTGACTAATCACAACGTATGGATATTATGCTTTGTCTAGTTTAAACTGCATGGTCCAATTTTGACAAGAATTGCAATGTCAAATGTCAATAAAGGGACTTGGATCCTGGATCACTAATTTTGTAATATGCAGATTCAAAGATAAAGCTATAGTCCAGTCTTACTCGTTCAACTTAAAGAGGGATCATCCAATACTATGTGTGTGTCAGAGATGGAGAATACTATTATGGATAAATTATTTTTATAAAGCTCTCTTTGAATACTTTTTGCTGTGTCTGTATATATTATTTAGACAACATTCATAAGTACTTTCCTGACCTGCCAGATATCACCAGGGCTGCTCTACCTGCTGCTGCCTCCTGCTGCGCTTTGTGCTCGGCTGCCATCCTGAATTAGACTTCAAATATTCTTTGTTTGAAACTACCACCTGCCTGCACGCCATTACACGACCCCATCTAACCTTTCTGTACTGCTATATCCTGTTTTCATGCAACTGTTTGTTATTATATACAGCATGGCATCACAACATTCAGAATGCCTATAGTTTAAAATTCAGCTGGAGGACAGATCAGAATTATCTGGTGGTGGTTTAATTGTCAGATTGCAGTTTGATGTCTCTGTAATTACTGGGCCAATCCACAAGAAACAAAAATTTGCATGAAGTTCAACAAGACTGAGACTTTATTGATCCAGAAAGGAAATTATTTGGACACAGTAGCTCACAATATATTATAATAACAAAGAGCAAAAAATATAAATGTAACAATATATTCAAAATAAGTAGCAAAAATAACAAATAACAGAGCCTAATGTCAAATAAGGCATAATTATATAAATGTATATGTACAAAAATATACAAATATATCTCAGCAATATACAAAAGTGAAATTCTAGTTTTACAATAACTTCAAAAAGTAGTGCCATTATTCAACCCTAAAGATGTGATAATATTGCAAGTTTGTGGAGCTAAAACAACAGATCCAACATTTCTGGAGCATGTGTTTAGATATTTCTTCCAAAACACATTAAAGCTCCCATACTTATATAGACCCCTGCCTACTATACTAGATTGTGAACCTAACCTAATTGGTCAATTTCTGAAGTTCAGACCTGATTTCCAAGTACAAGGAACAAGACCGAAAACACCAAGAATGTTTTAATAAAGGCCGGCTACAGTTCTGAGAGGGTCAGTGAGTGTACCACATCCTTTTTGTTTTTACAACCCTATTTGAGCACATTCATTTTTAATCAGGTTTTTGGGAAATTGGACATTAGTGGGGAGGGGGACATTTTGGGGTTACACAAGGCGTCTTCTCGGCCGGCGCTGGACTCAATTGTGGCATTTACCTGTCCCCTGTTCTTGAACCCAAATCCTGCTGGGAGCGAGCAGACCTTCAAAAGAATGTGTGAAAGTGTTGCCAAATGGATTTTTTACGAGGTAATGAAATACGCTCCCGGAGAACTTTTAATGGCTGCTGACAATAAGAGAAGTGTGCTGCTCTTGTGCCTAGCCAACAATCATTATCATTGTCTAAGTTCATCACTATGGAGAATGATAAAACTAAAACAGACAATAAAAAAGACATTAGCAGTTGGGATGAGAGAGCCTACTTAAAACAACAGCAACATCCATCTACCAGCGAGCATCATGGGAAGTGTGTGTGTTAATCTTATGAGGATACATTAGGGGTAGCAGTCATTTTGAAGTAGTTTTGTAGTAATCGTAGTAGTAAACTTGCAAATCCCACAACCTATGCTAGACTTTGATCTGAGAGGTTAGAATAATGTGCCATTCAAAGGTGAACTCTACCCACAGGCGACATCATGTTTACCTCTTGACTTCAGCCTAAACTTCACACTCTGAATCCTCTGCTTATGCAAGAGGCTGCAGTGTACAAGTGCCCACAGTGATGTATTTCTCAACGTGCCTTGGTGTAACAGTGAGGGGGCAAGAAAAGGGGGCAGGGGGTTGAGAATGCAGTTCTTGTAGTGTAGTGATTATCACATTTGCCTAACACGCGAAAGGTCCTTGGTTTGAAACCGGGCAGGAACAACTGATTTTCCTTTGAGGAAAACCATGTATTTGACCACTGTTGGAATAAGGACCTGTTGGTGTAGAGACTGTTACAATACAACTGTACAAACTAAAGATCTGATAAATCAGTGTAAATGTGGAAAATGTGATTCAGGTTTGAACTTTCCCATAGAAATAAAATATCTTCTTCTTTCTTTTTTGTTTTTCAGCTCGATCCTCAGACGGTGCAGTCCAAGAACTGGCATATGGACGTCATAGAGATGAATGGGGTGAGAAAGAATCACAATAACTTACAATGTATTCACTTGTGAAAATCATTTGGCTGCATTAAGAAAAAAAAAAATCATATTAACACTAACCATCAATTAGTCATTAGATCACAAAAGTCTTATGAGTGAGATCACTGCCCCCACACCCCATTCCATGTTTGCTTTGCTGGTCTAAACCAGTTTAAATGTTGTAGTGAGTTATAAATTCAAAGGCAAAAAAACTAAAGAATATATTCTTGAAACAAAAATATTTATTATTATAATTTTAGTAAATAATAACAATAAATGATTGCTTAATGGACATTGACTAATAGACATGATTTGTTATTCTCTTGATGCACTGCAGTATTATCTTAAATGTTTCAAGAGGTCATAGAGTTCACTTTCTCACTGGCAGTTTGTTTTGTTTTTATGAATCAACAGATCAAAGTGGAATTTTCCATGAAGTTTACAAGTCGAGACCTCAGCTTGAAGAGAACGCCCTCCAAAAAACAGAGTGGGGTGTTTGGAGTCAAAATCAACGTAGTGACAAAGTGCGTGTAGCCTACATAGAGATCTGTGTTCAGTGAACATGACTGTGGTTTAACGGTGCACTTCTCCACAGGCGTGAACGCTCCAAAGTGCCTTACATCGTCCGACAGTGCATTGAGGAGGTGGAGAAGAGGGGCATCGATGAAGTGGGGATCTACAGGATCTCAGGGGTGGCCACAGACATCCAGGCTCTCAAACTGGCCTTTGACACAAGTAAGGCATCACTTCTAACTTCTCTGCACAAGAGTTATTTTGTTTTTTTGCATCATCAAAATATTTTATACCCCAGTAGTATTTTTATGTGTTTAAAGAGAACTGAAGATACCAAAGACCACCATGAAACTAAGAAGCAATTACAACAGTGAAGTTTAGACCACTGTTAATTTAAACCCAAATATATAAACACAGTGATAAGCCTGTCATTATCCAGGGGGAGCCCAAACTGAGGTCCATACATGACACTCTCATTATATGACCTATTGTTGGGGAAGGTTCTTTTTTTTTTTATCTAGTTCTTGTAGTGTAGTGGTTATCAGATTTACCTCACATGTGAAAGGTCCCTGGTTTGAAACTGGGTGAGAACAGCTGTTTTTCATGTTTATTTCTACGTCTAAATGAACCTGCATCATCTGCAAACAAAAAATAAATAATAACAATTTGCTGTGTTGTAAATATGCATTTCTTATATTCCACAGTTTGTACCCACAGCTGATGCACTTCAATTTGTACAAATTGTTGCCTAATTTGTTTATTCATATCCTATGATCGATGGCATTAATGCTTTTTTTAATTCAAATATACCAGCTACCTAGAGCTTTGACTGTATACATTTTGAATTATTCAAAAAACTTTAACATGGTGGTGCTCTGTGCCTTTTCTGTCTACCTTTTGTTTCTAAGCATTGTGTTCATTCATGTAGATACCAAAGACATACTAATGATGCTGAGTGACATGGACATCAATGCCATTGCTGGGACACTGAAGCTGTACTTCAGGGAGCTGCCTGAACCTCTGCTCACCGACCGCCTCTACCCTGCCTTCATGGAGGGCATAGGTATGTATGACCTTTGACCCCATAAACATAAATCTGACCAATGAAGTGTGTGCTACATGGTCATTGAGACATTTAGCAGTTTTAGCATCTGAGAGCTATAAAAACTGATGTTAAAATGCTGTGATGGTATTTGTGTCTGACATGTATTTCCTGCCTCATGCAGCTCTTTCAGATCCAGCTGCCAAGGAGAACTGTATGATGCACCTCCTCCGCTCTCTGCCCGACCCCAACCTCATGACCTTCCTCACTCTGCTGGAGCATCTCAAACGGTACTGGACACAGCAGAGGAATCATGATGTTCTGTGGAATTTGATTTTGTAATTTTAACTTGATTCTATTTCTGCAGAGTGGCCGAGAAGGAGCCTATAAATAAGATGTCCCTCCATAATCTGGCCACTGTGTTCGGCCCCACACTGCTCAGGCCCTCTGAGTCTGAGAGCACCAAGGGACAGCACATCACCTCAGCCTCAGACATATGGTCACATGACGTCATGGCCCAGGTAACACTCAAGCCTCAAGTCTCATTACAAAAAACACATCAATAGTTTTCAAAGACTCATTTACATTGTGTTATGATCCAACATTACTGTACAGAAACAGTTTTATTCTATGTAAAAAACTTTTTTTATTTTTTTTTACAACACATTCATTAGAAATAATGCTTGAACATTGTTGGAAAAACACATTTACCTTTCCTTTTGAATGTAAGTCTTTTGTCTGTAATCCTCAAGCCCAAGGAAACTGACAAACATACTCAGCACTGCAGTAATCAGAAAGTCCAGGTGCTGAGCTGCATGCCTGCTTTATGGCTGTGTGTGTGTGTGTGTGTGTGTGTGTGTGTGTGTGTGTGTGTGTGTGTGTGTGTGTGTGTGTGTGCGTGTGTACGTGCGTGCGTGGGTGGTGGGGTGGTGGGGGGTGGGTTTCTTAGCCGGTTCTTGTAGTGTAGTGGTTATCACGTTCGCCTCACACGCGAAAGGTCCCCGGTTTGAAACCGGGCGAGAACAGCTGTTTTGGCTTCCATAAGTATTAATTATACAAGTCCATAGTTCTCAGACAGTGTGCAGAAGTGGTTCAAGTGGCTTACAATAGTGACACAAATACATATAAATACATACGTTTTCCTACATGGTCTGAATACCGATCACCTGAAAAAGCACATCTTCCTTTAAAAGCATAGATGTTAATGTATGTAATAACATTGTAATAGGTAACAGCAAACATATTTTCCGAAATGGAAAATAATCATAAAAACAACAAATCAAAATGAGCTTAATGTTTTAACTCCCTTCATTATTAAAAAAAATCCTCCCACGGTGCTCAGTGACCCATGTCCCGCAGCTCACTCTCCCAGCTGTATTTAGGCTGTTGTCTCTCTGTTCATCTGCTCAGATATGCATTTCCTGTGTAAACATGGCTTTTCGTGGGAAGAGTAAACAACATCCGGACTAAATCATTCTAAAACAGTATTAGGAATTTTCAGAGGCAGGGACTCTCTTTATATGGGTGTCCAGTTTATATTTTGTAGCTTAATTTTCTTCCAGGTGTTTAGTACAGAGCTATACAGCACGTGGAACTGACTTTAAATCAATATTGGCTTATATTTGAAACAGTGTACTTTCAGCTGGTACTCATTACAGTGTACTTTCAGCTGGTACTAGAAATTACACCACAATTATTATGTTTTAATACATTTTACACACACAAACTGTGGAAGTTTATTGAATGTATTTTCATGTTTTTTAGGTCCAGGTGCTACTGTATTACCTCCAGCATCCGCCCATCTCCTTCGCTGAGCTGAAACGCAGCACGCTTTACTATTCCACTGATGTGTAACTCAGCCACCACCACCTGTCCCCTGTAGGGTGCAGCATTTGTGGACGAGAAAGAAATGGAGTAGAGCTGCAGGACAAAGCTCTTCTCCACACTGTACAGATCCCCTCCAGGTCCACACCAAGATGCGCCAGAAAACACACATACATTTTCTATGGTCCCCTGTTTGTAAATGTGAGGACACAAAGGGCATTCTGGGACCATAATGTAAACCTGTCACAAAAATGTGCTCTTTAAAGACTGAAACTTCTGGTGTTTCCTGTTCAGATGCATTCCAGAGTAATTTTCATGTTTTTAAATATGTTTCCCCATCTGAGTTTGTGCATGTGGAGGAAGTGTGAGTGACAATATGGATGTACACTTGCAAGAATGCGTGTCTCAAGGACTGGACAGTGGTAATAACTGCTGTTGTTGATGTGAGAGCCCCACTGGCCAAATTACCCCTATTTATTTTAAATATATATAATATGTGTGCCTGTACAGTTGTGCAACTAGAGAAATGCTCTAAGGAGTCTGTTTTTGAAGTTTATTCAGGTAGTGATGTTCTTTTTTAGTCTAATCTTTTTCATTCACCATGTACATGATTGGTAAGCTGTACTGAAAGGATCACCTGCCAGTTTAATTTTGCAATCACTAAGTAGAGAATGACGGGCACTCTGATACAAGGGTTTTGGGGAAATAACACAATGAATGGAACATTTAGCTTTTTCTTGTTGTTGCATTGCAAGCCTGTTCCAAGTGTCTTACTGCACTGGTGTAATCTCTAGGATGGTTGTGTAGTTTCCTTCGTGCATGTTCAGCTTGTCAATCGAGCCAGGCACGGTAACACAAAGGTGGGTTGTCTCTGTGAGGCTAAACCTGTCTGCTCTGTAAAAAGCCAACCTTTTTGCTATCAAGCCTGTGACATATCTACCAATACTGTAAGCACTGCTAGATGAGTACTATTTGATATTTTTAATATAAGATTAAAATAAAATAAAAATGTTGTATTTTACTTCCTTTGGGAAGAATTTCAATATACTGTAATACCGAGGCTAAATGTTAATGTGAACTTTCTCCCCTTTTTAGTAAAATTAAAGTTACCAAAACACTGTACAACCTGTCTGTGCATTCATGTGGTGTCATTACTCCTTTTTTAAATCAGCAATGTATGGGTCAAGGTTTTTAAATAAAGGTTTAGTGCACCCCCTGGTGACCATGTAGCTAGTTACAACACAAATCCAAAGTGCAGAAAATTCAAAGCTGTGTGGAATCTACATTGACTTCGTAAACAAATATTCATTCTTAAATTAATGTTTATTTACAAACAACTTAATTTTACACAATAACTTTAACAGTAGTGATTGTTCATTCAAGAGCTCATGAAGCAGTGGATCACTTTGAAACAACTTGCTGAATGGGACCTTAGACTTCAGATAATACAACAGTGCTTTCTCTATCCAGTTAACTGCTTCAAAGAGACAATAGCACCATCTGCTGGTAATCTGTTAGACTGCATATGGTTGGGACCGAAACAAAATCCAAGTGTTCTGAAGGAGCCTAGTTTAATGTTTAACACTGAAAATATTTATACAAAGATAAACTATAGCCTTACATGAGTACTGTGTGCTGTTCCTTTTCCATATTTTACCATTTCGCCAAATATAGATCTTGAGCAAAGCATCACTACTGCACATATTTTGCACATCATCGCAAAGATCTGCAAATAATCCACAAAATACATAAAACTTTTAAAACAAATATGTAAAAAAAATAATCACATAGCACTTATTCTTATAGTCTTTTACAGTCACATAGTGTAAATAGAGCATCAGAAAGAGGTAATTTCCAAATGTATCCAAAAAGATCATTGTTGAGCAAGTGCTTCCTTTGAGGTTCCAGGGAAGTCTTCACTTTTGAGTCTTTTCAGGACTGGACAGAAATGGACCAGAGATACCTCCTCAACACATCCCAACAGAAGTCTTGATATATGATAATAGTCTATTTTGCCACAATCTTCATCGTAAATAATATTCAATGGCAGCAGAGAATGCAGCAAATCCTCCACATCCAAGAACTCCAGCTTTTAGCCCAGCTGCAAAAACATGTGCACACATAAGCAAAAACATAATGCATGTAGATACGGCACTGTAAATAGTCATTATATTTACCTCTGAACCCAATGGCTCCCCCAGTTACACATCCACTGTATACAGCATTCTTCCAGTCTGATACACCTCTATGCTGCAGGAAAGAAAACAGTTATCATTTTCATTGTGACTTGTGTTCGGCTGATTTTGCATTTGGTTTTATTCAAGCTTTACACATTAGAGGGCGTTATTACACCACAAAAGCAGCAGGGGAATAATCTATTAAAGAGTTACCTTTGATAGAGACATGCCCTCTTTGAGAACAAGTGCAGAAACACGTGCATCAGGGAAATAAATTAAACTTACTGACTCGATGATGCACTCAGTACAAGAGAACATTGCACCAACGATGGCAAAGTTCTTGGCGTAGGACATGCCCCTCTGCCCCATGTCTTTGAGCACTTCTCGTGCTGTTGGTGTCCTCAGAGGGTCTTTTGGGTCGAACCCGACGTTAGTATCGATACCTGCCGTGAAAACTCCAAACGCTCCCCCAAGGACAAAACCTGGAGGATGTGAAAACAACTCATTACCTAGACCGTCAAGGCTTTTCCTGACTGTAGGAACTGGCTTGGTCGGATAACAGAGAAATGTTGAGGACCCTCTCCGATTCAAATGCCCCCCAGAGTTGCAAGTTAAGTTAAGCAAAACCAGAAAATGCAGACATACCTCCAACACAAGCCAGAAGAGACTTGAAGGCGCAGCTCTCCATGCCTCTCTCGATCATCTTCTGCTCGTCAGTCTTGGGGGGTACAGGCAGACCTCCCATAACCGCGGGGTTCAGGTCCTTCACGGGCCTCTTCTCCCCAATAAGGTGCTCCAGGACCATACTGTACTGGATTTCAGGGCCATTCGCCGCAGAAGCAGCCGAAATTGGACTCGACGCATCAGAAGCGGCAGCAGCACTCGCGTTGTCTGTGGAGGCCGCCATGTTTCTCAATGACAGCGGCAGAGAAACGGAACTTGAATAAGCGCCCGCAGATTCGTAGCACCCAAACCTACAAAGAAAAACTTGAACAAAACTGTGTTACTTTAAAATGAAATCATTGTAATGAAAATATTGTATTAATGTGAAGTTATAAGTACAATAATTGATTTTTTCACGAAACTTTCATCCATTAGCATACTCAACATTATTTTACTAAATAATCCAAATATATCTAAATTAACTATTTAAAAACGTTTTTGTCTTTGTAGTTCAACTGTATCCGATTCGTGAACAAACTGTATTTGCCTTTGAAAATATAATTTTTTTACTACAATTCTGCAAAACACTGAGAAAGAGCTCTTTGATTCAGTTTGGATAGACATTTTTAAAAATACGTTATGTAATGTGTATAACTCTTTTAAATTAAACCAAAAATATAAATGTTGTTTTAAAACAAACATTAAAACTACATTTCCCAGATGTCTGTTGGAGCACTGCGCCAAACTCCCTCCGTCTCGGGCTCCACCTACCGGCCGCAGCAGTGACACTGTTCCGTGAGTCTAATGAGCACTGAGCAGCATCCACATCAAGAAGCAGCACCCACACACCGCAGCGCTGAACAGGTGAGGACAAGCAGCTAATGGCTAATTTCCCGCGTTATTTACGTCTCCTTTTTATTTTTCAATCACTTATCTAATTGCTTGTTTGATTAGCAGAACCTGTCATTAAGGGCGTAATCGTGTAGTGTCTAGGAAACCACGCACACCGCCAAAACTGTCCTGACAGCTCGCTGGGTTACCACATTAATTTCCCTTTTCCCGTGTGTCCTCTAAATGTAACTGTACTCCAATGACAAGTAAATTACAGGCAAATCAAATAGTGTACATTGATCTGTCGTGCCATTGGCTTTGATGAAAACGTTTGTTAATTAAACGCGGCATCATAGTTTTAAGCTTTTAGCACTCATAGTCAAGTACAGACGCTAAACAGCCTTGAGTTCAACAGGATGCCTTGCGGTGACTCAGATTGCGAAAATAAATAAAAAACATCATCTCTATGCAAGCGTCTCTCAGACAGTGGTACGTGTAATCCTTTGAAGTTATCATATTTGCTCAATTTAAAGTCAATTTATTCCACATTTTCTCCTCCTGTTGATAACTCTGTGGTTAAAACTAGTCATGCAGTGCAGTAAAGTCATATTTTAGTTGTTAGTTATGATTTTACCCTAATTTAGACCATAGTCCCGTTTTAGATCTGGTTCTGATTTGGTGGTACTCAGAAAACGAAATATTTTCAACTTGGTGTGAAAAGTTTGAGAACTGCCTTGGACATTTTTGTTGCTTCTCACTGTAACAGTAGAAATAGACTATTAAGCGTATGCAGTTTACAGTTAGATCTGTTAAATGCTTTTTTTTGCTATTTTATTAAAGAAAACTGTATAAAAATACTAGTATTCCTTTACAGGCTATGCTTTATAATAAGAAGTTGTTGAACACCAATTACGGCTTAAGAAAATATTTAGTCTTCCGGGTACAACCTGATCTAAACCAGGTCTAAACCAGGATTATAAGGTATAAACTTGGGCTAAACCAGGTCTAAAGTAGGACCACACCACTGCTATACAACTTCTAAACAAGTACTAACCAAAACTTGGATTAATTTGACTCTAAATTCAAGTATAATAGATCAGCGGCGGAATCTGAAGGAGCTCATGTACCATAGTTTGAGAAACACAGCTGTATGCCTTATCCATGTATGTCTTACAGTGAATATTTCCCTGGGTCATTGCACAGTCAGGTAGGTTTTCTTTGGAGACTTCAGTGCGCTGCCAGCACTTTCTCTTCACATGATCAGCGAGCATTTGTTCCTCATTAGCTCTGTGCCACGTGAAGCTACAAGACTTGGTTGTGTTTTCAGTTTTAATCATCTGCAAATGTTTGTTGTTTACGTGTTATGGGTCTTTAAATGCTTCATTATGGCACTTAGGCCTGACTAAGCTTCTGTGTACTGCTGCCACATTGAGAATGACTTGTTAACTCTGCGGAAATACTGGACCACTGCTATGCGTTGGAATACAAGGAAAAGTAGGCGGGATATCGTAAAACTAATCAAATTGCAATTGGTGTTCTGGGGATATGCAGCATTACAATATTGAGTATAATAAAATGAACAGAAAAGTCTAGTGTAGTCTTCCAAACAAAGGTATAATGATATTACCCCAGTTTTGGGGTTAATTTTATTGTGCATTTTTGTTTAGTGAGATACTTGAATATCAATCAAGACATTTCCAGGCACATTTAAGCACATTTCTGAAGCTTTATTAACATATTGTCTGAATATTGTTATCAAGATAATGCAAAATAATAAGATTTTGTCAATATTGGTCATCCCTATAATGAAAAGTGAAATAGATTAAGACAAATTACTGGAGTATATTTTATTTTTATGCCTCACAACAGTAGTTTTAAAAGCCTTCAAACATAAACCTACAGACACTATGTAGAATCTATAATGTTACATAACTGCACCTTTTCTCCTCATAGTTAACCATCCAAAAAGGAGAAATAGTGTGAAATATACATAGCTGGCTCCAGGCTTTGCACAGACTGTCCTAGACACAGATCTCAAAGCGAGGCCAGTTTCTATTTCAAGCAAAAATATGTCTTCTTTAACCTTCCACTTACTGATAAAAGCGAGCATTACCCGTGCATCTGGTAACAAGATGGCTGCCAAATAAGTCTATTCTGTGTTTTATTTGACTTTGTGTGTCATTGGTTCAGAGCATCCTTTACCTATGTCGTGAAAGTGCCTACAGCAAAGAGTGTCCCCAGTCTCTCCTCTGGTTTCTCGCACCATGTACAACTAATTAGCAATCGAGTAATGTGGTATTTATAGCAAGAGCACCAGTGATACAGATGTGGTCGAGTCTTTGAATATAGAAAATATGTGCAATATGTCTTGGGATGTTTGTCATGTGATGTTCTCATGTTCTGTTTTTCACGTGTCTAGAGCTGGTGTCCTGGATTCAAATCATTCTGTATGTTATTCTGTAGTGATACAAACTTTGGGTGTTTTATCTTTTTACATCTCTGTTGTCATTCCTGTTATCCAAAATAAGTCTTCTTATCTTGGACTGACCTAAAGACAAGTGACAATTGCCAGGAAATCAGTTTTGCATGCTTGATGTGTGAACTGTGAACTTAACATTGTAAACGGTCTGTCTCAGTAATGTGTTGAGTCTGTGTGTTTAATCTGTTAGTTATGGCCAATCCAACACACATTACTGGTGTAAGGGTGTGTAATTAAAGATGTACTGTGTAACTTTTCTGGTAGAAGATACGCCACCTGCTTTTCTCTGTGGTGATGTTGCTGCTTTGCCTGGCATATTCCACACAAAATTTAACTAAATTATTTTGTTACAGCACTACAGTTTTGTTCTTTGTTTAGAGAAACGAAACTTATTTATGTGACACAGTTCACATTTTCACTGTTTTGATGATTAAAATGTTTGTGTTTCATATGAACTTTGCACAAGAAGTGGTTTATCAAAGACTTTTAGTACCCCAGCCACGATTTAGCCTTTATTTTTTACTGAACTGTATTGAATCGTTTTGAAATATATCTTATCGAACCGAACATGCACTGTATCAAGATATGTATCATATCGAGGTATGTATCTTATCGGCAACTTCTTAATGATACCCAGCCCTAGTATGACATTAAGTTACAGGTCAGATCTGTGGAGAGGCAATGCCGCTCACCGTAAGAATCAAAGTTTTTCCAAAGTATTTTTCTATCTTCACTTGTAATTCAATAAATGCAAGATCATTATGTTTAATTACGAGGAATTATGAGGAAGATTTAAAGCAATAACATCACAATGCAGACAAGCAGGGGGTGTAATCTCTATCAGTAACATTACATACCGGTAATGCACCTTTAAATTGTTTTTGGCCAGCTATAAAAAGTAATTTTGCTGAAGTCGACCTTAATTATGATGCAGAGAAATATTCCTTAATGAAAAATCCTCATGGTTACATAATGTCACACCTCTACTTTATTTTATTTAAGGAGTGGCATACCTAACAAAACTCTCAAGCATCTCAACTATTAACATGACAAACTAATTAGGGCATTGTTGCATTAAACACATAGAAGAAAGAATTTATAATCTGTCAATCAGTTGAAGGTTAGTATTTTTTCATGTTAACAGAAAGTCACTGGCCTGTAAATAATATAAGAAATTAAAGTGCATAGCTAAGTGGCTTGTAGTTCAATATTAGTAAAGCCCTTAATGACCCAATACACATCTTGTATTATAATGAACGTAGCCACACTTTCTAGTAAAAATGCCATGCCTGCAATAAAGGGATATTGTGCATCCCAAGGGGCTTATGGTATGTCCTTTTTCTGCTGGAGGAGAGTATAATTGAGCAGATAAGAGGAGATGCGCCGATTGGAGCAGGACTGGACTTGAGTGTGGTAAATAAATAGCAGCACTCACCACTTCTAAGACTGTGTAGGTGATAATTTAACTGACTACTTCTGTGGACAGATGGCACCGAGCCTCCTACAACTTAAATTTTGCCCAAGCTGTGAGGGCCCAGATCTTATGTAATAGAAATGCACCAACTTGGCACGATACTGATAACACAATCTATGGTATTTTATCATAACACCTGTTTATGGTTGTAGCATCTCTAAAGTTGCAGTTACAGTAATTCCTAGTCAATAGTATAGAATATCTGATGAATCATTGAAGGACTTTGATCCAGTTGGATTCAGCAATATTTTTCCTGTATCTACACTGCTGATAAAGTTCAAGCTGGTTTGATTGCATGGTGTCAGTGAGTGTTTTGTTTTGTTTTGGTTTTTTTTACTTTTCTGGTGAGGGGTCCACTACCTACTTGTTGCCTGGAATGTTCCACGGTATGACTTTAAACATTCCCATCGAGCATTTATTCATCATTTGTCTTTCTGTTGCTCAAAAATACAAAAATTCCTTCTGTCAACAAGGAATCTGATATGAATTGTAATCTACCATAATGCTGTGACCTGCTTGTCTCCCTCGTCATAGATAGGTTTAATCTATAGTCTGGAACATTCTAGATAAAGCAATAACATTTCCATGGAGACAAGCAAGTGACCGACCCTCCACTAGAAATGTTACGCTGTGTATCTAATTTTTCTCTTCTAAACTGTGTATGTGGTGTTTTAATAGCATTGTCTACAGCTCAGAGTCATTTTTTTTAGCAGCTTAGATGTGGTCTGGTCAAAAATGCCTAAATCTAAGCTTGTGCTGCCTTCAGTGGCCTCTGTAATTTCCAGTAGTTGGTGACATCACGCAAGACTGCTTACTTACAGCAGATATTTCTGATTACAAAACCTGACTGCCAGGATAGAGTTTGAAGTGACCCGACCCTGCCCCTCCTCTTTTAGTCCTCCTTTATTTGAAATGTGGTTGTGGGTGGTGTTTAGTCCCACTTTAATGCCCTAATCATAGCACAGGGCAAGTCTTTAGTTAAATCATTTTTAGTAGATTATAGTGTATTGTCTAATATGTAGCCTATTGTATGACCATGGTACAGAACAATATAATAATATGGTCATAATGTTTTGCCTAATGTGTGTTTCTGACAGTGATGGATGATTGTAGTTTCTGTTTCCTCAGTTTGAGCAGAGTAGTTTTCAGGAAGCTGCCGCATACTTGACAACCATCGCAGTCTCCTTCACTGGCTCAGAGGAATGCTTCTATAAATGCTTCATCCAGGCCAATCCCATGGTACAAATACAAATCTCCACTGCTCATCTGTATCAGGGAGTACCAATACTACTACACAAATACTCAAACAGGACCGGCAAGTTTGAGAGTGGCATGTGTCATTAAAATGTTTGTTCAAAGATGGCCATTGTAATCTATATTCACAAAAAGTGGTCACACCCATTGGCTTCATATTCAGAGGGCATAAAACAGGGTTAGTGCTGTGAGTCTAATACTATAAAATCCCATTGTGAGGAAAGTCTGTGTTGTGGTTGGCTGGACTTTTTGTTATTTCTAAACAGTTCTCATGGAGGGTACAAGTGTTTTTCTATGGAGTCCACTCACTACAGCTGCACAATATATTGCAACAGAATTTAAATTGTTGTTTGAGTTGGCATTATCAAATCGCAATGGGTGTAGTTATTTAGATAATAGAATGTGCACTACAAAGAACACAACATCCTGTCTTCTTATAGAAATGTTTTTTTGTTCTGGCGGTTTAGACATTTTCAAACATGTTCTGAAATTCATGAGATTCCTATAGTAGTTTCAGTTCATATTCACATAAAAGGAGATTAAGGGAGTGTGGCGTCACCCATAGTGTTCAGCTCCAGTCAAATGATGCTCACGACGCTAGGAGTGACTTTGGAGACGAGTTAAAATGGCAAAATAAAAACACTAGGATCATGTAGAACGGGCTTATACTAACATTTTAAGACCAAAATGATGAGACTCACAGCAGGGTTACAATTTGAAGGCAAAAGAGCCCCCATGCTCAGTACCTATTTGGATTTGGATATTTTTGCAAGTAGATTTCATTTTTTTACCATTTAGATTTTTTTTTGTACAGCCCTCCCTGTCAGAATACATAGCAGACAGGAAAGCACCAGTGGCTTTAACATGGGGCCAATAAAGGACAAGAACTTTTGACACTGGAGCAGGAAGTTAGGGCCCCGAGGGAGTGCAGCTCGAGGATCCATGTAACAGGATGAAGTCGATAAAATATGCATGACCGCCGGCTATATCTGCTCCCACTGTGCTCTGGAAATTTAGGACAGAGAGGAGAGATGCATGGAGGGCAAATATTCAGTAATGTTATGTAAATCACACACACACACAAAAAATTACCGTGACTCAAGCAAAAAAAAAAAAAAAAAAACATTTACAAAGGACAGTTAAAACACAGACTCAGCACCTTATTGTTGTGCATCCCCACTTTGAGCATCTGAACTTGTTTATTGATTCAACACTAGATCAATATATCTTCAGCAAAGCGCTTTTTTAAAATCTCAGCTTTTTCTTGATAAATAGAATACTATTCCAAGCAACAGTCATCATCATCTACCACTTTATTAAAGGCTTCTGTAGTTTACTAAGTGTTTGCGCTAGGGATCTTAAAATATATTGTGTAGCCTCAGTTCCTTACATCATAACCTCGAAGGATGACAGATTAGTGTTATCACAAATGCTAAAATTTCAAACTTGATTTCAATACAAAGCAAGAGACTCAATACTCAATACGAATACCATGATAATAATAAACACTCTTTATTTAGAGCATAGAATGTGATTTTCAACATTAAATCATAGTACCGGTACTTTCTTTTATATTGCCTCAGTCGTCCAGATTCGTTCCATAGTGGTCCATGGATGGATAGTAGTCTTTGTGGTCTTAAACTTGTTTTGATACCACTCAAGATCATTCTAAAGCTGTTCAAGAAAGGTTCATTCCTGTCCTGTGAATGTGACTTTTTAGTATCAGTACTTGGTCAACTGAGTATCTAGTTTTGATACTAGTTTTAGTATCAATTAGTATCTGATTTTGGATACTTTTGACAACCCTTGACCTAGTACCTTACATTATAGTCTCAAATATTTTCTAAGGAACAGATTTGAGTAATTATTAACAATGCCCCTGTTGGCTCTTTAAATCTCACATTCACAGAGTTTGGATCATTTTGATTCACAATTTGGAGGAATGGGAGGATCTAAATAAAGAACTGGTAGTTCAACCCACAACCTTGCTTATCTCAGTTTACAGGTAAACGCCTTAAACTTGATTAGATTTACTCAACATAAGTAGTGTTTAACTGAACTGCCACTGACCTTTGCTGTCACATCTTTATAATTCTCAGTCACATGTTCGTGTGTATAAGCAAGCTACTGGTTCCTTATTCGTTTTTTGAAAGCATTAGTATGACTTTCACATCCTCCCAGTCTAGAAGAACACACAGAGACCTTCACAGTAAAGTACAACAAAGTAGATTAGGGACTGTATAATGGACAGAAATGGACTTTGTAATCTGATCTTGGTGCACTATCAGCCATAGCAATACATCATTGTCCTAAACCTCAAACAATACAAGAATTTGTCTTTAAGGTTGATTTTACCATTAGAACTGTTCATTCATTTGACCAATTTAACTTTAAAGGGAAGTATTATGCAAATTATTTGTCTTTTCTATCTGCCCACTGCTCTGTATTTACTTACGATTATGCTAAAAACTGACTTCAGGTTATACATGTAGGGTTCAAATATGTAACAATAAACATATGCTGATCAAAAACAGTGTCACAGTGAAATGGCATTATAAAGAGGCCTGTCAGTTCAGTTATTCTGAACAGGAAGATAATGGACCTATTGTCTATGTTAAGATGTTTAAGATCAACATTACATTACAACAAACAGATTGCTAATGATTCAACTATGCATTTTAGACTAAATGCTAAATGCTATGTCTTCTTTAACAATATTTCAGATATGCTTTAAGCACATTTGCAATTAGGGTCTATTGGAAATGCTGTATTTTTAGTTGCACTTAGTCATCACCGGCACATTTGCAATGCGCAGTCATATCCCTCTGGTAAATGTATGCAGGCTTCTGACTCAGTGCTTTTCCTGTTGATTGAAGAAGGAAAGAGAAAGATTGTTTCTACAGTTAGCCCTGAGTTGTGCTGTCCGTATTGATTTGCAGTAGCCAGCTCCTGTGTCGCTTAATGACGGGAATCCCCATAGAGTCCCCTGTCTAGTGTCTGGTATGTTCACTCATTATTTATTGAAGAGTAGCTGGCTGGCCGTTGTCCTGTGGTTGGCTTTATGTATATGGCTTGTATGACCAAACTGTATTGACTGAAGTCTTGTATAGTAGTCTGACGTGGCTCTGCTTATGCACCTGTGCTGTTTGATCTTTGAGGCCATTCTTGAACACAGATGTTTACAAGTGGAGATAAAAGACATATTGAAACATATATTGTATTATATATTGTCTATAGTTAAACCTGTTACTAAAAGTGACTCTAAGGAGAGGCCCCCTTGTGATGTGTCATCTTCCAAACAAGAGTATAACATGATGTTTAATTTATGCCCCTTTGTGGTTAACTTAATGGTCCATTTAGATTTTGTAAATGGACCATAAAGTGTACTTGTATGTACTTGTTCAAATGGATCTCTGATGGATGGATTACAGGTGATATCCTTCTCAATCTTAACTATTTGCAGGACTAATAATTGTTGGCTGAGTAATATCAGTCTATGTCTCTTGGCTGGCCTGGGAACACCTTGGGGTCCCACCGGAGGAGATTGAGGAACTGTATGGGGTGAGGAAAGTCTGGGAGTCTTTGCTTAGACTGCTGTCCCCACAACTTAGCACTAGATAAGCGGAATAAAAGTATAGCATTGTATCTACGGTTTTTCACTCTTGTCATCTTATTAGCAATTATTAATAAACCATTTTTGCTGTGAAGGAAACGTAATATTTTCTATGATTTATAATAAAAAATAAACATTGCGCTAATCATAAATCCCTGAATAAATCCATGAACATGTGAAAATGGATATAGCTAGAGTGCAGTCAGAACAGTATTTTATAAGTACATTTAGTGGCGTTTTAGAACGATGCTTTTGTAAGATCAGCACGAAAATCCCAGCATGCAGCGGGGTGTGAAACAGCATGTGCAGCTGAAACTGTTTCTCAAGTATTTTTTTGAGTCTGTCCTGCAGCTCTTAAAAATGCAGTTTAGTGATGTTGGAAGGGTGTGGTCACGTTCCACAGCTCCACGGACCACAGTCTGGCCCTGCTTCACTGCTCTGCCCACACCCTCCAGGCCCCGGCAGCACAAGCCTCCCATCTCCACTACACAGGCCTTTATAGTGTGAACTATAGAGACGTGAGCCTGGCACAAAGAGGAGCTGTGTGTGCGGCTGACCTTTAAACCCCACAACCTTCAGAGGCAGAAGATTGTTTGTTTGTGAAGAATTTGTGATGGTGTCATAAATCTCAGAGACTCTCTGAGCTTCTTTTGACCCTAGACTCCACATGACTATAGCACAGCATAAAAAAAGTATATTTTATATGAATGAGTTATGTAATAAAATGGCTCTGATTCATCGGGACGTCACTGTTTTATTATTAACTACCTTTCTGGCCAGTGTTCATTGCTCCCCTTGTCTGCTGCTTGTTTAAACTTGATATTCATGTTTATCTCTATGTTAGTAAAGATGTAAATAAACAGTTTAAGAGGTTTTAAATAGTCAGGGTCAAAAGAAAAGGGTCAAGTGAAAGGTCAGGATACATCTCTAGACAAGCACAAAATGGATTTTTAAATTTTAGTTATATTATATTGCCCTTGAAAACTTGAAAGCGTATTTTGTATAGGTGTTGATACTTTGCAGCTGTTATTGTCAACTTTCTCAGGGGGTGTGATGCTAACTGTAGGCACTGCTCTATCAAAGGCTTGTTCGGCTTTAATCTGTGCTTTATTTTAACACAATCTGATCAGAAAGGGCTGAGTTAGTTTGAACTACAACAGGTAAGATGATTTATCACTCACATATAAATTTACTGTCACATGCTAGCAGTTACTCACTCTCAGATAATCTAAAAACCTTTTTGGCAATGTTTGGTAATATGTGTATTGTGTCACGATGGTAACTGCTGAACTTTCCATCAGATAAAGATGCATGTAGAACACCCCCAGCGTTATGTCCCTGCAAAGTATCAATTTGTAAGCAGTGAAAACACTCAAATTATAATTTTAAAAGAATACTGTGGAACATTCCAAGCAAAGCCATTATCCAAAAAGTTACACAGGGTATTTGTATTGCATTAACCCAGCTTTAAACAGCTTGAAGTGAGGACTGTTTGTTTTTATTGGAATTTTCATTGAGCAGCAGCAATAAAATGTTGTGGAATACTTGTACTTGCCCACAAACCACAGTGCTCTGCTTAAACCAGACAAACTGTACATCAACTATTAAGAGTGCATATGGGAATGTGTGTTGTTTTATTCTCTTCCTCACACGTCTGGAAAACACGTAGAGAGAACGTGCCCACCTCTGGGACTGGTGACTCTCTTCCTCTTTCTGTCAGAGGAGGAGGAGGAGGCAACCACTGCTACTTCCTCACTCTGTATGAAACTATTATTTCTGGTAGCCGGATTCTGTACTAGCTTTGGGAGTGGACTCAAGGCTTCGTCACATGTGAGTAAAACAGGCCAACTTTTATATTTTATTTTATTTGGCATTTATGTTGACTTTTTGGTAAAGGTTGGGTTTGGAGTGATTCATGCTGTCTTGCAGAAGGAAAGTTCAAAATAGTGATGATAAACATGTGTGGAGCAGACTTTTTCCATAATTTCTGTATTTTTATAGTGTTTTTCTCAAAGGGAAATTTGAATGTGGGCGTTCTTGGCCTGTCTCCTGTTTAAGCTGCTGAGAACTAAAACTGTAGAATAGATTTTAAGATTCTGTTGGGAGAATTAAACTTCACACAAAATGGAACTTTTAAATTAACACCACGCCAGTCAGGTCTGTGGAAATGCAAGCCTGCTTTCAGTAAGGGCACAGATTTTTTGATTTTTTTCAGTGCAAACTATATACAGAATGAAAAAAGGCTTTATTTTAGTCTGTTTTTTGAGTGATTAAATGATTTACAGTGATTTAAATAAACAGCATTGTCATGTTGTTTTTATAGTGCACCTGACCGTTGCCTAATGACATAACAGGGGAAGTTAACCAGCTTCTCTGTAATAGTGCATTTCCTCATAATGCATTTACACTGATGGCTGAAATCAGTGTAGTAATCAGCCTGGTGGTGTTTTAAACCGAGCATTTAAGGTCAGAGAATGGTCAATGATGGAGAACTCAGTGTCCTATTGGAGCCATTAGTGGTTGTGGTAAAACAGCAATGCACTGAATATACATAAACAGTCTCTAATACATAATGTACATTTAGAGGATTTTTCAAGATGTGGAAAGTAACAAGACCTGTTTGTTTTGTTTGCAATCAAGAAGTCTTAATCTAAATGGCAGGCAATATAGAAAAACACATGTGCATAATGTCAACTTTATAGCAACACGAGCAACTCGAAATATTTTATATGCACAGTAAAAGGCTGTAAACAGTTTAGCATTATAATACCCTACTTTAAGATAAGTACAATTCTAAAATTGTTACATCATGTCATAAATACAGCTCAATTTGTGTAAACAGCCAAAGCAAATTAATATGTTTTGAGATAATCTAGAGGCATAGCAGCTGGGAACAGCCACATCAAATATCTTATCTCATCACTGAGTTTTTAAACGAGATCTGGGCACATTTCTAAGAAACTGGTTTTCTGACATCACTGATTTTGGGACACATTATAATTTAGAGACCGATGTGGGTTTTACAGGCCTGGTGATGCCATTTGTTTAGAAACCAGAGAAACAGATGCCACCCTGTAAACTCTGACAATATTTTTGGCAGCTATGTTGTATAGCCTGATATATTGACCAACCAATATATCAGCTTGTCTCTAGGACATATGATAGAAGCTCAGTCAAATTTCAAAGACAGCCCTGTCAGTTATGCATATTTTTAATTTATTTATTTGACCTTTATTTAAGCAGCCAACATAATCAATACAAAATTGTAAAATCACAAAATATCACATTATCAAACCATTTGCATCTCTCAAGAAAACCATACACTTGTTTCGTTCACCACACCATTTTACAATTTTCTTGAAGCATCACCACAGATTCCAATTTAAAATCTTTCTGTAAATGATTACAAGAGCATGGTGCTGATCAGTGGTTTTGTTGGCTGACATGGCACACAAAATGTATAAAATCATATATCAAAACACTCATACTTATTGCTGTTTCAGTTTTCTAGTCACCAGTCTTTGTTTATAGATTGCGTGTCATGTCTTCACAGACCAAATGTTAGTTTCCTTTTTGTAAGCTGCTTCAAGTAACAGTTTCTTGTCTATTTCCTTTTCGTACATTTCTTTTATCTAGGTTCAGCAGCAGAGGCTCACTGCAGTGTCCCATATTCAGTTTTAGATTATATGCTCTACTTTTTAACAATATAATTTAAGGCAATTACAGCCCAGCTCTGAGCATATGGCTGTGGTGCACTATACTTTATATTGGGCTTTTAATTTGCTATTTTTTGAGCCATGCCCATGTTTAGCCTGTTACTACTAACCACAAGGTCTCTGTTTGTTTTGTTAAGAGTTTCCCCAGCTGCTGTGATGTGAAAGTCTCTATAGATTGAGCTTTTTATGTACAAAACCATGTTGCCCTTTACCCTTTCTATGTTTAACTATAACATGCGTGTAGGTCCCATGCAACTATGCAACTAGGCCAGTGTAAAATAGGACAGCTATGTCCCGACAGAAATCAGCCTTCAAACTGTACGAAGCAACATGAAGAGTATTATGTCGTGAATTTAAAGTGTGTATTTATTTGGATTTGTAAATCGCAAAGACTGCAGTTTTTGCAGTACCATACCATAATTTTTTCCACTAATAACAAAATCTCCTGTCTTATTCTGCATAGAAGACTGCTAATCCTGTAGTTTAGATCTGTACAAACATGTTTGAAATGTGATTCTTGTATTAGTTTGTCAATTCACATTTTACTCTTTTTGTCAGTTCTTCTATATGTGTTTTGAACTAGTTTGAACTAGCAAATCTAAACTCAGTTGCATTTTCCCAAATAGTTCAGCCTTATTTTCAGGAGTGTGAAGAAGTTGTGAGACGATCAGACAGGAGGTAGTCACAGGACAGTGCCTTCAGAGCTGCGAGTCCCATGACAGTGCAGCAGAGACATGAGCCATGAGTGAGGCTGATCAGATAACTGTAAGTGCTGGCACGTACTGCTAATATCCTGCAGCACTAACTCAGGCTAACGGATCATCACCCTTTGATGATGTGTGATAAGTAGTGTCATGAGAACCACACTGTTTACTTGTTACTCAATATGGAACTAATGTTGCTGATGATCTTCTGAGGGGCACATTGTGCAGCAATAGTGCCACCATCTGTTCACCATTCACAAAATATAATAATAATAATGCATTGGGTTTACATAGCACCTTTAAAGACACCCACCGTGCATTACAGTGCATTATTCATTCACTCCACACTTGGTGGTGGTAAGCTACCTTTGTAGCCACAGCTGCCCTGAGGCAGACTGATGGAAGCGATTCTGCCAATCTGTGCAATCGGCCCTTCCAAACACCACTAACACTCACACACATCACATACTAGGTGATGTGGGTGAAGTGTTTTGCCCAAGGCGATTAACTAAAATTTTTGCTTCTGGCACCCCACTGTGGCACCTGGTGTTCCCAGGCCGTCTCCCGTCCAAGTACTAACCAGGTCTGCTCTGCTTAGCTTCCAAGATCAGACAAGTTTATGCTTTGACTAGGAGGACTGGCCAAAAAATGAATCTTTTAACTTGTTAATTGCATACTGGATTGATTTTGGTGTTAAAATTATATTTTGTATGCATAATATGTTGTTTGTTTTGCTATATGTAAATATTTCTTAAGTTCCGTGATCATTGTACAGAATCAACCACATCTCTTTTGAAAGTATGTCATAAAAAGGGGGTTAATATAAGTTTTTCTTCTTTCCTCTCCTTTTTGAGAAATGTGCTTTTCTGTTGTTTACAATTTATATGTAGTATATATGATTGTTTCTCTCTTAGCACAAACTTGAAATAAAAACAAACCAATCAATCAATACTAGGACCGCATGATATGAAGATGACGTCATGGCGATGTGACTGTTTAGTACTGTAATATTGATATTATTCAGAAATTTCAGTTTACTTTTTGACACAATAAATATTGCATACACCATAAAAAACCCTTAAAATCTAAATGGTTAGTGTTGAAAAACTCTAGGGTTATGCGGATCTCATTTCCGGAGAATGATCTTGTATCCTCATTATGATCCCTCTAATTCCCTCCAGATCATCTTACTCCCCGATCAATAGCCCTCGCTTTCCTCTGAGCCCCTCACAGCCCACACACTCCTGTTTAAGTGCACTAATGTCTCAGTGTCCAGATGAGCACCTCTCCATATGTACTCACAGTCTCTGTCAACATCTTGTCTGAGCCTCATGCCCTCACAGCTCTGTGGAGATGCTGCATACCTCATGTTACGCAAAGTGTTGGGCTAGTACTGAGGGCGGCCAGCTTAAATATAAGTGCTGTCCTGTTTTCTTTTTACCTTAGTAACCCTTGAGTATGGAGACTTTTATATTATTTTGGATTCAGAATTTACTGCAGAAGCATTCATATTTTATAACTCACTGCTCTCTCACTTTTGAAAATAACAGATCAGTGAAGTGGGGTTAGCAGATTTGGGCTACTGCAGCATTTTATGTTTTGTTTTTATCTTTTCAAAGCAGATGTTAACCTCTCGTCATCAAAAATAAGAGCCAACTTTACCTAAAAAATAAATAAATAAATACAGTTTATGGGCTTCATCCTGTTTTTGTGGTTTCATAGAATCTTTAAGCTTATATAATGTGTAAATGGCCAAAACCATATGTTGTTTCTATTATGCTTTGGCAGGAGACCGGACTTCCTGAGCTGGTAGAGCCAGTGATCTGTCGGTTGTAGACACAGTTTTAAATGAGGCAGGACTCAGCATCTGTGTTTCAGACTGTGCTCAGCTCCAGGGGGCTGTTAAACCTCTTCAACAGTAACACTCTGTTCGGGAAAATGTCTTTCTCAGCTCTCGTTTCCTTTCTCCTGTGCAGGCCCTGTCAGTTGATGCCCAGCCATGATGAAAGCGGGCGCCACCAAAGTGGGTCTGCCCAAACCCGGGCACGAGCGGACCAGGACTACCACTGTGACCTCCCCCACCTCCTCTGCAATGAAGACCACCAGGTCCAACCTGCTGGCACCAGACCACCGCCTTAGTAGGGTGAGCCATGCATTCCTATAACCCATTATTGTATTTTATTTATTTATTGGAATGCAATCTTTTCACTAATTACTGCTTCACTTTTAAATACTGTGAATGTTTTAACCCTTCCAACTGCACGTACAGATTATATTAGGGATAGCTCACTTTAAATTACAAATTGCATTATGATAATTTATTAACATGTCGCCTGTGTTTGTAGCTAAAAAGAGCTAATAGTGATGATGCCCTGACCAAGCCCGCCCTTACCAGTGCTTCAGGGTCTCGACTGAAAAAGACTGTGACGACTGGAGCCATCTCAGACCTGCCTGAAGCACGGCCACGCAGCTCTGCAGGTAACTGCAGTAACACAGTAGTCTGTTAGGTGTTTAACAATAGTCATTGCTACGATCAGCCACTAGAGGGCCTCAATGCATAGCTAAAACAGACTATTCTTATGCTCCAGACTTACTGTGACTTAAATTAGTGCTTTAAAACCCTCACGCTCTCCTCGGGGTCACATTGACCCGAAGATTTTTTTTTCACTTCCCGTTCTCTTGGGGCGGGTCAATCAGACCCAAAATTTTATTTTCTCGCCTGGCGAGAATTTATTTAAAATAAATTTTTGGGTCTGATTGACCCGCCCCAAGACAACGGGAAGGAAAAAAAAACATTTTCTTTGGGTCAATGTGACCCCGAGTAAAGATTGCCTTCCTTAATGTCTCTGTTGTTTTGTCTTGGTGGTGGAGAGTTATCAGAACTATTTGAATTTATTGCTATTCAAACTGCAGGCTATAATATAATCTTTTATTTAATTTATACTTTATTTCAGCTAAATTAAAGCAAGATGGTATGCATTTGTCTTTTCACAATTCAAAATATTCACAAATGTTACGAAATATGATTTGGGCCTGCTTTTTGAATTACCCATTGTTTGTGCTTTATATAGTGGTAACACATTTAAATATAGATTTGCTAATTTAATGAGCATTTCATTCTTCCAAAGACAAAGAAAAAAATATGCTCCCACTAAATAATTACTAAAGCTCTTATTTTTATGCTGCCAAGATTTTTGTGCCTGTAAGATTTCTGCATTGTTTGCTTACTCTGCATTTTTTGTGTGTTCAGATTTCTTCTTAACTATAAAAATAACTGTTTTTGTTTTCCTCTGTAACTATAAAGCTCCTCTAAATATTGCTGTTGTTGAATGCAAAGACGATGTTGGGAGTAAACAAAGCAACTCAACTGTGAAACAAGGATTAAATGTGGGCCGAACTTGGCGTGTGATTTCGTTTGCAATAATTAAAGCAGTTCATAGCACACAGTTTAAAATCCTCCACGATGAAACACACTGTGCCTATGTTATGTTCGGTCAATCCACTCGGTGCAAAGACTTTTTTTGATAATACACAGCTTCAAAGACTGGTGAAGCTCACGCAGAGATAAGTGAATTCTCCTTGACAAAAGCACAGGATCACAGCCAAGTGAGGCTCTTAGCTCCCAGCTCCCAAATACAATTAAGCCTTAATCAGCTGAAAGTTTGTTGTTTTTTTGTTTTTACCAAGGACAAAGAGGTATCTGTGCTTTCTATTAGAAAACACAGTTAGGCTGCTTGCCTTGTCTATGATGGATACAAGAAAACATGGCAAGATGATGACTCTAGGTATATAAACCTTCTATATTTATGGGTTTCTGCTTCTTGTTTATTGGTGACATTTTGAGTATTCTTGACCCCTAATATGTGGTTTTGAATTGTTAATTTCTATGGTAACTGTGGTCATTTTTCATCACTCAAACTCATAGATTGCCTATTTGATCCATATAAATCCATAGATGTGGGGTTTTTTATGTTCTATGTTGATTTGTTTATTTATTTGTTGTTTTTAATGTCTCATAGTGCACTTTGACCTTTATACACATTTTTCTGATGTAGTTGTTAACTACGAATGGCAAATAAACTGACCTAACCTTTTAATTGCCACACATTTCCCAGCAGGGTAAGTTAGAGTTAAGTTTGCATAATGAATAATTTCCTTCCTTATGTACTGTATTTTTCTACTCAGGTGTCAATTAAACACTTTTGAACTGTGCCAAAATCAAGTTCAATGTCAAATCATTTGTGACAGTTGAATGAGTGTTTCAATGAGCCGAGCACACGGCCAATGGCAAAGAGCATTAGAGTCTCAACCTGCTTCCTTTGAGACACCAGAACAGGAAATGAGTTTATTTGAATTTAATTTAAGTTGACAATGATGGTTGGTGATAGGTCAATAGGAATGATCTATATATCAATTCCAATAGTGGTATTCCCTGGGAGTGTGATGCTCACTGTAGGCACTGCTCTGTCTGACACTTGTCAGGCTTTAATCTGAGCTGTATTTAAACACAATCTGACCAGAAGATTGACTTGCTGGAGCTGGAACTACAACGTGTGAGATGATTTGTGCAGTTAAACAAGTCTCTCACACATAAAATTACAGTCACAAGATAGCTAGCATTGGCCAACAGTTTTCAGTTAGCCACTTTCACCTTTTTTATTGAAAGTCAAACACCTAAACATAAACCATGAAAGCTCATATTGAAAATGTGTTGTTTACATCCATTTTGTATTGTTTCTTGAGTTTTCAGACTATTTTAGTGTTTTAGTGTTTGCTAATGTGGTCATTGTGTCCCCGTGGTAACTCCTAAATATTCCACCATTAGAGATACATGTATAATAAATACCCCCTGCATTATGTCACTGCAAAGTATCAATTAATGATATAAGTATCTGGTCAATACTGAAAATGTAGCTGGTATTTAGCAGCAATATACTGTGTGGCAGATAATTTTTTTTGAGCACTGTAATGAGTAAAAATTAACAAAGAAGAGTAAATACGCTAAAAATGTGGCTAGCTATCTGTTATCAGCTCTAGCAGTGAGATTTTTATTGGAATATCGGCTCAAAAATCCATATAGGACCAGCTTTATTCAAAACAGACAATACTTTGACATTTTTAGACGGATGATTCTTCCTCCTCAAGTTGAACTGTCAAATGCACCTATTGACTCCTTTATCAGCAGCTGTGACAGTGTTGTGCTCTAAGCTGTGAGTGCCTGACAGAATCCTCAGTGGGATGTAAAAATAATTCATGAATGACAAATGTTGCAGTCTGGCTAATGGTGTGACAGTGTCTCACATTGACCCAAACCTACATCATGTTTGAGCTAATCACTGTTAATGACAAGAAGAAGGGGCGCTGCAGTGCGATGCTTCATGTATTTTTTATGTCTTTGCCAAAAGTAGGTCAGATGTGGCTTTGTTCTTTTGCAGGGGAATTGTGTAAGCAGGAAAACAAAGAATATGCAGGAGCTTCAGAGGAATGATGAAATTAACATTAAAATAAACTATATAAAATTCTTGATGTAGAGTATTCTGAGAGATTGTGGTTAAAGGTGTATTATGGAACTTTTCTGGTGGAGCGTTCACCATCTGCCAGGTATTTCTTTCTTAATTTAAAAAAAAACAACAACAACAACTCTGTAATGAATTAAATACAAGATAGATTAATGTTTTGCTGCAGAACATTCCTGACAAAGCAATAGCATCTCCATGGAGACAAGCAGGTGCCACCAGAAAAGTTACACAGTGTGCTTTTAACGGTTTAATATTTTTAGTCCCACACCCATCATCACTTTCATTGGTTAAAAACAGAGAAATTAACAGACAATACATTCTGCTTGTGTTGGCTTGATTTTAGATTATTATTAGTAATGTATTGTCTCCTCAAGATGTTTTAAAATATACAAGTTAGTGTTAACGTTTCAATTATATGATGGTCAAATCTGTGCGCTGACCCCAAGTTAAATCCACTCAATTATATATAACATAAATCTGTAGGTTCTTATGCGTCATTCAGGTCATGTGACTCACTACCTGCTCCACCCCTATAGCCCCCTCAGCCTGATCCACTCATGAAGTGTTATTTTAGCTAATGGAAGGCTGTCCCATTTGGCACTTTACCAGCCTCTCCACACTGTCAGACAACGGGTTAAAGCCTGCCCATTCAGATGACTTATTTAAGCAGCTCTCATCAATAATGCAGTAAGGCTTTCACTAAAGGAGGGGTCCCAGGGGAGCAGGAGGAACTCTGGGCAGATCGGACTCTATAAATAACAACTGAAGCTGGCATTGGCAGTTTTGGGAGGCTAGGCACTTAATTGGTAGACATTTTCAACTTTCTATAGATTTTGCCCCTGGCTTCAGTACATATGAACTTGAAGAGTTTATGTCTATTTCTTGCTTATGTTAGTTATTTTTTCTGCCATGGTTCTATATGTATGCCAGTCTCACAGATTTTAAGGAATTGACTTGTGCTAGTTTGGTCAGTGTAAAGTGTGTAATGTAAAGTTGCCGATTATGTGTTTGTATTTTATCATATTCCATTTTAACCTATATCTTAGTATATTTCTGTGACAATTCATTGGTTTCAGAATCTTTGTTATAGGCAACATTTTGAGGACTCTTCACTAATCAAAAGATGTAATAGTTTGCTTTAAATTATGACTGTTGACATAACAAGTGACAATTTTTCATTTGAGAGAATGGTAGACGCACTTGTACACTATGTAATCTTTCATATCCATCTTGACCTTGAAAATATAAATTGCCATTGTTGTAACTTCTGTCCACGTCCTTCTGAAACATGCAACATATTTTGTCTGCTAAGACTCAGGCCTGCATTTCCTTTTTAGTGACAGTGTCCTCATAAAGATCACCCAGTTGTGCCTTGAACCATGAGGTCTTTTCACCTCCACCATCTGCTCACTTCTGCAGCCTCACCTCCAGTATCTAACAGCCTATAAACTTCACTTCCCCTTTTCTTTACAGGGAAAGGTGCTGTATTTTAAAGGGTCTATATTGTGCAAACTTGACTTCTGTGAGCTTTAAGCCACATTATAATCTTGTAACCTCATCAAAACATTCCCAAAGTTGTGTTGTTTTTTTTTTTCAATCACATATGTTTGAGTAATCCTGCATTATCAGTCTGTATCTGTCTCCAAAGCTCCAAAACTCCAAAAGCTCTTGTGATGTCATGAATTTGTAGTTTTCAAGTTAACAGCTACGTTTTACCTTTTGTTTAATAGAGATGAGCAATTCCAGGGCTGAAATTATCCAAATGATTCTAGTGAAGATGTATAGTTTAAAAACACAGTGACATGCTTCATGATATCACAAGGTGGAACACTGTGTTTTCTGGGTGAGAGAAGAACACAGCCTAAATATGCAGGATTTGCGTGTGACATGTAACATGTATGAATGAAACAAATAAAATTCCACGTATGTTTTTGATGAAGACCAACACTATAACAGATCAGAAAATGGAGTAATATGAGCCCTTTAACAATTCATGGTTCATGCTTACGTCCTGTAGCTTTTCCTTTCATTTTGAGTTTGGCTGTGTCATTCTCTGCAGTGCGTCCGCAGAGACACACTGCTCTTTTGGGCTCACCTTCAGCCCGCAATGCTTGGGAAGGTCAATGTCCATCAATGATAAAGTCTATTACCACACCAGAGAAAGAATTATGCAGGGGTGAGGAGGCAGTCACAATAACATAGAAATGACAATATTGAAAGTAATCATCCCCAAAAGAAAACAATGCTAAATTTACATTAAAACATGAGTTGCAATGAATAAATAAATAGCAGAATGAAAGACTTTAGTTGTTAGTTTGTATTCATAATAAGTCATAGGAGTTATTTATTCAACCCTCTATAGCTCAAATCATCTTATAGAACAGACAAATAACAAAATGTACCACTGGCTTCCTTGAGGGCAGGACCTTTTTAGCTCACCGCATTATAAATCCTAGTCTCTCTCTCAGCACCATCAAATTGAAAATGACTTCTCGATGGGAGCTGAAAGATGACTACCACCTTTTCTAACACGAAGAAAAAGTACCCATGATAAATACTGACTCCCAAAAAATAATTGTTCTATCAATCATTTGAATGTGAATCTGTATAGTAATTATCATGACAGGCCTTTGGATGAGTGGACATTATACGGAGAATAGCCAAGGTGAGCGTGACTAATATACCAAAGTTTGAGTCTATTGTCCCAGTGGGCTTTGTGTATTGTCTGTATTGTGTGTCTGTTTATGTCAAGTCTGGGGGAGAGCTGTGGACCTTGAGCATGTTATAACGCACATTAATTCATCCAATTGTCCCTTAGAGCAACTAGCATAAGCAAAACTAAAGCTTTTATTGTCAGTAAAAGCTACGATTTGGGAAAACATTTTTCCGGTTTATGAATTGACCACTACGATGTTGCCTGAAGATAATGTCAATAGTATTAGTGAGTTAATTGAGTGGATATACTTACCTGTCATGTAGTTAAGGGAAGTACTAGTAGATGGAGAATCTGACTGAGGTGGTGGTTTTGCTGTTGCTGCAGATTGCTGTAAAAGTAGTAAAATGAAGGGGAGAGAGAGTGAATGGACTGAGAGACTATTGATTGCAGAAAATTGATTCTTCTGAGCGTCAAGCCTTGTTAAAATGCATACTGCTTACCTGGATTGTTTTGTTTCATTCCCACATGTTTGAATAACCCTTTATTATCAGTCTGTCTACATCTCCAAAGCTCAAAATGCTCTGTTCCCACCTTGTGACGTCATGAAGCAATAGTTTTCAAGTGTGTTTGTACTGTTGTTAACTGGAAATAGTATGTTATCTGATTGCTTTGAGTAACTGGAACAATTATTGACTCAAAGTAACTAGTTTGACTAGTAACCACATGTATATTTGTCAGTTTTTGGATTTTCATTTTTATTTGGCCAATCTTCAGTTCCACAAGATGATATATAATGTTAACACTGAGACACTGTTTGTCTGCAAAGATGCTTGACCTACACAAAAAGTTGCAGCATTTACAAGAAAAAATGTCTCCAACTAAAACAATTGCTTATTTTTGTGGGGCTGATGATATATTGACTATATATTCTTAGTCAAATACACACATTTACATAAGCTTTGTGTATGCTGTGATTTCCAAGTTGCCAGAAACGCCGTACTTCTTCTTCTACATTTCAGAGTCTGTTTTCACTATAAGCTTGTTGCCATAATAAAATTGATGTTTGTCCATTTTAATTAGAAAGAGGAAATAAAATGAAGCTCTTTGATTGCATAGTTGCACACATTTTCATCAGTTCCCTGCTGCGTGATCAGTGAGTAAACAGTCCACGGAGCCAGGGGTGGTCCTTAATCCCTCGTGTAGCATCTCCTCTCCCCACTCTCCTACTCTGTGTCTGGAGGAGTCTGTGTGTAAAACGCCTGCACTGTCACCTTCTGCCAAAAATCCCCCCCTCCTCCTCCTCCTCCTCCTCTTCTTCCTCTAAACCCCGCCCCCTCCCTCTCTCCCTCTCTCTCCCTCTCCCTGGTCTTTTCAGGAGCAGACTTCACCATTGTTCAGCTGTTTTCTGGCGAGAGTGAACAGTGTGTGTGAATGCACTGTGCCATGGGAAGCCACTCCTCCTTTTTGTGCCGATTCCAGTCATCACAGCGATAATGAGGTGCACACGACGTCGGCCGCCAGTCTGACATTCCAGCACTGTCACGGAGATAGAGGACAACCCCGGAACATTTCGTGTTTACTGGACAATTTCAACTCATGCACACTCACATCTTCCCTGGAGGCAGTTAAGAGAGAAGAGAACAGGATTATATGTCTGTATTGATTCAGGAGTTGTATGGGACTGCAAGATTCTGGGACTAGTCCAAGGAGAAGTAACGGGACCGGAGTGGACCAACATGGGCAATCAGACAGGGAGGCAGGAGGAGTCTACAGGTCTGCCTCAGCATCACTTACTAAGGGTTTGGGGCTTAGGGCATTTGGGATTTTTGTGATTGCAGTTAGATTTGCGATTTTGTGTTTTAATAATAGGACGCTGTTTGAAGTTCACAATTTAACAGTGTTCAGAAGAATTTTTTAAAATACTGACATGTGAACTGACTAAACTAATACAAAAAGCACATTTTAAAACATTTTTGTACAGTTTTGAACTACAGGGTTAGCAGTTTTTACTCTGAGTAATTTAGGTTATTTAGTTGTTTATGGAGAAATGTACGTAATAAAAGTGCAATTTTCAATTCAGTTGCAATTAATCTTGCAGCCCTACTATGGTTGAGATGAGATACAATTCTCGCAAGACTATACATGAGATTTGACCCACGAGAATAAGACAAGGCGAGATTTTGACATAAATTATAATAAGTAAATCTTGTAGCACGAGATTTTGTCCCATCTCTATGCCCGGTACTGTAACTGCGCTTGTTTCGATGTTGATGGTGAGCCAGACGGACACGAGTTTGCCAAATACAATAGACTAATCTCCAGTCAGACAACATGTGTGACTAATGAATTCTGACTGAGATGCTCGCCAGCTGAGTCCACTTCAGTAACTCTGTCATGAAATATTTCTGAGGAGTTTTTGATGATTTACTGATGAGTTTATTTTATCCTGTCTCATATGCTGCTGTTTTTTTGTGGTCAAGTTATGGCTGGGTGATACGGCAAAAAATAATCACATGGATTTTGGTTTGTTGATTCAAAACTAAATAAAATGTCAGTATTGATTTCATGAACATAGACAACACTGACAACCTGATTAGTGTGATTTAACCCAAATAATAGTCCGAGCTCTTCCTTCAAAGTCTGAACTCTGCTCCAAACCACATTTTTTGTTGACAGAGACTTGGCTGTAGACATCTCTATTAAAACATCAAAGCATATAACTGACAATTTATCATGACTCAATTAGACATGGGACAGTATTGAAATTTTGTATTACAATTATCATGGCCAAATTAACGGTAGTATCATCATAATTATTACAATTGCTGGTTTTAAAATAAGTATGCTCAATCGCCTACTAGTACTAGTATTATACCTTAAGTTAAAAAGACATAGTTTTTATGTTTAAATTATTACAGAATTGCACTTTGCTATACGTGAAAACAACAAGAATCCAGATCTTTTCAAAACATGGTGGTATAATCTGCCATGATTACGCAAAGATTTCCACAAATGACTTTTTCTAGTGCGATTAGCAATATTGAGTACTGTCCCATCCCTAGACTAATGCAACGTTCAGACCACAACGTTAGAGGCGTCAGGTTTACATATAAAGTCAGTGGGGGACGTATGACTAGACTAGTCCAATGTTTCCATGGCGGGTTTCAGACATTCACGTGGTTCGCTGCGTTTTGAGCGTTCACGCTGCATGTTCGAGCGCCAATGCCACAGGCCAGAGTTCAAAAATGTGAACTTTCAGTGAAATTTGCTGCGTGTCAACAAGTTTCAAACATCTGCCCTCAAGTGCAAAGGCATCCAACTGGAGGTGTTTGGCGTGATTTTGATGCCATGGTGTGAACTCATCTTAAATATCAATCTCAGTTCAAATTCAATGAATTGCCCAGACCTATGCCCTCTGTATTTCATTTGCCGTGTACCTGTAAGAGTGGACTGAGTGTTGAGTGGGATTAGTGAGACAGTAATCAGCAAAGACTCTGCCAGAGGAGCTGCTATCATCACATCTCCCCAGCTCTGCCTCTGTAAGATTTCCATTTCAAAGTCAGACTAAACTGCACTCGCCAGCAAATTCAGCCAAAGAAACCCATGCACCCTCTTCATTATAGTCCAGAATACTATTTAGTTAGATAGCAATAATCCATTATTGTAGTGAAAAGAATGGATTGATGGATTATTACTGGAAGATCAAAGATTATATCAGTGATAGATAGACCCTCTCCTTTACTAACACTAAATTGTCTTTGTAGATTTATATGACTGTGAAACTCAAATATGTTGTTCTTGGTAGGGCTGTTCATCTGTAGTCAGCTCTATTACAACACTGCTTGAGGTTATTGATTGTTGTATATTCATAATTTTCTGGCGTATAAAATGTATTGACATAAAGCAGAGACAATTCCAGTATCCAAAAGGTACAATTCAAAATTCTTATCAAGTTTATACACTTGTTTTGACTATGAACTTTGACTTATGGAAGTTTTCCTGCATAATCTCTATGGCAACCTCTCATCTCCCTTACATGTATTTTGTCATCTGTGGGTGTTCAGCATCTTCCTGGTGCTGTGTTGTTTGAAGATAGTGCAGAGGAGGTTGAGATTGTAAGTCAACGTGAGCAAGCCGATGCATGCACAACCAGATTAAACCGCAGCAGCTTGTTTTCAGTCTGCACACAAACACATGGTTACCAAGACAACCAAAAGTGCTGTTTTTATTCGCTATCTTGGTTCAGAATAATTATAAGAACTATCATACACTGGGGGTTTAATGGGGCATATGTACTGCAGAGCTCTACTGTAGAGAAAACATCCATCAGCTGTACCGCATAGGCCTCCATTATGAGATGAAGCCAGCAATGGTTTAGCTCTTTCATTGACTTCTTATTCTGGTGATGAATTCAGTCTCATTTATTATAGTGAATACACATTGATTGTCTGGAGCTCTGTACAAATCAAGACAAATTAAAACTAGAAATCATGGATTTGGTCTCGACTGAAGCAGTAAATTGTTCAGGAGTCATGGATGTCATTAATCGCTTTATTGTGATGACTTAACAATGAGATGAGTATTGCCAGATGATTAGTTCAGAAAATGGCCTGTAGAACTGCTATTCACAACAATGAGCAGCTGCAATTTTGACCAGTGAAAATGGACCAATTTGTTAACTTAAGAAGCTGCTACTATTGGGCTGCCATTAGACACGTTTGCTATAATAGTACTGTATGTGCTCTGTTTTTTGCTGACAAAAAAGGCCATTGTTAGAGTTGCCGCTTCTGTGTTAGCTATGCAATGTGACGCTGTCTTGGTCAGGAGACTTAAGGAACCATGTCTTATAATGGAAGGAAGATTCTTTTTTTCTTTTTTACAAATGTTATAATAACTACACCTTAATTAGCCTCAGTACAGCATGGACAATGATGTAATTCATAATGAACAAATACTTTGTAAACAATTATTTAGGCTTACTTAAAGGGCTCATGTAATGCTATTTTTTGATCTATGTTATACTGTTTTTTCATCATCACAAACACACTCGGAGTTGTGTTTTGCTTCATTCACAAATATTTAACACACAAACCCTGCTAAAGGTAAAAAGTAGCTGTTAACTTGAAAACTACCACTTCATGACATCACAAGGTGGGACAGAGTATTTTGATAATAATAATAAATAGTTACTCAAACATGTGTGAATGAAGAGTCAAATTTGCATCATATAGGAATTAAAGGGTGAATGTTAGGAGTTTAGTGTATAACATAGTCTTTGTCCATGCTTTATTAAGACTAATTAAAGTTTATTTATTTAAGTGTAACCTATTATGTCATATGGATTAGAAATGGCTATAGTCGCGGTGTACAATGATTGAATGGGCTGCCCTACATGACACTTCCTAACCTTACACTGTGACTGTGACTTTGACTTGTGAAGCATGTCCAGTGTTACAGATATGAGAGCAGAGGCAGCAGACCTGGCACTGTAGATGTTATCTGAGAACTGAGGGCCAGAGGACTGAGCTGTCGCTTGGGTTGATATGGACATTATCAGGACCAACCTCCTCTCAAATCTACACTGCTACAACTACCGCTCCTACATGCTTCACTTAGGGCTGCACAATATAACATAATCAAATTGGAAACATAATTTGGGGTGGAGCAATAATCAAATCACCATCTGCTTTTTTATAGAAACAAGAACTCTTGTAAACCTCTCTACTTTAGACCTTTACAAACATGTTCCAAATACATGGGATTCTTGTATTAGTTCATCAGTTCATATTTCAGTCCTCTCTCAAATGTTAATGTTATTTACAATGTGCACTCTGAACAGAATCTTATTTTAAAATATGAATCGCAAATCTAATCACATTCGCAATACTTTTTTCCCAAAATCATGCAGCTTCAATCTTCTGCTCCAGAGGCCGAGCGGAGCCAGCCCTGACCTCCGGTCAGCATGTTCAGACCTTGATGAATTGTCAGTCAAACAGTGAATAACAGGGCTGTATTCAGTGTATTCAGTTACACTAGGTTGGACCCAGGCTCAAAAAAAGTCAAAAAATATTTGTGTTGCCTCGTACTGGAACTGGACTTTCACATGGACAAAAATGGTGATGTTTGAATGGGATGCTTGTGTGGCTACTAATAACAGAATAAACATTATATTTAGAGGGAAACTATGCAGTCTACTACTTAAAACAACTGTTACATTTAAAGCAGCTACATGTGCGTGCCAAAAACAACCAAGTTAGATTTTTACATGATTAACTTGTGTAATTTAGAAATAGTTGAGTAGTGTATTGACCCTATCACCAAGCTGAAGGAAACAAAACAGGGACATGATGTGAGGAAGTGAGTGTGTCCAGTTTTGATATCTCTGACACAGTGAGGAAGTGGCACCTCTCAGACTTTCCATGGCAGTTAACATTTGGTCCACCACTTTGGCCTAACTGCTATCGTACTTGTTTATAAAGGGAGGCATGTCCTATTTAAAGTACAGCTGACCAGTTAGACTACTCATTTCACTTGAAGGTGCACTGTGTCTACTTGTTTAGATCTGAGGAGAGGCGACTTCACTCACAGTTAAGAATGGATGTTTTTGAAGATATTTTTGAGCTATAAATAACACCTATAGTTGAATAAATGGAAGACAGATTAGTAAAATTTGTAAAAAGACCATTTAAACCAAAACAGACTGCGAACCCCTTCTAGAAAAGTTACACCTTTAACATAATTATATTTAAGATTTTACTAAAATTCTTTCCTAGTTTTTTTTTTTTCGTGAAGTATGTAATTTTACATAGGTGACATAGATAACAGTTGTGAAAACTGTTACCTGTAGCAACCATAATGTTAACACAGCATTATTGCGATTCCTTTATTTTGTTAAATGAAGGTTTAAACGGTCAGAAAATTATCTTCTTTGTGCATAAATTGTCTCTGCATTTTGGATGGAATATTCTGTGTTGATGAAATAGGTAGAGGTAGTTCTACTCAGTTTTTTGTACTTTACTTTTCAATATTTTCCCACAAACTGACACTTAACGGATTAAAACTATTAATATTGACCACAGGTACTATCCCACCAAACCAGGTAATCATTTGGAAAAACATGAAAATATGTCATATACTCTTTAAATGCCCTCTTCTTGTAACTGGATACAGTAACTTTGACACAATATTACAGACTGAGCTCTGAATCTGAGCTCGTAAAATCTGTCTTTATAGTGGAGCAGCTCACTATGAAAGTAACACCATGTGAATACAGATGAACTGCAGTGACTCTGAGTAGTTATTGGTGAGTATTGTCCTGATGCGGTCTGTCTGTCGTCAGCTGGTTGGCCTTGTTTGCACATTGGAGCTTTGTGTCACTGCTGTCTGTTATCAATTGTACAAGAATACAAAGATGGGGTCAGTAATTCACCTTACTCAGATTTTCAATGTGAGTGATTTTGGCAGTTTGGTATTGGTGACACAGCACTTTCTAAACCACATAAGCCTGAAGTTGGCTGTATTTTGGATGTGCTGTGTGCTAAACATCAATCCCAATATAAGTGGTACATTATTCACTTTTGGTGTGGAATAGGCCAGCTTTGCTTTGTTGACAGTGATTGGAGCATTGGACTTATGTTCATAGTGTGCAAATATATTTCCATATTTTGTCAAATTTTTCTTTTGTGTAAAAAGAACAAACAAAAAAGGAAATTTTTATCATGTATAGGTTCCACTAATACACATGCATCATCATGCAAAGTGGATTTGGATGATTTTTCGTATCTATGGTATTCTTAATTGTGAAAAGTTTATGGCAATTTACAATTTAAAGGTGCATTGTGTAACTTTTCTGGTGGAATGTTTCACAGTATGGTATTAAACCTTTCTGTCTTCACAGAGACCAAACCAGACCAAATTACAGGTCAGATCTGTGTTCAGGCAACACTTTCACCCTTCAGAATGCCTGTTTTTTGTGTTTTTTGTTTTTTCATTTTATTTTTGAGCTATATATGTCATACTGTGGAACACAGAAACCAGCAAGTGGGGGATCCCCCAAAGAAAAAGTTGTATAGCGCACCTTTTAAACAAAATTTTATATCTTTTGAATGGTAAATTGTCCTCAAAATGGTGTCTATGATCGGGAACCTGAACCCATGACTAGTTTACTTCATCATGCACTCACTATAAGCCTTTGCTGCTGAATGCTTTTAATCTCACCAGTGTTTGGAGTCCAGCTCAGTTTAATATGATTCAGTGAGAATGATTAAAGGGGCCATAACGTCGGGCCCTGAGTCTGAGCCCTGCCTGTGCTCCGTGATGTAAAGGAAGCATCCCACAGGAAGTATCCTCACTCACTCCACACTGGAACAGAATATAAACTTAATATTAAACTGCTGACAGATTGTTGGCTTATGGAATACAGTGGGGGCAATATTTTGTAATTAAATTGAAGTGATTACTTTATAGACTCAGAACTAAACCTAAACCATTTAAGGTACTGCAAAGTGATATGTGCAAACATCCATTGATAATACATTTGAAAAGGATACAGACAAACAAAAACATCCATCACAACTTCAAAGTGTGAGCTATGTGTGTTTGTGGAGCATTTGTGTCCATCTAGAGTGTGGGTACATGATTCTGTAGTGTTTTTTAATAGATAACAGTTTTACTGCATTGAATATCTCATCTCTGTTTTCATATCTATAATAAGAAACCTCCTGTGTGGTTCTGAATATGATATCATGAGGCACAGGGAGGACATAAAACATGACGTTATACTGATAACCTTGGACAAGGAGCTCTGAGCCACTGCAGCAGCAAATCACACCACAAGGACTACAACAGATTTGTGTCCCTTTAAACTGTATAATGATTTTGATTGTTTACCGAGAGGTATAATATGGTGGTGCACACAGTGATTCTGCTCAAAATTAACTCTTGGAAGACAGCTAAGATTCTGCTGTCATCTGTCTATCTTACATCTTTATTCTACAAATCTAGGACACAGGTTTCCAAAGTGGGGGCGGGGACACACCAGGAGATCGCAGGGCACTAAGCAAGATTACAAGATGATTTAAAGATTCATTTTACCAATAGTAAATTAATTTAATTTAAAATTGTATTTTTTTATTAGGTCATTTAACATAATCAACTATACTCAAATAATTGTACTGGAACAATTTTTTATGCTATAAATTATATTTTGTGTACAGTTTGCTGTGGAAGTAGTTTTGTTGTGTCTCAAGTTGTTCGCATGCTATAGGGCAGTGTGGTGTGCGAGCTCTTTCCGGTATTACATAGACAGCTCTTCAGTATGTGGGCTTGCCTAATTTTTGTTAATTTTATCCACTTTTTTGTCCTCCTTTTGGATAATTTCTTATTTGGAGCTACAATAGAAATACAAAATAGAAAAGCACTTTTAGACCTGGTTTAGCTTTAGATTAGACCTGGAGTAGTAATACTCATTTTAGATCTGTTGGTACTCAGAAAGATAAATTGTTTCTTTTGTGGTACGTGGTGTGAAAAGTTTGGCAGCCACTTATAGGGAGTAATTGAAGCAGCACAGATCTCTCTATCTCCTAACCCTCAGAGCACCAAACGCCTGTCTGGATGACGGGCGCTTGTTGACCTATTTCATGACTGTCACAGAAAACAGGAAGAAGATATCACACTTTTTTCTATGACAGACTCTGCACTTCCACTGGACACAAAAGTGCATGTTTCCTGTATCAGTTGATGACAGTTCCATTTTGCGTGTGTTTTGAGGATAGTGCGTCATTACAGGTTTTAAACAGTCATCGGATTCTGTCCCATTGACCTTTAAGTGCATTCTCTCACCTCCAGGCTGACCACAGAGACTGGGGCTTTTGTTGGACCCTCGCCAGACTCAAACTGTAGTCTGAAACACTCTCATTAAGCAGAAGGAGCACTGTGCATTACTGTGATCAGGCAGCCAAATGTAGAAGGTTTGCATCCTGGAAGTTTCTTTTAGCTAATTAGTTAATGGAAATGCCACATTAGTCTTTATTGCTATGCCAAGTAGATGCACAACAGTAGAAAAAATATTTAAATATTGTTTTGAAATAAACGGGTGGAAGTACAACTTGTATAACCAAACTTGTAAGTGCTAAGTGTAATGAATGCTGAAGTGCTTTCTTTGTTAATAGGTCAAAAAGTATTTACAGTTGGACTTAACCATTTAGTCAATTTAATCTAGAGGAAATGCATGCTATGCACGTTAAAACTTTGCTAAATTACTTTACTAAAGCTTTCTAGTTCTTATATTACACACAACTGACTCAAAAAAAGCCATGTTATAATGTTGCCACCTGCACAAAAACATACCTGGAGTTGTGTTTTGTTTCATTCACACATGTTGTAGCATGTAACATGAGTAGCACTTTATTATTAGTCTGTCCACATCCCGAAAGGGCAAAATGCTCTATTCCATCTTGTATGTATGGAAAAATCATGAACATCAAGATGTATGGAAAAATAATGAAGCTGTAGTTTTCAAGTTAACAGCTTCATTTGACCTTTTTTCATTTGAGATTGCCAATTCCAGGGCTGAAATCATCTAAATGATTCTAGTGAAGGTGTCTGGAGTTTAAAAACACAGTGGAGGGCTTCATGTATTACCACATGACATCACAAGGCGGAACAGAGCGTTTTCTGTTTGAGAGAAAAACTTGTCTCAAACATGCAGGATTTGTGTGTTAAACATGTGTGAATGAAACAATCAACAACAATGATGAGGAAATATAACAAACATAGATTAGAAAGTAGTGTAATATTACTACAATATAATTTCCTCATAGAGCACACAATAATAATGCCAAAGTCCCCATTGTTTAAAGTTAGTCTGACATTATTTGCTTTTAACTGTCACTAACAGCTTCTCTTCTGTAGCTGTGGATTTATTCCCTACCTTAGTGCTCCTCAGGGAGAGTTTAACTGCCCATTCTTCTCCTTTTACAAAGATTTAGTGCTTCTTAGACACAGCCGTAAATGCTGCTGCACCTGAGGGGGACTATGAGTATCACACTAAATAAAATCTGAATGTGTTCACAGCTGGAAACCTTTCATTATAATTACATTGTCATTTTTATTACAGGCTTTGTGTAAGATATCTGGTGTTGTAAGACCCAACCCAAGATGTATGGAAAAATTATAATATTGCAATTGTTGTTTTGGACATAGATATGCAAAATTAGACTAAGAACAGACAACTGATGTAGTCTTCCAAGCAAGTAAGGATGGGACAAAATCTCATGCCACAAGTTCTTGTGAGGCAGAATTGTAGCAAGATTGTGCACATATGAGGAAAATGATCTCCTGAAATTTTCTTTCCATGTGTTTACATTTGGAGTGGACCAATTGAAAGTTAAATGCTAGTGAATTACACCTTCTCAAGAACTGAGTGCTGTAATTACAACAATAGTATTAAATAGAATAAATAAAAATTAGGCCAGAATTGTAAACTGGATTGGACAATGTATTTATTACAAATCCTTCAGAATCTTGCCTTAAATATAAAGTTATATTTCTGCACTTTTTTTTTTTTTATGTCCCCATTTTGTGCGATACTTGAACCTCAATAAAGACATTTACAGACACATTTTAGCACATTCTTGATGCATTGTAAAAGTATGTTTTGAATGTTGTTATCAAGTTAATGAAAAGTATATCATGATATCCATGTGTCCATGAGTCTGTTCTGTGCCTCTATTTTGGGGCAGTCCACAGTTTGTCTTTACGCCCTGTGCTGTCGTTTGGCATTGGTACCAGTGTCATTTGTGCGTGCTTTAGGCAGCTGTGGTGAAGTCATGGTTTAGAGGTGGGAGATCTAAAGATGAGTGACTTCATGTGTTCCATCTGGCTTCTATTGACTGAGCAGAAGGACAAGGAATATGAAGGAACAGCTAATGGAAGTGCTCCCAAAGTCCCACTGCTGGCATCAGTCAACTTTAAGGAAATGGACTGATCCTAAACACATCTCCACTCTCTTACAATGACATATTGTCCTCACGTTTATGGTGGTCGAAGGAGCTTATAGTTCATCCGAAAAAGCTACAGACCAGTATGTCACACAGCAGCATTGCTTCATACGGCGAATACTAAATATACATTTATAGCACAAAGCACTGATTTCATATTAACATCTTCCATGTGATGGAGCATCATTTAGTTGTGCATGCTGTTCTCATTCTGTCACTCACAAATTCATTTTGTATGAAGTGCAGACGTGATAGTTGATGTCATTAATCTAGTCCAGTGGTACAAATGCTTTTAATCCCCATAACAGTTTTATACTTAACATTTGTCATTTTTAAGGAAAAATACTCTTTTTGATAGAAAATGCTGCCTTATTTTGTCTGCTGGGCTCCTCTTCACTCAGAGCCTTTTTAGATCGTGCAGCTGCACACTGAAGTAATCTTAAACGTCTTTGTACCAGAGACGGAGCCTCAGCTCCTGGTGGTTTGGGTTCAACAGGGTCTGCTGTCAGGGGACGCTGCTTAAAGCACCCACAGGGAGAGGGGCTCTGCATAAGCTATTTGACTGTATTGTGGTCTACTCTGCCCTTACTGTTACTCTCTGAACATTTGATGATACACATCACTTTACTTGTTTTGTCTTTAAAGGGGACATATTATAGAAAGTCTAGTTTTATGACCTGTCACAATACTGTACTGTTCCATCAGTTTACTCAGACATGAGTTCTGATTGATCCATGCATGTTCGAGTAATGTTGTCTTGCATTTGAGGCTTGAGTGCCACTAACCTATACCTAAACTTATACCAGGGTTCAAAAATGTCACATGGCCATTTTTCAACATTAAAATCATGTAACTGAAAATCCATTTCTTGCTTTGGTGAAATGCTACTATGAAGAGGCCAGGCTTATCACTTCTGCAGTTTTGAACATAAAGTCAGTGGACCTGTTTCTACAGTTTAACTAAACATCTGCAAAAATCATAATATGTCTTTTTTATGATGTATGATCTTGGATATCACCCTAAAATAAACAATGTTCTCGATGTTGCTAACATCATGCAAGGCTTCATTAGGTTAGGCTTTAGAGGTTCATTCAGAATGGTCTGGAAAAGACTGATTGAAATTGAATGGCCATAGTAGAGAAACACATACAGTGCCAGGCAGATGCTCTGTTGGACAAACAATAAGTGAATGGAGCACAGTGGTGCCCGATAAAAGTGCTGAATAAAGCATAGATCCAAATGTGTCTATTCATTTGGAGGACTCCACACAGCGATTATGGAGCCTATTATGGTGCCATCTGTACGGTAAAACAATTAACTTTCAACAGCTATGAAGTTTACACTCAACAGATCAGCAACAGATCAGCTCATTGTGAGTCAGTGAGCATTCATTCAGTTAACTCTTACTCAAGAGTTTAGAACTGAAAAAGGATTTCTGAACTATAACCTAATTTTGTGGATCAATGTGTTTTGCAGGTTCTCAAACAAAGAGGTCTGGGATCCCAGGCCCTAAAGAGATCTCATCCTCAGTATCTCGGGACCGTGTGTCTAAAGACCAGCCCAGGAGCTCCACCAACAAGAGGATGGTGTCCAGTGCCAGCACGTCCAGCCTGTCCACTCTGGCAAAGCAAACCCGGAACAGCACTAAGTCCCGCGGAGACCCAGAGGGCCCAGATAAAGGACTGTTGGAGAACCAGGTGAAAGAGCTGCTGGCTGAAGCCAAAGCAAAAGATCTGGAGATCAGTAATCTGAGAGCAGAGCTGCAGCGCTGTAAAATCAAAGTGGCCTCCTCCTCCTGCCCCTCCTCTCCCACCTCCCATAACACAGAGCGACAGGAGGCACCTGCCGACAGGGAACAGGAACAGGTGACTGAAGCACTGGTGCTGGTCGCGGAGCTAAGGGAGAAGAACTCCCGATTTCAGAGAGAGCTGGCAGCACTTCGAGAGGAGAACCAGTTACTCAAAGAAAAACTCATATGTTTGGAGAGCTCTGTGTCACCCACAGCAAACTCAAGTAGTCCCACTAAAATCCTGGTGAACGGGCTTCCTTCAGACTCCTCTGTTTCCACTCTGTCCTCTCCCAGCCCAGTCAAAACCTCTCCCTCCTCGGACACGGCTAAAGACTCGCCCTCACCGGACTCCTCAGAGTTTGAGAAGATCCCATCGCGCTCCGAATCCATGAGCAGTGGAGTAAGTACAGATGCAGTCAGTTCAGGGCCCAGCACAGTGCAGCAGGACAGGTCCTTACAAAGCCTCACAGAGCAGATCCACAAGATGGAAGAGAGCCACCACAGCACAGCCGAGGAACTGCAGGCAACTCTGCAGGAGCTGTCGGATCAGCAGCAGATGGTCCAGGAGCTGACAGCGGAGAATGAGCGCCTAAGTGAGGAGAAGAGGCTGCTCCAGACGTCCCTGCAGCAACAGAGAGAGCGCGTAGAGGTCCTGGTGCAGAAGAATGAAGCTCTGGTCCAGGCGCAGAGAGAGGATGGGAGTCAGGGCACACGTTTGTCCGAGCTGGAGCAGAGGTACAAGGAGCTGGTGGAGAGCTCCAGGTTTGAGAGGGAGAAGCTGGTAGATATCCAGCAGCAGCTCACGGGCAGTCTACGCGCTCTGGAGCAGGAGCACCAGGAGGCCCAGGCCCAGGCCTTCTGCCTCAGAGAGGAGCTGGAGCGAGTTCAAGCGCACACGCACCGAGAGCTGCAGGCGGCAGAGCAGGCTGTACAGGTAGCAGAGGAGCACAGAGTTACAGCAGAGGCTCTGAGACTGGACAACAGCAGACTAAAAGCCCAGGTCGACATCGAGAGGCAGAAGGTGACAGAGCTCAAAGCTCTGCAGGGCACCAGTGACAGCAGCGAGCTCCAGAATCTCCTGAAGACAGCCCACTGTGAGCGAGAGCAGTTGGAGCACGAGATGAGTGAGAGGAGACAGCAACTACTGCAGGCCCAGGCAGAGGCTGAGCACGCACAGGCTGCTCTGGCGAAGGTACTACCTGTCTCCTTACTACTCCAGTACTACATACTGTTTTAAAGTATTGTGGGATTTAAAATAGAAACCAATTAAATATAGTTTGTAGGGAAAAGCCTGGTACAGGAATTGGCATTTGGCATTATGTAGTTATATTTAAACCGCGGCCACACTTGGAGCTATGATTTACATGAAGTTGTAGTATTTGTCCGTGAACCAGTCAGTGTGTTCAAACTAAATATGACTGTACTATGAATGGAAATCTAATCAACATTCCAAGTGCAATATCCAAATAAAGGACGTACAATGTTTCGCTAAAGGTGGACATGTCTTAAAGACCATTATAAATGAAATACTGGGGTGTTATCGTGGCACTGCCTACTATAAATACTATTTTAGGCTTTATATGGACACAATATGACTATTATTTTTAGTTCTTAAGTTTGAGAAATTCTTGTGTAATGGCATGTCAAACATTCTCACTGTTTTATTGTGCTTTTCTTGGTGAGCGGCTCAGGTTTGTTTGCCAAAGGTTCCTGTCGTTCATACATTTACCCCAAACCAAGTCGTTTTTGGAAGCACTTCATCATTTGTGTTCATGTCTACTCACTGATGTTAGGAATGGGTAAAATTTACACAAAACACAACAAAAATTTAAGTATTAGGATTCACAGCTTCACGGATGGAATTTAGTATTTTTGTACCACAGAATATGAAGGTTAATAATTACTTTCACATGACATCAGACATGTTTTTCCCCTAAACATGAGGGCACCCTGGTTCGGGTTGGTGGTTTTGCTCTTAAATGGGTGTGTCTCTTTTTAGCTTCCTTATGTCATGATCTCTGGATTGCAGTCGGAATGCCAACAGTTGGGTCATTCACCAATATTTGACCCTCTGACTCACCGTCCACTGCCCACTGTCATGACAGGGGAGTAGCACAGATACCTCAGTGACTCAGAGAGGAAATGAAAGGAACATTGTTTAAATATACAGTTTAGGTAGATATGAGTTCATTTTTATTCATGATGTTTACTAAAGGAATCCAACCATTTATTGTTTGGTCAGAAAGATGAAAAATAAATAGACAATTTGAGTAAGAAGTAATCCTGGATTAACACTGACCTTCATCTCAGAATAATCCATCAATCATAATAATCCAAACCGTATGGACACAAAGCATTCAAAACTGTCACCTCTTTTTAAAATCAGTGAGTCAAAGCATGTGAATTTAAAAGGTTTGCATCATCGCAAGTTATCTTGGTCCTACTGACAAACTTCAAATATGTTATTTCATTTGTTTTTAACCAGTTTAAAATGATCAGTCAACTTTGTTTATAAAATGCTTCATGCAAAAGTATGTAACACAAAGTGCCTTACACCATACAACCCTCAGACAGTCACATGCACGCTCTCACACACATGTACTTGATGTTGGGTATCCATGCTTTTTGCTTTTTGAGGACATTATTAGACCTGAACCATACTTAGCCCTAACCTAACCATATCTTAAATTTAAAAAAAGGTTGATGATTTAATAATAAATGATTTATGTCCTGGAGGCCTGATTTTTGTCCCCATAAAAGAGGCAGGTATAACTGTGAGTTTGTGTATATATTTTGTCCCTATAGTAACAAATACCTGTCCAGGAGTACAAATGAGCCAGTTGAGAGAGCAACTTCATGTCTGTATTAAAAATAATAAAGTAAAAGATAACCTCATCTTGATCTCCTTTTCCATATGTAGGTGGAGTCCAAATGCCAGCAGATTCAGGAGCGGGCGGAGCAGAGGGAGCAGGAGCTCCTGAGCCAAGTGGCTGTTCTGGAGGAGGCTGGGCTCCAGGCGGAGAACCAGGTGAAGGAGCTGAAGGAGACCATCTTTGAGCTGGAGGACCAGGTGGAGCAGCAAAGAGCTGTGGGACTGCACACCAACCAGACTGTGCTGGATATGGAGAGTATGTAGAGAGCCTTTTATATTCTATTGTGCACTATTTGGATTTCTTTTTTTTTTTCTTTTTTTTCATAATTTTAGAAAAAGGTCTGGGGCATGTTAACTCTATGGAAGATATTCAAACTTACGATCCACATAATGTTGAACCTTGACATTGTTTGTCAGGGATTGGCTCCTTGCCATATTAATGTTATGGTTTAAAGTTCTTTCAACTGACAACAATCATGTCTTTAAGGTTGAACAATGACACTACTTTGGAAAGATTTAGGAAAGATTATTTGACTTTAGAGTCTTTACGCTGACAAAGAAGATATTGAATGGTGTGCCAGTTTTTGTTTTATGTGATTAGGCCCAGTAATTACAGAGATATTAGCTATAAACCATGTCAAAACATCTACAATCTTAAGTTAAACAGCAAATTCTGTCACAGGATCCTGACGTGTCCTTCAGCTCAATTATAAAATATGGGCATTCTGCATGTTGTGTCACACGAACACAACTTATTACACTGTGTAACATCAACATGTGTGCTATGCATTATGGGGAAATACATGAGATATATGAATCCTTGTCTGATAATTTACTGCTGTAGAGTCACTCTCAGGATCCTGCACAGTGAATGAGACCTGTGCACTTTCTGACTTATTGCACGATCTATTTTGTATAACTTTATGAATGTTTTAAACCTTGAATATGGTTTCACAGATCTTGTCAAGAAGTTGGAGGAACAAAAGGCTGATTCAGAGCGACAGATGAAGGCTTTATCTCGACAGATCAAGGTGAGAACTGCCATAGTTTTGAGGTAACAAAAACTCAACAGCAGTTAGTATAATTTTGTATTTAACGAGGGGGTATTATGTAAAATTTACTTTTTGGAGTTATACTATAGATGTTATAGTTCCCTCATCAAAAAGGATTGGCTGAAGTGGTTGTATATGTCATTTATGCATGTTTGAAGTCTTTCTTGGAATTCTCCCAGGAACTATTCAAACCCTCCTTACTGTTAGGGGTAGGAGAAACCATATCCTGTACAAGGTTTGGCCTACAAGCCTACATAAATATACTATAGTTTGTCTTTATAAAATCAATACCAAAAGACAATTTTACTTCAGGCCTACTAGATATTACAGGACCTCTATTTCATTTCTTTTATTCATTGTCTACTCTCTGACCATTGTTCCGGCTCCATTGTCTCACAGTGAGGTGAAAGTTTAGATAAGCTCTTCTACACTGTGTGTTCTTTGGCAGTCACTTTCTCCATGACTGCTCCATGGACATCTGAATGCTTATTTGCTTGTTTAAGACACACATTATCAACAGAACCAGACAGTGTTATCACGCAGTCGCCTCATAAACAGTAATTTATCTTACACTGACTTTGGTATGGCATATTTGTTTTTAGTTTAGTATTGACCAATATGGGTTTCTTCATACCTGATACCGATACTCTTTAAGCTTTGCCAATATTTTGGGGGCCTGTAGGCCATGTATGCCAAATTGTATCATATGAAATTACTATTAAATTTATAGATCACCTCTGCTCATTAGACAATTATAATTAATGAAAAAATAAAATCTAATACTGATTTGTAGGTGTCCTCTTTAACTACATATAGTGCAGTGCCTCCTTCTGTTGGATTGAAGCTAATACAGTTAGGTGTTCACAAACAGCTTTCTGTGTGTATTTTGTCAGATGTTTGGCTTCTGCCTAATGTTTAAGGCAGACAGCCAATATTCTAAATATACATTTTTACTATGCAGCTTAAAATTTTCTCTCAAAATATAGGAATGAAACTGTATTAATGGAATTTATGAACATATTCCAAAAAATTTAAGTTCATATATATATATATATATATATATATATATATATATATATATATATATATATATATATATATATATATATATATATTCCTCTGTTTAACAGTAAGAAAACAATGTCAGGAAAATGTTTTGTTCTGAATGCTATTTTGTTTTGCTATATCTTTATTTTACTTTATCATTTGGTCATTTGGAGTTGCATGTCTTTTCACTATTACTACAAAATTGTCCACAATTAACTGACTATGACATATGGCATTAACTGAAATGACTATGACTATTAATCCCATCAGGGTTAATTGAGAGAAGTTCTGTTATCAATAAATGGCACCCAATAAAAGATATTTTCATCTACATTTTCACATAGTATTTAAATTTTAAAGCCTGATATATTCAATTTAAACTATTTTACAACAGCTGCTCCTAAATCCTATTCTTCTGTTTTAGGACGAGAAGGAGGAGTGGCGTCGTTTCCAGGCAGACCTCCAGACTGCGGTGGTCGTGGCCAATGACATTAAAGTTGAGGCCCAACAGGAGCTGAGGGCTCTGAGGCGACAGCTGCAGGAGGAGCAGGAACGTAACACCAAACTCACGGAGGACCTGGAGGCGCTGCGGGGGGTCAGGTACGGCATCATCTTGGAGTTGCCTCTCTGTCTTGTCTCGGTCTTGTTGCACACAACTAGGGTGACTTACTAAAATTCAAAATGGCAATCTGAATTTATTTGTCATTTCAGTATAAAAATGCACAGAAATACTGTACTCAGGTCAGGTTATTAGTGGCATAAAAAGAGTATAATTAGTTAGTAAAATAGTTTATAATATTGTCAACATCACAATCAGTGTAGTACATTAGTTGATCTGCTCGTCCAAATCATTGCAGCACATTAGTGTTAGGTCTACGTGACAGAGTTGATCTGTCTAACGTGAATTTAAGCTCCTAGATAATAACAACAATAACACCACGATTTTTTTTTTTTTTTTTTTTAGCAATTATAACACACAAAGATGGATTAGAAAAGCAGTATGCCCTAGCAATAGGTGCCACACCCAAAAAGTCTTTATGTAAAGGTTCTGAGGTTTTCATCAGATTGAACTGGTTTTATTTTCATACCATCATCAGTGAAAGGGGTTTGGTTGGTGTAGCTATAAACATATATATATAAATCTGTTGCAGTAGCTCCTTCTGTGTATCCCACATTTCAAGCTGCCGCCTGCAATTCTGTCCTTTTCACTGACCACTGCTCTTGTTCCCCTCTTTAACTGTTCACTGTCCGAGTGGTGGCCGACCCTGTGGTGAATGTGATGCAGCACTTTGTATGTGTGATAAAATATGAGTGTACGGGTGTATTTGACTGTTGTCCTTTTCTCGTCAGATGAAATATGGGACTATATGTAGCACACTCTTATTTTTTGAGTTATAATAAAGGAAACCAAACATAATTTATACAGATGTAAATGATCATGGAAGAACCATGAAGCCTAAAAAAAAATTACATAATAGTTGAAGTGTCCCGAGGCTCTGAGTGTGCCTACCCCGTCCCCTGGTCCAGCTGTGGTGCCTCTGTCCCAGATGTCCTATGAATGGCCTGTCCCTGTCCAGTCCAGGTGAGTCCCCTCCTGCCCAGGCTGACCCTGTGTGCTGCTGCTCACTGACTCTATTCTGGCTTTCTGCTTTGACCTTTGACCTCTGCTGTTTGCACTCTCTGGCTGTCTGCACCTGTAGGCCTCCTTTTCCTCCTCTTTGGTTTGCCTTGCCTGGTCTCTCCAAGCTGCTGTCTCAGTAAATGTATCTGGCGCCACCTGCTGTTCTTTAAAAGAATAACCTCTCCTTTTGGTGATACCAGGACGGTGCGTGCACGGCATGACTGGACAAACTCATGCTCTGCATCATCTGCTTCAGATACATTTCCTACTGTGTCCAGTGAGAGTTAGTCAGTTTGACCAATGATGTCTGCATGAAGTAGCAGGAGTAACAGGAGTGCTCTGAGGTCTGCTTAGGAAAATAACATACACATGTTATTTCAGGCATTAGTTTGCTGTGTTTGTTAAAAAGAAATAAATATATGAACCTGCTTCTGTTCACCTGGAGGTGTATACAGTAGCTCATCTACTGCTCTTGTCTTTGCAGGATGAGCACCGGCGCCACTTTTGAAACCAAGACTGCAGTGGAGGGCCATTAGACTCAGCGGGCACTTCCAAAAGGACACTTTTACATTTGCACTTGTTTCTGTCGTGTGCTAAACGTGTGCCATTGAACTTCATTGAACCCCGTCCATTTGGAAACACGTGTTGTTTTACTGAATGTACTTTTCTTTTACATGTAAACATTTTATTGTAAATCTGCTGTTGTGCCTTGGATAAAGGCGTTCACAGCCACCAGATGGAAGTAAAAACAGAAAATGTGACAAGCTATAGTGACTGTAGTGAAACTTTTATCAGATATACCCATGATCATAATATTAATCTATGGGTCCATATAAAACTTTATGAAAAATTAATAATTGGTAAATGTCAAAGTAGTTGTTCACCACTAGATGGCACTCTGGCATAATATTTCACAGGAATCTCATAGGAATCTGATATGCATATATTATATTTTGATAACTGGTCCTGGAGATTCATACATTTAATTAATCTGTTATCAGTGATAAATTAATAATTAGCTTTTTATAAATATTCTGCTCTATTGGTTGTAAATGTTTCATGTAAACATTAGTTTGACCAATGATGTTGGACCTGTGTAAAGACCCGAAGACTGTGGATCAAAGATGAACTCTTCTTAAAATCTAAAAATACAAATATGTAAAATGTGAATCAGCCTTGGAGAGATACTGCTCTGTGTCATTCTGTTGTTTTGTTTAAGACAAAGAGAACGCCTCTACATGATGTACTGTATATTTGTACATACAGTGTACACACATTGGAGTCTGAATTACCTTTTATCATCATTTCAGGTGCTCTGTTGTTGTGTCCTTATTTATAATGTGCTTTTTTATTTGACTTTGTAGAAGAGACAGAATTTCTCAGGCTCCTATAGTAAACTGAAGCCATATTGTTAGACCAGAGTTCACAGGAAGCCTGTGTCTCATGTTTAAAACATGTAACGAATGGTAGAGTGAATGGGATGTTTATTTATTGTCCCTGGAAAGAGTGTGGTCCTCCAGCCTTTTGTGTGGTAATGATATTCATGCTTATGATTGAATAAATGAGTTTACCACTTCAGCTCTGCTTGTGCAGTGTATCTCCAGACAGCTCTCCTCACTAAATGGAATAGAGACATGTGTTAGTTGTCATGTCTTTCTTGTTAAATATTGATAAAGACAAACGTAATCCTCGTCCAATTGCCTGTGGGCCAACAATCGCCAGGAGAATTCTAATGAGGATTCTGCAGCGATTACTTGTTGACCAGCACGTCTCCTCTGACAAAATAACACGTATTCTTCTCTTCAGTCTTGTATCTTGCATTGTGTGTATTGACTTGAGTGTAGCGATAACCTTCTATGTGAGCCTGTCCACATTGTCTCATCTATCCAGCAGGTCCCAGGGCGACGAGGCCGGAGCAGCCGAGTCGGACAACAAGCGTCATTGGTGTGGCATTTCGGTGATGCAGGCCACGCCCACAACTGGCGACCCCAGCCGAGAGCCCCCAGCCGACACTGAGCCCGGAGCTACCGTCAAATCCCTCATTAAGTCCTTTGACACAGTGGGACAAAGTGAGCACAGAAATACTCACAAATGCATGTAGAAACAACATCACAGGGCAAACTGGGAGGGCAACAGCTGGTCAGATGTCCTGCATGGTTATGTGTCACTTCTGTCAATGCTTGTGATGCCTGGCTGAACTCAAACGCGTTAAAACAATAGACATACCTTACACGAGTGGCTGCATGTAGGCAGGCTTTAAACGGTTCATATTATGCTATTTTCTGATCTATGTTATAATGTTGTTCCCTCATCAAAAACATGCCTGAAGCTGTTTTGTTTCATTCACACATGTTTAACACACAAAGCCTGCATCATATTTAGCATATTTAGTTTTCTCATGTCATGTGGCAATACAGGAAGTGCTCCAATGTGTTTTCAAACTTCCTACACCTTCACTAGAATCATTTAGATCATTTCAACCCTGGAATTGCCAATCTACTGAACCAAAGGTAAAAGGTAGCTATTAATTTGACAACTACCACTTCATGACCTCACAAGGTGGGAACAGAGCCTTTTGAGCTTTGGAGATGTAGACAGACTAATAATAAAGGGTTACTCAAACATGTGTGAATGGAGCAAAACAAAACTCCAATTATCTTTATGATGAGGTAACAACATTTTAACATGGCTTGAAGATCTCAAGAGTCAATTTTGTGTAGTATAGGACCTTCAAAATAGAGGTGCACAATATATCGTAATAAAATCAAAATCACAATTTGAGTTAGTATTAGTTAGTTAGTTATCAAATCAGAACGCCTGCAACTATTTAGATAATATAATGTCCCCTCTTTTATAGAAAAAATCTGTACTTTGGACCTCTACAAACATGTTCTGAAATGTATGGGATTTGTATTAGTTTTAGTGTATCAATTTCATATTTAAATATTTTCCCAAATGTTAATGCTGGGGTTGTTTACATTATGTACTCAGAAGGGACAAAATCCTGCTTTTAACATATATTGCCAATCCAATTACATTTGGAATAGATGTTAGAAAAATTACTATTTGATTTTTTTTTTTTTTTTTCCCAAAACCATGCGGCTCTACTTTACAAGAATAAGATATTGTTTCGTATTCAAAGTAAACAAGCAGCCAAAATCCATTAGTTCCCTTGACATTTGATATATGGGTAAATGTCAACTCCACATGCAACCCAGTGTGAGAATAGAAGGATATTTTTGTTTACCATCTTCGACCTCCTTCACTTAACAGCTATAAGAGCATTTAATGGTAGGTTGGGAAATCTTCAAATTAATAATGATTAAAAAGAGCAGCGCCACTATGTATGTATTTATTTAATTATTTATTTATTTATTTTATAGTATAAGGTTTTCACTTCTACTATTTGCCCATAAATATACACTTTTCTAGCTAGGTACTACTAAACAGGTCCAATGTAATAAGCCCTATGTTTGAATTTACAGATTTTTAAGGGTCCTATATTAAACGAAATGGATTCATGTGAGTTTTAAGCCATGTTATAGTGTTGCTACCTCATCAGAAAAATACCTGGAGTTGTTTTATTCACATTGAGTAATCCTCTATTATTAGTCTGTCTACATCTCTAAAGCTCAAATTGCTCTGTTTCACCTTGTGATGTCATGTAGCAGTAGTTTTCAAATTAACAGCTACTGTACCTTTTATCTTTTGTTGAGTTAGGGATAGATAATTCCAGGGTGAATTTATCCAAAAGGTGTACGGAGGTTAACATCACAGTGGTACTTCCTTATTACCACATGGCATCACAAGGTGGAACAAAGCATTTTTCATTTAAGAGATTAACTAAATATGCAGGGTTTGTGTGTTAAACGTATAAAATGAAACAAAACACAACTCCGGGTATGTTTTTAATGAGGAAACATTATAACAAAGACCAAAAAATAGAGTAATAATGAAGGAATAGCCAACATTTAATTTGATATGTGGGTAATTGCTTCAAGTTCCACCTGTTAAAAACATGTAATGGCAATTTTATATAATTCTTATCATATCAAGAATATACAGTAATATACACTTTTGAAATGAAATGGGAAAAAGCAAAAACGTATTCACTCCCACCTCCTTTTACTGCAGCATTTTAAAAATAATCCATTTTATCATACACTCATCTGTTTTACTGATAAGCCACTTTGCTCGATAAACTGAAAATAAATCACTACATTGCTGCGCTATTTAGCTTTTTTAGAGATATTTAGTTCTTACAGTATGATCACTAAAAACAATATCCACTGTTTTTTAGATGGTCCCAGTCACACATTGCAGATGCCCTCATCACAAAGAAGTCCTCTGAGTGCAATCCCTGTCCGCTCTGCTCCTGCCGCTGCCATCTCCCCAATGCAGGTATGAATCTGATCATCCATGACAAAAATCAAAATGAAAAAATCCCAAACTTTGTAAATTCTAATTGTGAATTTCTGTCCTTTTTTAGAGGCATTCATACATAAAACCACTGTCAAAAACCTTGGAAAAGCGGATCAACCTTGGGGAATTTTCTCATCACCATGGTATGTTGTTTTGAGGTAGCATTGTGATAATGGGGATATAAAAGGCCTAAGAAGTAGCACAGTCAAATGATTCAGCTTTTGGACTTGAGTAAGGGGAGCCCTGTCAGCCGAGATCAGGTTACTCAGAAGGAGAAGTTGGTGAACACGCAACAGTGGACTTTTGGCAGTTGCTTTTTTCCCCTTTTTTTGTCATTTCTTGCAGGCCCTGATATGAATCCTAATACTGTTGCTAATTAAAAAGTTAGACATGCACAGCATTTTTCTACTATTGGGCTTTCTTATGTTAATTCAGATGGTTGCTTTGCAATTTTTATATCAATGCATTAGAATCATAATTAAAGTAAATTTTATTTCATTCATTCAGTCAGTTTTGTCAAATTGTCATTAAAACCCAATAAAAATTATTAGATCATTTGAATGGTAAAAAGTATTATATCTGTTGAATATTAAAAAGTTCTCAAACTTTTAACAGTAAGCTGAAACCATGAATATTTGATGCCAGTATCAAAACTATGTTTTGATTAACAACACTCAAACACACACACACTTTTAACTCCATTTGTGTCCCTATTGCAGGAGATAAGCTGTCCGGTTGTGAAGACTTGAAGCCTGGAAGTCTGATGAGAAAAAGCCCCTCTCTGGAATCTGTGATCAAAACCCCGGCCACTCTGAGCAGTCGAGCTTCCTCCTTTAGCTATCACCGTGGCAACAGCAAACTCAGGTGATCCATACCTTCTACTCGTATACCGCCTCTTTAAACTGGGGTATCAGTACATGAAAAATTGATGGATCGGGTATTGGCTCCTAAATGCAGGTTCTGCCGATGGTTGGACATATAAAGACTATTTATTGGTACATACTTGGTCCAAAAAGTCTCATAATGTTTGAGCTTTTAATACAAAGTTGTTCTGTAGTTACATTTTCTCATACAGTAGTTTTTGGTTTTAGTTAAAGGTGCACTATGTAACATTTTGTAATTGCTTGTTTCTATGGATATGTCATTGCTCTGCCTAAAATGTTCCACAGTATGACATTAAATAGCTCTACTTTACATTTATTCACTTACATCTAGTTTTATAGCTCAAAAATACCTAGAAAAATGGGCATTCGGAATATGAGCTGGGTTGCCTCTCCACAGATCTGATCAATAACTTGGCCTGGTTTGGTCTCCATGAAGATAAAAAGGTTCAATATCGTACTGTGAAATATTACAGAAAAAGCAATAACATCTCCATGGAGAAAAGCATTTGACTGACCCTCCACCAGAAAAGTCACACAATGCACCTTTAAAATACAGTCTTATTTTTTTGTCTCTGCATTGGTATCAGTTGATATCGAGTATTGGCAGATTCTTAAAGCCATTGTTTCGAATTGGTATTGGAACTGAAAAAGCTGGATCAGTGCATGCCCAGACCTCACATATGCACTGCTCCTGTTACCTTGTTTGGTATGTTTAGGGCTGATCAAAACTCAGGCCACTCTGAGCAGTTGTACTTCCTCCTCCAACTATCACCGTGGCAACAGCAAACTCAGGTGATCCATACCTTCTGCCCATATACTGCCCTCTTTACATCAATAAGCTAAATGTCACCACACACAGACCATGGCAGACTGTACACAGACTCTGCTCCTGTTACCTTGTTTGGTATGTTTAGGGCTTATGACTCAGTTGTGTTATCTCCACCGATAAAATGCATACCTTTTTCACTCATACAGGACTCTCAAACTTTGCATTAACTAGCAAATATTTCACTAATAAATGGGTCCTTATTCAACAATTATTATTATTAGTAGTATTTACAATCAATATCATATTTTATTTAAAGAATATTAATATGGAAATGGCATTTGCAAATATTAGATAATAGTTGAAGTATAAACAAAGCATATTAGTAAAACCGTGTTAAAATGCACATCAAAAATCTGCTATGATTATCTGATTTCTGGAGTTGCAAAATTATTGAAATGTCATGTAAACAGTTAGGTCTGAAATGCTGTGAAAATTATGCAAAAAATAGTGCGACATAGACAAAAATCTATGAAAAAATGTTAAAGATTGAAAAAAATGTTTTAAAATCCATTGTACTCATTCACTCTAAATCTCTTCATGAATCTTTTTTGTTTGTTTGTTTATGTTTTTGATAATCAGATTTCTTTGGTGCATGTAAACACACACCAAAACTAGATCTACACATGTTTTGGGGATGAGAAAAATCTTTAAACCAAAGAGAGACTCATAAAAATACTAGACATTTCCTTTTTACACTGCATTCCTTGACAACTCTGCTTTTCCCCTTGTTTTCCCTTTTGCCTTGTGTCTGTGCATGTTGTGGGTCCCTGGTGGCAGTGTGGAAAGAAAGGACCCTTTGGCTGCACTGGCGCGGGAGTACGGAGGATCTAAGAGGAACGCGCTACTGAAGTGGTGCCAGAAGAAAACACAAGGCTATCCGGTACACACCACAGCACACTGACCTCTGACCTCTGGGACACTCACCAGACATTTTATAGGCCAATAATTCGTAATACATTATTCATGTTCTTAACAATTGGAACAAACTGTCTCTTGCCCCACATCTGGGAGCATGACTATATTATTCCATTCTAGAGTCTGAAAACCACCAATTCCACTCAGCAGAGGTGGGTAGAATGGCCAAAAATGTACCCAAGTAAGAGAAAAGTAGGTATTAAGTAAGTAATAAGTAAAAAATTCTTTGGGGAAACTATTGCTCAACTAACAGTGTTTGTCTGAACGTAACATCTGATTTATAATTTGAATTCAATGTGATTAGAAGGACAAAGCATCAATAATGAACAAAATCTGCCTTCAAAGGTCATGCTAAAAACAAAGTCATATCTGAAGGAGAACAAAACATAAATGTTTTTTTAATATCATCAACATTAAACTGTTGTTAATTGTAGCTTTATTGTGAGTAAACACAATTTTGACTCAAGTGAGGGTGCTGTTACGATGTGAAATATATAACTCAAGTAGGATTAAATGTATGGAATCAGAATGTACAACTTTATGAAAAATATAACTCTAACTGAGTACTACCCACCTCTGCACATCAGGTGGTTGCCTGCCTGTCCAAACAGATGGGCTGAAAATGCTCAGATGACCTGTAGAGTTATATCTGAAATCTGTCTTGAGGATTTAATGTACTGTGAGCAACACTTAACCTGGCTATGACTTCTGCTCAGGGCCGATGCACCACTAATGAAGTATGAATAAGGAAAATGGACAGAGCACTGACAGTATAGCTGTCAGTTGGTGCAGAGTTGAATTGCCAGATCAATAGTATTTCCACAGTTGAAGGTTACTGAAGCTTACGTCACACCTTTGACTCTTGACGCAGATTCCTGACTGACTGATTGATGAAACATGCACATCCTTTATGATGCAAACAGCTGATCAAATTAGATTCTTCTGCTTCTGATCAACACAAAATCTTTGTCCCCAGGTCAAGTCAGGACCTGGACTTTAAGACATGCTCTAGTTCAGGGGTAAATTCTCAGGTGGGCACCAAAACATTTGTATCTTGCAAAACAAGACATTTGTTGTACCAGAGTTTGACAACTTTGACTTAACAGTACACTGTGCTGGAAGCTGGACGTTTCATTATGTCATTGAACGCCATTCATGATGTAAACGTTGACCAACACGAGCGCGCGTTTGAGTTCATGTTGGGCCACATTACATGGAGCCCAAACAGAGGCAGGATTTACACTGGGACCTGTGATCCTTTCACAAAGGCTTGGACTCACTGTGCTCTTATTTGCATGTTTCAGGAGGAATGCACTAAGTAGATTTGGCTGCTAATGTTTGAGTCTATGGCACAAGCAGTTCTTGACTTTCTCTCTCACCCTTTTTAAGCAGCTTATAATGTTTGTGTGTTTATTTCAGAACAGTCCTGCAAAAACTCAAATGACCACCTGAAACTTCAAACAAACATTACCATGTACCATATAGTTATAATTTTAGTAGGCAAGTTCTATCCTTTTACAATGCTGTTGTATTTCATTTTCATGTCAAACACTGAGTAATACAGTGACTTTCTACAGGCTGCAAATCTCCAGTAAATTTTACAGTAAACACCTGGCAATTTTTTGCCAGGTAATTGCTCTAATATTTCAGCAAATTACTCTAAGTCATATTTACAGGTGGAATCTGGAAACACTTTACACGTTTTTGTTGGGATATTTTTTTGTAAGGCATTGGTTTGAAGTACACAGTAAATAACTTCTCTGCAGTTTAGAGCAAAGCCTTGTATATTAAATTTACATGTATTACCTGCCAATTTTGTTGCCAGTAATGTCCTGTAATTTAAAATACAGCTAGTCTATTTATTGACATAAGAATAGACAAACTCAGTTAAAATTGATTCATGAAAAGGTTCAATATTTTTGTTACTTATTTCAGAAAGTCAAACCCATATATTGTATAGACTCATGACACATGAAGCTTTCAAGCCTTTATTTCTTGACCTTTTGATGATTATGGCTTATGATAATAATAATAGAAACCCCAAATTTTGTGTTTCAGAAAATTAGAATAGTGTTAAAAGGTTCATTATTGGGAAGTCACACCTTAATCAACAAAATCAACTGAAAACCCCTGAAAAGGTTTCCTGAGCCTTTAAACTGTCCGGCTCTCAGTCTGGGTCAGAGGGATACACAATCATGGGGAAGGCTGCTGACTGGACACATGTCCATGTCCAAAAGACAGTCACTGACTCCCTCCACAAGAAGGATAAGACACACAAGGTCTTTAAGAAGCTGGTTGGTTGGTTGGGGTGGGCATCAATATTTAGTTGATAACAATTTAATAACACCAATTTAAAAAAAAACACAAAAAAAAACTACTTACAAATTAGTGTATTCATTTTTACTGACATATTAAATGCATGCATACTGAGCTATTTTGCAGTCAAATTAGAGAAGTCCAGATCTACATGTTTGTATGTGGGCCTATTGGGCTGTATTTGGGCTGCCCTACAAAAATGTAATGCACTTATTACACAAAAAGTACATTCATGAAGAGATGCTAACAATACTAACAGGGGCAGTGCACTGATTAGACAGGTACACTGGTCAGACAGGTGCATTGGTCAGACAGGTCCACTAATAATACAGCCGCCCAGATGTAGATAAACTTATCATAAGAGTTCATTTTGTGTAATATAAGGATTAAACTTTCTTTTAAATAACTTGCATAGTTGCTTGGACAGACAGAGTTATCTCAGACACGATGTTACTCATTCAATTAATTTACTTTCTATTTTCTGTAATCCTAAGAGTGTTTACAATCCTACTGAGTTCCAACCCTCTGAATGTGAAGCAAGCTTGCTGGTTTAGCACCTACAAAACACATAGGCTTACATTTCTTTCATATAAATATACTAAACATAACTGATTCTAGAGCAAACCTCTTTGACTGATTCACATGGTAATTCATAATGTATAACCTATGAATCAGAATACAACTCTACTCCCCACCCCAGGCATTTCTTCACTAGGGAAGAAATAAAGCCCTCTCATTGGTTTTGGATAAGTATCCATAATTATTGAATACTCTTTACGTGGCTCTTCTTATGGCTGACAGATAGTGTTCAGAAACAGGCCAGAGGGAAGAGCTGAGTAACAGTCCACTTATGTAAAGTAACAGACTGATTCAGAACAAACTGGGTTCATTATAGTAGTTTATTTGTAAGAAGGTTTTGGTTATTTATCAGATTTAGTCAGTTGAAGTTTAGAAATGAGTTGAAAGTGGCTTATAGTAAAATATTGTGAATTAATATATTTTGCAAGAATGTAGCAATGGCAAACTGGCCATTATTATATCTGCCTTAAAACTAAATCCCCACACAAATTATTGTGTTTGAATCTGCATATAAAGAGATGTATTTAGCATTTATTCAGTTACAGGTGTTTTTATTGCTCAGAAATGGCCTGGAGTGTGTCACCTGCTTGTCTCCATGAAGATGATTAAGTTTAATGCCACACTGTGAAAAATTCCACAGTAGCAGCAGCAGCAGCACGGAGATGAGGCTCGATAAAGTCGGGCATTTCACTCGCGCGCTCATGTAAACAAGCCTATCGCTCTAAATGTGCACATGTGGCCACTGATAACAGTGCGGTTATACAGGTTTAATAGGCTACGTTTGAAGCCAGAACACAGAAACAAAAATAAGTTACTCTGCAAACTTTATGACAACAGCGAAAAAATAATAAGTATGAAAGTAAGTAAGTATGAAAAAAATAAAAAAGTTACTTACTCTTTTGTGGAGTGAATGGACCAGTGCAGTATTCACAAGAGCTCCTCTGTCTTTGCTCTTCTTAACTGAATGTGTGCAGTGCAGAAACATTTGAAAATACAACATGTAATATCCTCCCATCTACAGTAAAGCACAAACTAATGGTAACTTATAACAGACTGATGTAGAAAAAGTTCTTATTCTCATGTGGATTTTCTGTCCCACAATGCATTGCAATCTACAGTTATGACATGTAATATGTGAAAGCAAGAAGCTGTTGTAAAAAAAATACTGTAAACTAAAACACTTTGTTACAGTGTGTGAGTTGAATCAAATATTTTTTTCTGTTGAGTGTGTTTAACCATCTGCTAAATCCTCTACTATCTGCACTTCTGGGATTTGATTTCCTATTCCCTCAAATTTCTTGGGAGATTTGAGGATACACAGAAATACGTATGAACACATGTTACAGTAAGTCTGGTCCCTGTGCATACACTATATTAAGTTTTTTTTGTTATCATTGGAAGCTGTGGGAAGAGGTTGCTTTCTGTTTTTGCCCTGGAGTGTCTGGTGAAAGGTCATCGCAGTGCACTAATTACAGCCTAATGTCCAATCTGTCTCTTCTGTAAAGACCGATCAGATGCTGAATTCTTCTGTCACACTCTTGTTCTTTTATCTCAAAGGTTAAATACTGTGGACAAGACCGCATGCATTTTGGACTGCAACTTTAAGGTCAAGAAGCCTAATTGCCTCTTTAGTGTGGGCTCCCTTCTTGTAATTTTCCCTTCACATTTATACTGTATAATTGATGGTCACTTTGTTGTAGGCTCCGTTGTTTCTCAAATGGCGGGTGGCGGGTGGCTCTTGTATCATTCTCTTCCACTGCTGTCACAAAAGCAGTCGTGAGAAACCAGGACACAGATGCCTATTAGAGGCTCCATTGTTGTGGTCCAATAGAGGCCTAATTAAAGTGTAAGAGTAAACTGCAGCTAATGCAGACGGCGTGAGACAGCATCTGATCCACAGCAGTAAATTGCACTCTGATGTTCAGGAAATCTGGGTCACTACATTGAGGTGAGGCCTGTTGTAAAACTGGCTCTGTGGCTGGAGCCAACATAAGACTGGAGGTTCTATCCACACTCAGCCTCATGAGTGATTGGTGGTAGTCGATGATGCAGATTGGCTGCCATGCTTCTGTCAGTTTGCCTCAGGGCAGCTGTTGCTACAGAAGTAGCTTACCACTACTAAGTGTGGAGTGAATGAATAATGCTGAACTCTCGACATCATCATCATATCATTATTATCTTGTTAATAGCACACTTCAAAATGTCCTCTAAACAAGTTTGAGTTTTTATTGTAAAATTAGACACTCACCCCTGCTTCTCTTTGATAATATCTTTTCAGTAGCAATAGCTCAATTGATAAGGATTAATTAATATCACACAGCCTTATTAAAATATCATTGTTCAGCTCAGTGTTGTTCCTTGTTAAATTGATGCTTCAGTGGACCCTCTCCTCCCCAGTGCTGCCCTGCACTACGTGCACAAATACACGTAGCTTCTGTCCTTTAGCTCAGGTGCATGTGGGGCCTGACACATGTGTAGTTAAAGAGATGTTTGAAAATTAATCAGCCTCCCCGTGGTCCATTACAATATGCCATGTGCTTTAAATCAACAGACACTGTAATACACTGGTGCAGCAAAGATGGCCGTGCTGTCACCATGGAGAAGAAACCATCAGGGAATATTTGGTTTAAACAATGCCGAACATGCATGTGACCAGGTCATGTGAATGAGCCTCACCTAGCATGTTAAACACTGTGTTAACAGATCAGTGTGTGGAGACTGTCCAGCGCATTAGCCCAGGGGGAGTAACAGGAGGGGGCTCGCAGGAAGTTAGTATTCACAAGGGGTCTGTGAACGTCACACAGATGAAACGCCAAACTGTGGAAGCATGTCCAGAGACACGTGCTGGGGCTCATTTAAAACACTTAGCACCATTAAAATTTGTGTATGCCTTGTCTTAAATATAAATAACTACACTTTTATTTGCCCTAATAAAGCATAAATAAAGACTTAATTAAAAATGGACAAATTGTATCGACAAAGAATGATTCAGGCTTAATTACTGCTCTAATCTTATCTCTTAACCCCAAAACCTTAATTAAATAGTTACTTTGATCAGGTAAGATCAGTCTATATGTGCAGTAATATGTGTCTTTATATTTACTCATATTTAGCCTTTATTTAGGTCTGCGCGGGACATGTTTGTAGTATTTTTCTCAATTAATCACAGAAGCTCAACAAAAATAAAAGGGCCGCTTGTTAAACAGTGAGAACAATGAGACTGCGTCCGGTCCGGTCTGGGAACACTGCAGAGACAGACGTGAGCGGGTGGGACAGACTCTGGACATGAAACAGTTATTCTGACACTAAAGGTGGTGGATCAATACTGTGCTTATAAATAATGTAACATAATGTGTAGGACTGTAGGCCTTTAGTCAATTAATCGGTTGACAGTGCCTTTATCGATCGACATTTAGCCAACTAATCATTTTATTCAGATTAGAAGGATTAATATGGGACAACAGTAGAAAAGAGAAGTGAGTGAGTAAGATGGGGATTTTTGGTATCTATATGTGAGAAGACAGTGTTTCTTTGTACTTTTTTCTGCATAAATAGTTGTTTTTGCAGTTGTAGTCTTGTGAGTGCAGTGTGTGTCAGATACATAGAGATGCTTAATAGTTTTGAGAGAATTTGCCACACCGTCTTTTTAGTTAACTCATTGGTCATCAGGATATGTTTTAGTCAACCAAGAATTTCTTCAGCTGACTACAACCCTAATAATGTGATATAGATGTAAACAGTTTGAAGTATAAAATGTATTGACTGTGACATTTTGAACTAGCTCTGTAGCTAAATATTAAATTTGGACACAATATAAGGAAACCAAATAATGGCTTGCTTTGAGCCATTAATAGAACACAGATTATAATTGTGAACAAGTATTTGGTTTGTACTGAGTCCAACAAGTCCAATTTTTTACTTTCATCTCGGCTCTGTGCAGACTTGTTTATGTTAGCTTGTGTACCTCTTTGTGACCAGTCAGTTCAAAGTTCATCTGTCCGAGGGTCACTGTTTCTGTGCTCCCCACTCTGTACTGGTAAATCAGATCTTTACACAGTCCATTGGCTCATTTCAGTATTCTCTCAGTTTTTCAGCCTAGTCTATGGTTTGCGCATTCATCCTTTGTATTGGTGTCTCTGTTAATTTGGTTCTGGCATGCCACTGTCAAAGCTCTGTTTATGTCAGTAAGTCAATGTAATCCCTCAGTCTTTGTTTATGTCTTTGTTGGTGTGGTGGTGGTCCCAAGAACAGAGAATCTTAAACACAGAGATGAGCTCAGGGCAATTGCAGCCATGTTCACCAATTGGCTTTGTTGAGTCCAGATATGAGTCCAGTTTAGTTCAGATGCAGAGTTGATTTGGACAAATTCTAGTCCTGTTCTAGTCCTGGTTTTGTCCTGGTTTTGTCCTGGTTTAGTTCAGAATAGGCCTGTACAATAATTACTATACTGGCATATCATTCAGTACATGACAGATGGAACAATGTATTTTGAAGCTAAATATTTATTGTGTGTACATTTTCTTTGCATTAGTGTGGGTATTTTTTTATATTTTAGTCAGTAATATGAGATGATTTGAGCTGTAGAGGGTTGAATAATGATACTGTCTATATGAATAATGGTGAACTGGAATTATCCTGCTGTGTTGTTTTGTGTCAGTGGCATATGGTTTCAATTATTGTTTATCGCAATATTTCTCTGTAGCAATATATTGTGCTTCAAAATGTGTTATTGTGACAGGCCTAGTTTAGAATTAATTCCAAATGAAGTGCCAGTTTTGCCCCAGTTTTGATGTGGTCTTTGTGTAAGTGTGAACACGCCCTTAGACACACCTGACAGAGGTGAGATAGTGTCTCTGGTCCATAGATCAGTATGATAACAGTCTTAATGTCTCCTGCCTCATCTCTCACCCTGAAGGCTCTTTAACTCTGTGTGGATCTGTGCTCCAGCCCCAATGTTGATGTATTTACAGTAATGGTCCTGTCTCTCTCATGGGGGGGGGGGACATTAGACACAAGGAGCATGTACTGACCAGGAATTACAAGCTTTTAATACACAAGATGAACATTTTGAGACTTTCAATAATAAAATATATCACAAAAGAGTAAAACTATAAAAGCTGGACTTACTTAAAAGATGTTTTTTTTTTGTTTTTTTTTATCAACTAGGCAACTTCACCAGGGCATGGGTTGGTGACTCACTATAGATGTATTCTTTGGTAATGATGTTTTTCTCTGTAATTGTGGTGGAAAATTTAAGGATAAATGATTATTGTAGTGGGAGTAATGGGTAAAAATGAGCCAAACAAAGTCTCATTTACTGTCATGTATTGTCATGCAGCAACGGGCGTGTAAAGTTTCTGGAGAATTATCAAATTATTGTCTTGTACAGTTGATTTTGTAGGGCTGGCACAGTTCACAATTCAAAATACAATATATGGCTCACAATGTAATATGACAGTATGGAACCAAATACCTTTTAACAACGGTATTTAACTGTGCCACTACCTGCACATATTTAAATGATATAAAACACATCTATTTTAATTAATTAAGCAAAACAGTGGATATGTGTACAAGTGTAGTACATAAACAAGTTTACTTTCTCTAAACAAGCCACAAAATTGTAGCTCTGTCACTAAATAATTTATTCAAATATATATATATATATATATATATATATATATATATATATATATATATATATATATATATATATATATATATATATATATATATATATATATATATATATATAAACATGACGATATATTGATACAGCAGCCCATGATGATGACACTATTTCACCAAATTTTAGTATCACAAAATAGCGATATTTTGATATTGATATTATGTTGTAAATGAACAGAAAGCATACACACAAAATAACCTTAGCTGATCGGTTTGTCACCAGTTTAACCTATTTTCTAGATCTAATGACTTTAAAATTCTGGTTGAACATCTGTAAAAGACTTTTGCTGCGGTGTTTGGATAATGTCTGACCTCTGTCTTGGAGCAAACAAACAATAATTCAGAGGTCAAAGATGAAGTTCGGTGTGTGACTGTAAACAAACAGGGCTCTAACACATCCTTTTGTAACCATGACAACACTGTACAAAGGCTGTTGGGTTTTTGACACAGGAAATCACATGTAAATTGTGTGGCGTTATCATTGCTATATATAGTTTAACATACAGTAAATACATTATATCCCAATTTATACGCAGAGGCTGAGAGGTTCTTACTGGAAATTAGTCTCCTGGGAACAAGTGACGTCCAGTTTACATTTTTCTTCTAATGTTAGTCATCACTAACATGTGTGCTACACAAAACATTTGCTTTATTAATTTACTTTTTTTCTATGCCTTGCCCTGACTTTGAACTTCTTTTAAATATGCTTTAATTTTCTTTCGATGTTTATTTTTACTATCAGTTTTCTCGTGGGTTAATATTTTAATACAAGATTACGTTATTCTTAATCTTATATACTCCTGGATGGGAGACAAGAGAAACTTTTTTCTATTGTTCACACTCTATTTGGCCATGAACTATCCAAAAGGCAAATACACAGTTGTTTAACCATTTCTATCATTCTGTCATCTGGATGTAATAACTCTCTACACTGATATTGGTTAAATACTGTATCAACAGTATTTAAAGTATTTAAAGTACCTGAGGTATCGGTATTGGTATTGGAACAGAAAAGGCTGGATCTGTGCATCTCTGCTGCACTGCATCTGCATTAAAACATTTTGGCCTATAGAATGTTTTGACATCATCTGAAACATTTGGCCACATACTGGAAGGTTGTGGGTGTGATTCTCTGTATTTTACACTTTCTGTTCTGCTGTGCTGTCTACTTGAGACTATACAACGCACACACTCACCCCTGCACGCACACACATACAGTCTGTTTCTGTGCGTCCTGAAAACTCACAGCTTTGGCTTTTGTGTTGAGTGAGACACTTCCTGCCGCTTGGTGCTGTGTTTGCTTTTCTGAGCCGGCTTCCCAGAGAGCTGTTGTCCACTGCTGTTTTAGCATTTGCAGCTCGGACCCCCTCCCACCCCCCTCTCCTCCCCCTCCCACCCCCTGGAGGCACTCTTCCTCAACTAGGACACAGCTACCTACAGCACTGACCCTGTTTAGGCACGTGTACCTCCTCTCCATCTGATCCAACTGTGAATAGGCACAATTTGATTGGAAACTTTGCGTTTACTAGAGCAGTAGTTCTCAACCTTTTTGTCCTGAGTTTCCCCTAACTATTCTCTCACACCCAACATGGACTGTGTACTGCGGTTTCTGTAAACATTAGTCTGTTAAAGAGTATGTTGACAATATTTAATTTTAGTTTATTGTTGTTATGTTATGGTGTGCTTTACAGGGGCAGTGCACAACAGTACATTAAACAAGACAAAAGTCATAGGAGGGATGCTAGTGCCAGGTTATAGCATGAATGCTAAGTTACACCTGCAGTCCCAGAGCAGGGTGGTGGAAATACTGAAAATACAGATTCAATGCATAGAGATAAAGTGACCACAAGTAAATTAAATAAATATTGGCTAGGGTCACATAGCACATCCACCCTCCATCAAGGCTCTGCACATATTCACACATTCTACATTCAATGTATTCATTCCTAGTGTGTACAAGCTTGTTTAGTGAACAGACACTTCTTTGTAAAATATGCAAATCTAGACAAACCAAAACATTTGAAAACCTTATGCTAACTTAGTGAGTGCGGTCTTACATTTACAGCACTCTCCTCAAATACTAATCAGTTGTTCACTTTCTAGGATTTGATGATTTCATATTTTTCAAAAAGTATCCAAACTTATGATCCATAAATATTGAACCTTATCATTTATCAGGGATTGGCTCCACTAATTTGCCATACTAATCATGTCTTTGGACTGAATAATGGCACCACTTTCTGATGCTATTGTGAAAACATAATTTCACTTTTATTTATAGTCACAAAGAAGACTTTGTTCTAGTTTTTTCATGTGGATAGTCCCAGTAATTACAGAGGTATTACCATAAACCAGGACAAACATTTAAACAGCAAATTCATTCTTTCCATTTTTTTCAGCATTTTTCTAGCAGTAGTGTAAAACATCCATAGAGATACAAAAACATGTTATAAAGTAACAGAAATAAACTGATAAACTGCTGGGTCATTACAGACTGTATATATAAATGAGCATAACTAACCCACTAGCCACCACAGAGGAAGTGTTCATGGGGGCGCTTCTGGCTCCATCCACTTTTCCAGTTGATTTCCACTTGTCTTTACATTGAAAAAGTTTTTGCCCATCTCTCTGCAACTGCTGTAGTGAGTCTCGTCATTTTGGTCTTAAAATGTGGATTTTAACCCGTTCTGCATGATCCTGGTGTTTTTTGCCATTTTGTCAGTTAATAAATTCCTATTCCTCATTTGGAACTTGACTCCAAATTCACTCCCATAACTACCAGCCTCATGAGCTTCATTTGACTGGAGTCATAAGCTATGAGTGACATCACACTCCCTTTATACAGTCCATGGTCATTTTAACATTTTTATACTATCTCCATTGATTTAACATTAGGCTAATTGAACATTCTGAATCTGTATTTGTCCCACAATGGGCAAATTCTATTGTTGCAGTCAATATAAATAAATTATGATGTTTGACGATGTCACACTCTTGCGCTCTCTTAGTAGTAAAAGTAGGAGTAATGTTCATGTTGATTATAATTTGTTGATAACATACATACACTCATACACTCCCAATGTGCAGACTCATAACACATATATCCAACTGGAGCAGGAGGAGTTATGGGTGGAATGTGTCTGACATGACTGCACAGGTTTGCCCCACAGACACACACACAGGACTGCCTCTCCCCATTCATCAAACTGAGACAAACTCATTACTCTGGCCATTACCCCCACCGGATTTATGCCCCCGCCTCTCTAATACTGCACCATTATTAGCTGACCATTGTCTTTCATATTAGGAGAGTTATTGCTGTTTGATTGGTTTCTCATGATTGTGAATGGGGCAGAGAGCATCCTGTTTCGTCTCATTCTGAAAGAGCAGCTGCTCCTCTGATCCCACTGTGTTCATAAACAAACTTCACCAGTAGCTGCACGCTGTAGTCTGCACACAACGCTTTACGTCAGTGTAGAATGTAAAGGTCCTAAATTATGCAAACTTTACTCTTGTGACTTTTAAGCCATGTTATAATGCTGTTAACTCCTCAAAATCATAACTGAAGTTGTGTTTTGTTTGAGTAATCCTACATTATTAGTCTGTCTACATCTCCAAAGCTCAAAAAGCTCCATTCCACCTTTTGGGAGAGCTACCTTTAACCTTTTGGTTCAGCAGAGATTAGAAATTCCAGGGCTGAAATCATCCAAATGGTTCTAGTGAAGGTGTATGGAGTTTAAAAACACCGTAAAGCACTTCCTATTTTACAACATGACATCACAAGGTGGAACAGCATGTCTTCTGCTTGAGAGAATATATGTAGAATTTGAGTGTTAAACATGTGTGAATGAAACAAAATACAACTCCAAGTATGTTTGTGATGAAGAAATTACATTATAACAACGTTGTAATGGGCCTTTCACTCCTATTACTGATACCACATGAAGGTAATAGAATTCACATTACTCACATTATTAAGAGTCACATTTAAAGTTTTTAAAAATAATTCTGTTGAACAAAAAAATAGCAGAATTAACTAATAATTAGCCATAGAAGTAATTTATTCAACCCTTTACAGCACAAATCTTATCATATTTCAAGTAAAATAACAAAAATCTTCCCACTTTTGCAAAGAAATATACCCATGATTAATATTGAACTCCAAAAAGCATATTGTTCCAGCTCTCATATATTGAACAATAAATCGATATAATAATTACTGTGACAGGCCTGCTTGTAAAAGCTTTAAGTCCATAGTGATAAGGCACATTACGTCCTCAAGAGACAACTTTTCACATCAGCACCATTTATCACATGTCTGACAGTCTGACAGTTTAAATACAGCGTGTGAGTGATGCAGGTGCAAACAGAAGCTTCATTCTTTCGTTGTTCTGTCCAGTCTGGTTAATTATAGAAAAGAATGACAAAGCGTTCATTCCTAACCTGGCTTTTCTGCCTCATGTGTGAACCTGGACCAGTGATTTGCCAGTCAAAAGAGGTTGGGGGTTTGATTCCCTGAAGATTCTGACTGCATTGTGTTGGACTCTGTATGTTGGTCTCTCCACTCTTTCCCCCAGACGTGAGGTAACTATTAACAACCAAATAATGGCTTCACTTTGCCTTACAATGCCATGTTTGAAAACACCAAGTCAGGAGAGATTCTGTTCGTGTTGGACAATGTAGTCTCTCATATTGATCAATCTAAATTTGTTATTGATTTCAGTAACATAAACAATACAGACTTTTAATTGGTGCACAAAAACATTCTTCCTTCAAATTAGTACTCCATGTGCTTTTACTGATAGAGGATTGGCTGTGGACCTAAGATCACTGATGCTTAGAAATTACTGAATCTCAGTCTCAGTTAAAATTTGATTAAATTCCCCAATCCTGTTTTTTTCACCTCACATTTTCAAGTCAAGTAAATTTTAACTGACCTAAATGTAAGAAGAATTCATTATAATTGTTACAAAACATTAGACTTTCAAATGTGGGTTAGTATAAACTTTATTCCAAGGAAATTATTAAAAAGAATAAGGGCTTCACATTGAGCCAGAAAATAAACATCATCTGTACTGAGATGTTTTCTACTAATTTATTGTTAAAGTTTTTATTTTAACTTTTTTGGAAAACAGAGGAAGACAGTGACATAAAGTGTGCCTGATGGGTAGGACGTGGACTCTAGGATAACTATGATATTATATGAGTTGTCACCATGACGATAAAGCATAGAACCATAAAAACAATTCTTGGGAGTGCTTCGGGGTCCGGAAATATACACTTGCAAAAAAGCAGGTGCTTTTCAAAGATGCACAACTAGACAATTAAAAAGACAAAAATTACCCTTGACTATCAACTGTGGGTGACGATAGAGAAGCCAAAACACACACAAAAAAATTGTTTGAAGCATGTTTGACTAGACAAAAACATAACAGTGTTCACCTCATTCCTGGATCTGCTGTATTCAATAAACCTGTACTGATGGATCGAGCCAATCAGAAGTGGTTCATCCGTCAGCACATCTTGGAGCTGAGGGAATATTCATTAGCACTGAACTGGGGCTGTGGACTTTAATTCTTGTCCCGGGGATCTCAGGCTGGTCCATGTGTCTGTCCTCTCAGGTGCATAATCAGATTTACCTGGCGTCTCATGTATGGAGCAGGCCCTGATTCGATTTATTCAATGAAACCCACTCTCTCTGCTCATGACGGCTTAGACAGAACCTGAGGCAACACAGACACAAAGTAGGATTTTCATTTTGTTTGGTGCTGCAAACTAAAAGAGTGTTACTTACACACTGCTCCCACAAATATGACCAGGGTGTAATGTTATCATCATTCTAAAATTTAGACCCAAATTTGCTGATAAGGAAAGTAGGAATTAGGAAAAGGTTTAATACCTGAAACAGCCAAAAAGACTCAAAGTGTAATTTTCAACACAAAATAGTTAATTTCAGCTAATGGAGTTAAGGACAAGTGTACCTTACCCATAGTTTCTTAAATATTGTGTGATGGTAGATTATTCCATCTTAAACCATCCAGACTATTCAGGAAAGATTGTGTTTTATCCTATGTGATTTTTTTTCTACAATTTTATTTGTGCATGTTAAAATTAGTATGTAGTTTCATTTCTAGTCTCAGAATCATTAAAGGCTTCTCATATTACTCTATTTTCTGATGTTATAATCTTGTTTTCTCATCAAAATACCTAAAGTTGTGCTTTGTTTCATTAATACTAGTATTACGACTGAGTTTGTCTCTTAAATGGAAACCACCGTGTGATATCACATGGTAATACAGGAAGGACTCTGTTTTTAACTCTGTACACCTTTTCTAGAATTTGATTTCAGGCCAGAAATTAACCATCTCTACTGAACAAAAAGTAAAAGGAGCTATTAACTTGAAATCTACCGCTTCATGGCATCACAAGGATTACTCAAACGTGTGAATGAAACAAAACACAACTCCAGGCATGTTTTTAATGATGTAGCAACATTATAACATGGCTAAAAGCTCACAAGATTAAATTTTGCGTAATAAAGGAGCTTTAACTATCTGGAAATAACACAATTTTCCATTACCAGAAGCTACCACACCTCTTGTTCCCTTTACACTACCATTTGCTGTAGAGGTTTGATTGACTCACAGTATCTTAAAGCTTAAAGACAGAGCTGAGCATCTGTGGGGTGAGAAAAGGTGACAGAGAATCATGTTGTTTAGGCGGTGCGTAAGATGTCAGGTGACTAATGGTGGTGTGAATTAGGAGTTCATTGCGGAGGAGGGTCTGTATCTTATATCAGCTACAGCCATATGAGCCTGTTCTTATTATCTTCAATACTGGACGGACAGATGAGGTTAGACTATAGAAACTAATGCAATTAATCACATTTTAATCAAGACTGAGTCATTTCTTAATAGGAAATGATCAGCTTGGGTGCTTTTTGCCATTTCTAATCAATCAGGAAATGATGTGGTTTTGGAGTAGAGTTCAGACAAAGTTCAGACATTTGATAATGAGTGAACAAACTAATTTTGAAGTACGATATATTGCTACGGAGAAATATTACAATAAATTATAATGCTGAAACTACTTTATGTCACTGTTACAATGCAGGATAATCCCAATAAACCAGTATCATTTAAGATATGAGCTGTAACAAAATAAATAGCAGAATTAACTAATAATAATTAGATATAGAAATTATTGACTACCCTCTACAGCTCAAATACTTTACCTTATTACAAAAAATGGCAAAAGAAAGAAATTGTATACACAATAAATATTGAGCCCCAAAATACATTGTTTCAGCTATCATAAATGGAAGGATAAGTCATAATCGTGACAGGCCTATTGTTTTAAGCTGAATAAAAACCTGATTGAATATTGATTCGTGATCAATACAAGAATGACAAAAAATTTTTTCATTTCACCAGGTCCCACTAGAAACTGTAGCTTTGTTGTGAGCTGCAGTTGACACGAGTCTGTGCTGCATAGTATCTTCCCACAGAGTATAGGTTACACATTCCTTTGCTGTGTTCTTATCTCTGAAAATATGAGGTGTCTTTCTACAGAGGCCAGTATAGCCTCTATGTCTTATAACCACAGTAACTTACAAATAATCAACATATCTTGGCAACGCTTTCATTTTCTTAAAGGGCCCGTATTATGTTTCTGATCTATGTTATAATGTTGTTTCTCATCACAAACATACCTGGTGTTGTGTCACTCTTTCCATCCTGTGATGTCATGTGGTAAGTAGTTGTTAAACTAACACTAACTTAACACTTCATGACATCACAATGTGGAGCATTTTCAGCTTTGGAGATGTAGACAATAGTAAAGGGTTAGTTAAAACAAAACCACAAAAACAAAACACTCCAGGTATGTTTTTGCAGTGGGAACATTATAACATGGCTTAAATCTCACAAGAGTCAATTTTGTTTAATATAGGACCTTTAATATTAAAGGGGACATAGTCCATTAAATCTACTTTCTTAAGATTTCAACCATTATATTCAACCATTTTTATCTCTCATTGTTTGTTTACTCTTGTATTTCGATTGATTCATGCATGTGTGAGAAATATTGCATGGTCCAGCATTTGAGGCTTTAGGGCTCAGGAAATTCACGTTTTCATTTACCCCTACCACCTGTCACATTTTAAATACCTGAAATAACAAAAACACACTTTGATTTGATTTTCAACACAAAATAGTTGTAGTTATGATGTGGTCTCATACTAGTTCTAAAATGTATCAAAACCATTTTAAAACTGTTTAGTAAAGGTACAGTTGTTTCCTATTTATTTATTTTTAAAGCTTTTACAACCCTAACACTATTGCATTGAAATTGAAATGTATTTAATTTATATTTCTAGTGTAGGTAAGAATGAAATAAATCAAAATCAAATACCACACAGTCATAAAACAGCACATATATTTTTTATATCAGGCACATAATGGAGTCCTTATCGAACTTTTGGCATTTAATTTGTAACTTGTACTTTCACCTTTGCAGAGGTATCCATAGATGTATAGTCCAGACACACCACATTCCAGTGATCTGAGCGTCTTATTATAGAAACCAAAGAGGACCATCCAGGAAATGTTTGAGTCCAAATGTGGAGGCTGCTCTTGGACACAATGGATTTGAGGAAGTCTTCTCTTTAAACTCTGTGGTCTTATCAAACAGGTCAGGTGACAATGCTCTCACAGCTCGGACTTACAAACGGGACATGGGTTTGTGCACGTTCTTCGCTTCTATGAGCTCTGACATCAGAATAGAAGAATTGTAGAGTTGGGTTAGGTTGTTTCATTAAAGTGCCCATATTACACTATTTTCTGTTATAATGTTGTCACGTCTTCAGAAACAGACCTGGAGTTGTGCTTTGTTTCACATGTTTGAGTAATCCTTTATTATTAGTATGTCTGCATCCCAATGCTCACAATGCTCTGTTCCACTTTGTGATGTCATGTAGTGGTAGTTTTCAAGTTAACAGCTACCTTTACCTTTAGTTCAGTAGAGATTTGCAATTCCAGGGAAAATCCAAATGATTCTAGTGAGGGTGTATGGAGTTTAAAAACACAGTGGACCATTTCCTGACCAAAATTGTGCTTATTTTTTCATTAAAAGTTATATATTACGCAAAAATGACTCTTGTGAGCTTTACGTAGGGTGACCATATTTCCATTTTTAAAAACCCGGACACCTTACCGGGGGTGGGAGGTGGGGCCGCGACATTGAGCTACAGTCGTCCCTCGCTATATCATGGTTCACCTTTCACGGTTTTGCAGATTTTTTTATTATTATTATTTTTTAACCCATGGGTGGGTCAGGACTAAACCAGGTCTAAACCAGGACTAATCTTGGACTTAAGAGAGAGAACGCCGAGCAGTTTGTCTGCAAAACGCGATCAGGCAATTTTACCTCCATGAGGTGTGGAGCTCTCCATCGGTCCCTTCTCCTGCGGTCACCTCCGGCCTGTCCCGACAATGACTCCTGGTTCAGTCCTGGTTCAGTCCTGGTTCAGTCCTGGTTCAGTCCTGGTTCAGTCCTGGTTCAGTCCTGGTTCAGTCCATGGTGTAGGCAGTGCAAAAGCTTGATATAATCACGGGTTAACGGGCGGGTGCGGTGTTGTACTGCAGGTCTCCAAAAACGGACCCGTGCAGGACTCTGCGCTGTAGGTCTCCATTACGGAATAAATTAATCTTGGGTTCGTTACATAAAGAAGGAAGGAAAATAACAAAAGGATGACAGCAGCAATAAGTTTTAAGAAGGATGCAAAAAGGGTTGCACCTGTCCTGTGTGAGAAAAGTGTATAAAGTGTGTGGTGAGGGGTTTTACAGCTTTAAAACAGATATAATAATTGTAAAATATAAAGTTGACTACTTCGTGGATTTCACCTATCGCGGGTTATTTTTAGTAGGGAACCCCCGCGATAAACGAGGGACCACTGTACTCTCACTCGCAACCTGTGCACATGGCCTCTCACTTGTCCCGACCGGGATGGAAAACTGAGAATTTCTTGTACAAGTCATTGTTAAATGCGCATTTGTGCTTCGGTATGTTGCAGGCTGACCGACTGTGTTTGCTCGCTCCTTCTGAGTCACAGAGAACTATGAAAGCCGATCAATTTAATGCCCCCAATGAACTGTGATGAAAACCTGGGCATTTCCATCACTTTAAAAAAAAAAAAACCCGGACGCCCAGGACAAGACGCAAAATATGGACATGTTCGGGGAAAAACGGACGTTTGGTCACCCTACTTTAAGCCATGTTAAAATGTTGTTATCGCATCAAAAATATACCTGGATTTGTGTTCTGTTTCATTCACACATTTAACACACAAAACTTTTAAGTAATCCTGAAATATTAGTCTGTCTACATCTCAAACTGCGCTGTTCCACCTTGTGATGTCATGCAGTAATAGTTTTCCAGGGCTGAAATCATCCAAATGATTCTAGTGAAGGTGTGTGGAGTTTAAAAACAGTTCAGCACTTCCTGCATTGCCACATGACATCACATTATTTTGTGTGATAAACGTGTGAATGAAACAAAACACCACTCCAGGTATGTTTGTGATGATAAAACAACAGTATAACAAAATGTAATATTCCGTTGATGTGAACAGATGTGCTTCTCGTGGAGTGGTCCCATGTCGTACGTGGAGAGTGGAGATGCTATTAGCACAGCCACAACAATTATGATCATATTATTGACTCCTTTGTTTGTGACACTCTTCCTCTCTCTCCACTCTTCCTTACAGAATATTGATGTAACAAACTTCAGCAGCAGTTGGAGCGATGGTCTGGCGTTCTGCGCTCTGCTCCACACGTACCTCCCGGCTCACATCCCGTACCAAGAACTCATCAGCCAAGATAAGGTACACACATTCAACCCCACCCCCCTTTCCCCTCCATCACGCACAGAGTACGGAAAAGCAGTGTTCCTTTCATCAACTAAACTGTTTCTGTCATAGTTTTTCGTCAATGTCAAAATCCAGTGCCAAACTGTGATTAAAATTAGATGTTTTTGTCGACTAAAGTAATTATATTTTTCAATGAATAACTAAACAAAAATGAGTAAAAGGGACAAGTGGAGAATTTATATTTTGCAGTGACGTCATGCTGGGGGTGTTCTGCACGTATCTCTATTGGTGGAATATTTATCAGTTTCCATGGTGACGCAGACAAAAAAAGGTTTTAAGTCTGAAGTACTCAAGAAAAAAATACAACATGGATTTAAACAGCGCATTTTCAGGAGCCTGTGATCAAAGCATTCATGTCCTGTTTAGGCGATTTTCAACAAAAAAGATGAACTGAAAAACTGCTTGTGACTGCCATTGTATGTGTTTGAGAGACTTGTTTAACAGCACAAATCAGCTCATCTGCTGTACTTCCAACCAAGTCAGCTCTTTCTGGTCAGATTGTGTTAAATTAAAGTGCAGATTAAGTCTAACCTTGAGGAGCAGAGCTTCTAACACAGTATTGCTTCCAGTTAGCATCACACCCGCATCGAATGTTGATGACGTCAGCTGTAAACTATCAATAGATCCACTTTTCAATCCCACAGCTCCAAACCAAACCATAAACAAACTCAATGTCCAAAAAACTACATGTACAGAGCAATGGCGTACAATTATCATGTTTTTAGGACAACTGTAGAATAAAACTCATGAAAAATATAACACTGAACGCATTTAGGTCAACATAGGGTCATGGACTGTTTGATGTGAGTGGAAGGAAGCGTGAGAATAGCAGGTCACCACATCTTTTGCCTGTTATAGTTATGTAAACCATTGTCTCTCGAGTAAAACATAACACATATTCAACAGTTACTACACACATGGGCATATACGGGAGTACAATAGGGCCTTTGTTATGCATAGTTGGAATGCTTTCATTGTGATCCATTGATTTTTGAAGTTATTTTTACATGGCTCAAATTAAAAAAGGGTGTGCGCCAGATACCTTGCTCGGATGTAACACTGAACTGAACTGAAATGAACTGTTTTTAAACTGGTATTTAAATATGTTTTTAAAATGTGCGTGTTGCGTGTGCATCGTGTTGCTGCTGATTTTGTCATTTGTCCATCTCATCCCTGGACTTTTTACACTTTTTCTTTTGGCAGAATCTTCTCCAAAATGACCAAAATTGTGCTTAATTTTTAATTAAATGTTCTATATTACGCAAAAATGACTCTTGTGAGCTTTAAGCCACATTATGCTCATCAAAAACATACCTGGAGTTGTGTTTTGTTTCATTCACACATGTTTAACACACAAACCCTGAATTATTAGTGTGTCTACATCTCAAAATGCTCTGTTCCACCTTGTGATGTCATGTAGTAATAGTTTTTCAGGGCTGAAGTCATCCAATTGATTCTAGTGAAGGTTTATGGAGTTTAAAAACACAGTGGAGCACTTCCTGTATTGCCACATAACATCACAAGGTGGAACAGATTGTTTTTAGTTTAAGAGAAGAACACAACTCCAGATATGTTTGTGATGAGGAAACATAGATAATATAGATCAGAGAATAATGTAATATGGTTCCTTTAAATATTTTTATCTTATGAAACTAGTCCCTGGAAGTTTTTGGTCATACTGTGCCTTCTGAGATTGCTTCGAATTGGATTTTTAAAAAATTTTTTTATATCAAACCCTAGTCACTCTGCTCTGGCTGTTCGCAGTGCGCCTCTTCCCAACCAGATTTCACTGCAGGCAACATTTTAATATGAACAAAGATGGGGAAGGTTTGACGGACATTTTCAATAAGTTCCTTTGCGAGCTCTGAACCATATCTGTATAGAAAACTTCCAGGGAGGTACACAGAATGGGATAATGATTTAATTACAGGTTACATTCACATGACATCAGCTGTTCCCCCGCTCAGTTTCAAACAATAGGGATATTTAAAGGCCCCTTCCCCCTTCTGAAAAGATGATATCATCACATTTTAGAAGGTTCATGTAACTTATTGTCTAGATTTTTTCACTCAGTAAACCCCATTATATTGCTGAATCTTAAAAATGTGAAAAATGTTCATTACAGTGGTCCAAAGTTATTACTCACTTACCTTAGGCATTTTGAGCATAGTATAGAGTTATTTGTTGTGATGAGTTTATAAGCACTTTTCATAACTTTCAGAGATCAGTCATGCTTTGCCATCATGGTAAAGGTAACAACAACAACTAGCATGCTAACACAGACTTCCACGCACTTACTGAACAATAAAAAGTTTCTTAATAAGATACTGTACACCGCATACTTACTTTGATGTAAATTGGGTACACTGCCTTTAATGGGCCCATATTACACTATTTTCTGATCTTTCATTTATTTGTGTAACACACAAGCACTATTTAGGCTATGTTCATCTTCTCGCAAAAAGAAAACGCTCTGTTCCACTTTGTGATGTCATGTGTGCTCCACTGTGTTTTAAAACTCCATACACATTGATTAGAATCACTTGGATAATTTTAGACATAGATAGACTAAAAATAAAGTGTTACAGAAACATGTATGAATGAAACAAAACACAACTCCTGATATGTTTTTGATGAGGTAATAACATTCTAACATGACTTAAAGCTCACAAGAGTCAGTTTTGCATAATACAGGATCTTTAATTTCTTTTCGACACATTCTTCTGTTTGTATTGAGGACTATGTTTATTTAATTTGAACAGGACATCATTTACAGTTGTCTGCCTTCTTCAGACCACAGGATGTTGTTTGTGGAATGTTTAATGCCTATAAGTGGTGCACATGGGGTGATTAGTTTAAGAGCTGAAGGAAAATCGACTTTATTACACTCTTTATTACCGTGATTCCACTTTGTCCGACATCTTTCATCCCACAGTTAACGGTCATTAGATGGACTTCCTGTCTGTGGTCATACACTTTAAGTCCACACTCCACCTATGAATTATGAATGCTTTGTTTACAGTAGTGGAAGAAGTACTCAATTTTGTTACTCTGTACTGTGTAACTTTTTAGTTGGGGGTTCATCACCTGCTTGTTTCTATGGAGATGTCATTGCTCTGCTTAGAATGTTCCACAGTACGATATTAAATGGCTCTGCTTTACATTAACCAATTACAGGTGGTTTTATAGCTCAAAAATACTTAGAAAAACAGACATTCTGACTGTGGGCAGGGTTGCCTCTACACAGATCTGACCTCTGACTTGGTCTGATTTGGTCTCCAAGGTTTAAACCATACTGTGAAACATTCCCGACAAAACAATAACATCTTCATGGAGAAAAGTTACACAATAAGTAAAAGTAGAGACACTGGAGCAAAAAAAATATTCAAGTAAAAATATAGCATGAAAAAAATCTACTCAAGTATTAAAGTACCTGTTTAAAAATGTACTTAAAGAGTAAAAAGTAAAAGTACTTCTCACATATTTTGAAGTCTTCTAAAGCTTCAAATGATTTTGTGTATAATTTGGTTTAACAGAAACAGTTAAATCAGTTGTTTTCCTTACTGTTTTATTTGTATATTTTAGTTTGTTCAAACAATGATAAAAAAATAAGACCCTCAGCCATTTCAGGTCTCAGACTATAACAACAAATACTTTTACTTTTCAGTCCAGTTTAAAAATGTAGTGGAGTATAAAGTACAGATACCTGCTCTCAAATGTAGTGAAGAAAAAGTAAAAAGTACCCACTGTAAAATGTACTTAAAGGTTCACTGCTTAACATTTCTTATGGGGGAAAATATTATTGCTTTGTCTAGAATGTCCCACGGTATAGATTAAACCTGTCTATCACAAGGGAGACAAGCAGGTTACAGCACTACACTACATTACAGTTCAGATCTGTGGAGAGTCGTTCCTATTCACAGAATAAATTACTGTATTTCTGAGCTATAGGAACAACCGTAATGATGAAATGTTATGGATATGTTTAAAGTCAAACCATGGAACATTCCAGGCAAAGCAATAACATCTCCATGGAGGCAAACAGGTGGCGAACCCTCCACCAGAAAGTCGCTCACTGCACTTTCATGTAAAGTACAGTTACCTCAAATGTATACTTAAATGCAGTACTTTAGTTTAGCTTTGTTACCTTCCACCTATGTTTGTTTGTATAATCACATAGACATCATCCGACAGCCCTGAACAGCCGGTACAGTTGACAAGCAAGCATATGGAATACACTATAGGCCACAGTCAAAACACTGGACTTCCTCCCTTGAGATCTTAACCACACTTTTAAAACAATAGCAGTGCTTGTCTGATGCAAAGACCATTCTGTTTAAATGTACAAGTGTCCTACTTTGTCCTGTCACGATAACAGACTTTGAAGCATGATATATTGTTACAGAGATGCAATAATGATTAGATTGAAACTACGTTATGCCTTTCACACAACAGCAATAAAGTAGGATAATCCCAGCTAACCATTATTACATAGATAGTATCATTAAAGGTGCACTGTGTCATTTTTCTAGTGTAGGGTCTACTGGCTGCTTGTCTTCATAGAAATGATTGTTTTGCCTTGAATGTTCCACATAGCATTAAAAATCTATCCAGCATTTATTCACTTAGCATCATTTGGATAATCTAACTCCTGGTACTGCCAATCTCTACTGAGCAAAAGGTAAAGGATAGCTGTTTACTAACTTCATGATGTCACAAGGTGGAAGAGAGCATTTTGAGCTGTGAAGATATAGACACACTTATAAAAAAGAGTTACTCAAAACTCCAGGTATATTTTTGATGAGGTAACAACATTTCAACATGGCTAAAAACTCACCAGAGTCAATTTTGGATATCACCTTTAAGTTAATTCACATGCATTTAATTGAATAATTTATCATTTTAAGTATCCTGAGCAACTTCTAAACCAGTTGAGAAAGCAAGACAATAACTAGGCAAAGGGGCACTGAAAATATCCCATATACCATTTTTGTCCTAAATTGCGTAATTTGGGAATATTTTAGTGGTGGTGTGGCATTTTTGTTTCCAAAAAAGTGTGCCGTGACTCAAAGTTTGAAAAACACTGCTTTAGATTCACAAAAGTTGAATGCTTTGCTTGTTGCTTCAGTAGAAATCGACATCATTAAAGGATAATGCATCTCTCTGATAGATTTATCTGCCTGTCAGTGACATCTATCTGAACTCAGGGGGATGGGATATGTTTCCAGACACGTCTTTGTAGAGTATTGTCAAAGCGTGTGGTTTCGTGTGGTTTTGTCTGGGCAGCCAAGAGGTGTGTGGGCAGCAGGGACCATAGGGAGAATGAAAGCGACATTACACAGCTCATGTCTCAATAATTGAATAGACATGTGTTTTTAATAACTACTGTTGCTGAGTGGATACCCCAAGGGCTCACTATTGTAATCTGTCCTGATCCTATTACTGCTTCTGTTTGTATCAGTGAAAAGGCCATTTGTTATAAGGTGGGACCCACTAAACTGATCAGACAGGTGGTATTATTTAAGATGGGGTACAATGTAAGGAAGGCTGGGAGTTTAGTTTGCTATGTTGTTCTGAAGCTTACCAAGCAAAACTTTTTATGTTTAATATTTATTAAATCACTGTTATTGTTAATGTGTATAAAATCAGTTCAGTCAAATCAATTATAAAATAAATAAACTGTAAAATAGATTTCTTGACTTACCATTGCTTTCCACATGTTATCAACAATAATAATTTTTATATGTTCTTCTACAAACAAAAAAACAAAACACAGTGCCCATAACAAATGAAAAAAAAAAAAAGAATGACCACATAATTTCACAACTTAAAGGTCCTATAAACATTATTCTTCTATTCATTATTTTTTCCCCATTCACACATGTTTAAGTAATGCTTTAGTGCATTAACCTGTTTACATCTCCAAAGTTCAAAATGCCTTGTTTCACCTTGTGATGTCATGAAATTTTAAAGTTAACAGCTACCTTTTATCTAGGCTAAAATCATCTAAATATTTCTAGTGAAGGTGTATGTTTAAAAACATGCTGAGCCACTTCCTATATTACCACATGAACAAAACACAACTGAGGAGGAACATCATTATAACATCCAACAAATTTTATCAAAATATGTAATTGTTGTAATTTTAAGCTTCTTGTGTATAGATGACATTTTCAGGACGTTTGTGAATTAAAAAGACATATTTTGTTTTGAATAGTCTGAATTTCAACAACAACAATACTAGATTTCCATCACTCTGAAACCCATGGAAATAACTGTAAATAACATGAAATCACACTGAGATAAGACTTCACATGAGTCCAACAACAACTGATCTTTCAACAATGTCAAAGTTGTCACAACATTATACGATGAGAATGGAACACACATGACTTCCTATGGTCACTACATGGACATTTCGTTTGTATATTTTGACACTTTTCAAACAAATAGAGCAGTTATAACTTGCTGAATCGCTCACTCAGACCACCACATAACTGAACCGTCTCTTCGGGAGCTTGTGTTTGGGGTCTTTCTTATTGCAGAAGCACGTAGGTCCCTGTGTGGTGGCTATAGACCGAAAAGGTCTGGTCTCTGTATCAAATGTTTGTTTTGTTTTTCCCTTTTTCAGGTCCGAAATCTGACCCTTGCGTTCCAGGCGGCAGAGAGCATCGGCATCAAACCCTCCCTGGTGAGTGCCACAGACCTCCCATACTGAGCTGAGAGGGAGCAGAAAATGAGGAAGAGTCTGGTTGAATTGTAGCTCCGTTCGAAATTTTTATATACACAACTCATAGACTGCATCAATCAGCATCTGAGTTAAAGGTGCACTGTGCAATTTCTCTAGTAGAGGGTCTGCTGCCTGCTTGTCTCCATGAAGATGTTATTGCTTTGCCTGGAATGTCTTACAGTATGGCATTGCACTTGTATACCTTTGTGCAGACACACAAGTGAGGCACTTACAAGTAACCCATAATTAAATAAATAGATAATTACATTGTTGAATATAAATGATGAGGCCAAACACCAGGCTACACGTCTAAACCAATGCAGGTACATGATTTTTAATAGCTGCTTTCCTTTGTTAAGCGGAACAATCACTCTGCAAAGGAACAGACCTTTACAAAGAACTGCAGGAAATAGAATGCTCTGAATAAACAGTCATGATTTTACCATTATGGTGAAGCATTCCCAGGCCAGCAGCCCTCACATGTGCACTGATCACTGTGTCGCCGGTCATATTGAGTTGGACTTGGGTTAACAAGTACATTCAAATTGATTAATGGTACATCCACATCTCATTTAGGACATTAGTTTATAGCAAAATGTACAAACAATATGTAGGTTACATCAAAATAAATAGTATTCAGTACATTTGTAATCATATTTTAGAGCTTTTGAAATACCAAGAGGAAAGTGAAGAAAGAAACAAAACTTGTTTTCCTCTTCTCCTGTGGTGAGGGGCCTCCATGGCCAGGAACAAAAGTCAATTTCTGTAACTTCCCTCTCCATCAATCACCAAATGTGCCCCGTGTTTTAAGATCAGGACAAAACCTGCAGCTATGTTGTTCCATAACAGGAAAAACCTCTACACATTATCATGAAGACTCCTCCAGTTCAGCCCAGTCCTCCCAGAGGTGGACAAATATTGACATGTCAGTCCAAATGAAATACGTTCAAACATGTTTGCTTGAGCTTTAAGTATCATACAACTGCAACTAGAACTTTATACTCATATGGAAGTTTACTTTTCAGCTTGTTTTTCTTCATTCTTAATCAAATCACCCGTTTTTTGCAATATGCAATGTTCCCATTTTGCATATCTTCAAAACAACATGATTTTTTGAATAATCAGCCCACTTCTAAGACGTCCTATGGGGAGTCTTTATGGTGCTAGTTATGTTGTAATGTCCTGTGATAAGTACTGCACCAGTCAGCATTACTGAGACGCCAATAAACATGAATCTATGTATTGACTTTTGGCCCCCTCTCCACCCAAACAGACGTCTACTTATGTTGGAATTAGAATAAAAGTCCTTTACATGGGACAAACCAACACACTTCGATAAATGTGGTCTTCGTCAGGGCATAGAGCCTCCTCACTTTTTCAAACCTCCATCATATCATCGATACTTACACAGTGACAGGCAGTGTGCATAAATCAATAGCAGCTCATTTGCCTTGAGCCCAGATCCTGGTCTCACACAGAGGATTAGGACTGAAGGTCAAAGTTCACATTTCTTTGTGGAATTAATTCTCCATTACGTGGCTGTGGTTAGGGCCAAACTTGTTCCCATGTCATTGTGTAAGAAAAAACAACAAATAGTTTCTGCCCTTATCGTCTGCATAAATACAGTGCTCGGATGTAGAGGAGCCGATCATCTTCTTCTTGTGTTTGAGGCAAAGCCAAGACAAGCTGTTTGTTTTGGTCTTTCAGTCTCCTGTCACTGTCAGCGCAACGCTGACTGGCTCGCTGTGGGTCATAATGCTAATGCTAATTTAATGAAAAACTGCTAAGAGTCATTCCTTTGAGTTAAGGGACTTATCAACAGGCGAGGTTACAGGTCTCTTAAAAATACTCGATACAAGGTAGATTTGAAGGTAGATTTGGAGATATGCAAAGTTAGAATATTGAGTATATTGTCAATAATTAAAACTGTAAATACTATACTATTAAAAATGCAAAAAATGACCTCAAAAAAAGACAGAAACTTCTAGTCACCGAACAAGAATAAAGTAATATTTCTGCCCTGTTGCGGATAATCAAGACGTTTACAGGTACATTCCTGAATATCGACTGAATGATATTATTTGTTTGTTTATTTTGAACATGTGTCTTCAAGATATATTGCAGCTCAACGATCAAGGTGAAGAAAGTACATACAAGAAAAATAAATGAATAAAATAAAAAATGGATATCTCAGAAACAACTCACTCATTAGCTTCATTAGCCCATGGACCTTCTCAAAGAGCGTCTCAAGCTACTTAAATAAAATCAACAATTATAACTTTTTTATTGGAATATGTTTACAGTGCTTTATATTTGCTACAGTATGTGGATAATGCAAGATTCTTCTTTTTAGAACAGTTTTTTAGTATTGTGGACCAACATTTTTCGCTCTGTTTGTGTGTGTTTGCGTGTTGTCTTGGGTCGCACACACTCTTTAGGAAAGATTTGTCCTTTTCCTCATTTATTTTCTGATCAGTTTTGACTTCTGTACAGTTTCTCCTTTTAACCTGATTTCATTCTGTTCCAGGACATAGAAGAGCTGATGAGAACAGACCGGCCCGACTGGCAGAGTGTGATGCAGTACGTTTCTCAGATATACAAATACTTCGAGACCTGACGCAATGCAGAGACCCCTGTCCTTCCTGTCCTGTGTGTCAGTGCGACCTCTGACCACAGCCACACGTCCTGTTTAATCCATCTGACCATGGACAACACCTGAAGAAAGAACCACCACAACTGCCATAAAGACTTATAAATAGAGATGCACAATCAAAAAAAGTATGAAATGTGAAAAATATAAAACTTGGTCAGATCATTTTCAAATGTCTATGTTAAAGGTGCACTGTGTAACTTTTTTGGCGAGGGTCCTGTTTTGTCTCCATGGAGATGTTAATGCTTTGGTTTAAATTGTCCACAGTATGGAATTAAACCCATCTGTCTTGCGTTTATTTAACTATGGGTGTTATTTATTGCTCAAAAATATCTTAAAAAACCTAAACTCTGACTGTGAGTGGGGTCGCCTCTCCACAAATCCAACCTGTAATTGGACTTGCAAGTCTCCATGGAGATTCAGAAGTTTATGGCCATACTGTGGAATAATCCATGGAGCAGGTGAAGGACCCTCCACCAGACAAGTTACACAGTGCACCTTTAACTTGGGACCGCATACAGCAATATGCTTTGGGCAGGCTAGGCAGGTGGTCTTTCAGGGCCAAAAATAGCTCTCTTCAAGCAGCTAGTTTTAATTGGGGAAGCCTGTTGTCTGTGTCCTGCCAAACATTTAATCAAATCCATTTTTGTGTCAAAGATCAAACACAAATGTTTGTTGGTCCTTGTGCCAAATCTTGTTCAAACACAACTATCTATGCATGGTTCATGGTAAACCTGTCCAGTCTGAGTGACTCTACATATGTGTGGTCAAATGTCAGTTTATGACCAACATTGACCTACATTCTTGTAAATATTGATTTTCAGTTTGTACTTTGCAGAGCAGAGAGTATTTTCACAGGTTTGAGTTGATCTGAAGCCTTTGAGTTTTTTCAGTGTTGTCAGAGAGAGATAAAAAAAAAAAGAAGCTTTATCTAATGTTAAATTAACTTTACAGAAGCATTTTATGAAACAGACAGGTATTTTTATTTTACATAATCACAACATGTGCAATGAGCTACAACAGCTGCCTGCAATAGACATACATTTATATGACTGTTACATAAGTTAAAACACATGCCATGTTGGGCACATAGAAGTGTTCTTGTTTTTACATTTTGGAGTTAGACTTAATATATTTACATGCATTACATAAACATTTCATTTCAGATGTGCTTAAAAGGTTTTGTATTTTCTGATATATGGAAACAATAAAAGAGTTTTTGGTTAATATTCTATTTTGTTTTTGTGATTGTTTATTGGTTGGTACAGTGAATTGAAAACATAATAGTCTTTAAGACTGTATGACACTATAGCCGATGTGATACTCATACTAGTTACTGAAATATAATTGTACTAAGATGCACAGTTGTTAATAGTTAATACATTTAGTGAAGGACTTCCTACAAAGTAGTACCTACATTCTATAGAACCCCTGAAACAGGCAAAATATGAAACTATCACTATCTCTGAAAACATGAAACTAAACTGTTTGCGTCTTTCTTTACTTCACTGAATAATCATCGTGCACTTCTCGGTTACCCACATGTCTTACCACTTGTTGACGGCTTTTTCCTAGTTGCCAGATTTAACCCACTTCACGTTGCTCACTTATTTTTAGCAGTGCTTTCACACATTTGATTCAGTTTATAAATGGTAACCAAAAACAAGGTACAAGATGCAAACAATAAAAATAAAAATAGACCTATTGAACAAAAAAGGGTCAACAAAGGTTTGTTAGTATAGGTTATATTTAGGTTTGAGGAGAGGATCTTGCCATTAGGGCTATGCTGACAAATATGAATATGTGGATATCTTTTTTGAAGTATCTCAATAACGATATGTCAAACCACAAACAAACATTGCAAGAACCTTCAATAAAATAAAAATCCAACCATGAAACCCATTTGTCACACTTTGCCTTAAGCACACAAAGCCTGTGGGCAAAGTAGAACATAAAACATGTATTTCCTACTTTGTCTAAAAAAACAGGCAAATGTGCCTGTAACATATAGACCCATGAGAGCCAGATTATAAAACTTTAAACGGACGCAGCTCTAACGTCTAAACCTGTTCCCCTCATCAGAAAGTCACAGGCGTAAACTTGAGCCGCGGACTGTCAACAACAGCTCGTGCTCTGCCTGCTCACTGATGCCCTTGAACTGTGGTGAAGTTCTCCATGAACACTCGCTATTATTTGGGATGTCTTAAGATTTCTAAACTGTTTAAGATTTTTTTTTTTTCCAGCTGCTGAACTGCTTGACGTATAGAAGAAAGAAAGTAAACAGTTTCCCATAAACAGTGGAAAACTTGAATGCGTATGATATGGTTTCCTTTATGCATTACACGCTTTGGGGTAAGCCTACATTATTTTGAAATTTAAGCCTAACTTTAACCAGGTGTAGGTAGGTTAGCTTTGTGAAACGTGGAAAAACTTAACTTTGTGCATTTACACGCCTTAAACCTTAACAATAAAAGAGAAGTGACTCCGCTCTGTGGCTTAATTGGCGCGTAATTACGCACGACTAGAGCTGGAGAGGATTCCTCCGACAGTTGCCATTTGCGATGTGTGTGCGCATTTGTCTGCGTGTGTGCTGGGCGTGGCTTTGCTCGTGCTATTGAACGTTTTTTTTTTGTTTTTTTTTTTTCTATTTTCTCCCCGCGTTCCGCCTCCTCTTGAAAACTGCAGTAAGGGAAGTTCTGACACTGTCTTTGCTACAGAGATGCTTCATCAAGCAAGTCTACGGCTATCGCTGCAGAGACATCACTACTAACAAACATGTACAGACTGATTGAGGTGGGATTATGCCGCGAGTTACTTTTGAGGACTTTAGTATTGCCTAATAACTGTAATATAGAGTTGTTAACACTTAATTGCAATGTTCTCTAAAAGTGCTTTCTCTCCACAGATGGCGTTTGAAGCGCACACTTGTGGACTATTTTGGGTTTATAGAGCACAGACTTTAGTTTCGTTGGACTAAACGTGTAGGATCACTGCAGCTCAAAGTCCCGCACTCTGACACTGTCATGGATCCGGGTTACATCTTGATTGAAGTGGCCATCGCGGTGCTGTCGATCGCCGGTAACGTGCTGGTGTGCTGGGCAGTGTCCATAAATAGCACTCTAAAAAACGCCACGAACTACTTTTTGGTGTCTTTGGCGGTGGCAGACATCCTGGTGGGGTGCTTGGCCATACCCTTCGCCATCATCATCAGCATAGGCATCCACTTGGACTTTTACGGGTGCCTGTTCCTCGCGTGTTTCGTTCTGGTACTGACGCAGAGCTCCATCTTCAGCCTGTTGGCCATCGCGATAGACCGATACCTGGCTGTCAAGATACCACTCAGGTAAGAGGCTGACCGTGGTGTGTAAAGACGTTGATTGTATCTCTCACTGTGATAAGGGAACAGCAAGTCACTGGTATTTTTTGAAATGCAATCACAGATAAATTCAGGAATAAAATCAGATGCGCCTGACAGGGCAGTGTCACTTAAACTGAAACAGGCAAGCTGACAATGTTAATGTTTATAATAAATCTTTCATAGCTTTCCCCCAAAACGCGGATTTAGCGTAATGCCTTCCTTCCTTTTACAATGAGTTCCTGCCCGGTTTGCACTCTTTTGTAAAAATTTGCTGGAGTAGTAATTTGTCTGTGCTCTTTTGACAATATGTGTCTCACAGTTTAAACATTTCGTGCAAGTTGTTATGATAGTTAGTCAGCCTGTCCCACGCTGACAGATATGCAGAGTACACTGGGCTATTGGCCTGTTGGGTTGTTATAGTATCGTTGTCATGTAGGTTTACATAACGTATATTTATCTTAGCAGCATTTATTTGACTAACTTGATACAGTCAAAGGTGTTTAAGACATGCACAATGGAAAAAATAAAATGAAAAATCCCAAATAAATGAGTGTGTGCTACTGTAGTATCATTTACAGTAGCCCGCACTGTCCAAATCAGAAGTTAAAGGGGAACTAATGGGATTTCACCAGGTCTTAATCAAGAACGACACCAAACTAAACATAGAACAGGGATAATCCAACCTTAACTGGACTATAACAAACTACACTGTAAATGGCCCGGTTGTTCAACAAGTACAGACTTTATTCCTACCTTGGGATTAACGAAAACAAAACATTACACTAACAGCAAATAGTAAAACATAAAAATGTACTCACGCCACAATAATATTAATTTTGCATGTTTTTTTTAAAGGGACTTATTCATATCATTATATACTGATAGGGAAAAGCATTTTAGTTAAAGGCGCCGTAACTATCTTTTCTTGTGGGAGGTCCTCTACCTGCTGTTCTCCATAGAGATGTTACTGCTTTGTTTAAAATGTTCCACAGTATGGCATTAATCATATCCATTTTTTAAATAAAGTGTTTTTTGTGTGTTTTATTGCTCAAAATCCCTTGAAAAATATGCATTCTTAATGTCCACCCACCTGGGGAGGGTAAACCAGCTTTCTCCCGTTGAGAACCATGCTCTCGGATTTGGTGGAGCTGATTTTCATCCCAGCCTCTTCACACTCGGCTGCAAACCGCCCTAATGCATGTTGTCGGTCCTAGTTCGATGGAGCCATTAAGACAACATCATCTGCAAACAGCACAGATGAGATCCTGTGGTCCCCAAACCCAACACCCTCTGGCCCCTGACTGCGCCTAGGCATTCATTGTGGAACATTCTAATCAAAACATTTCCATGGATACAAGCAGGCAGTGAACCCTTCATCAGACTTGGGATACCAAAAGCCCACACCATCATCATTATTTGCACTGTAATTTTTCTGTTGTGGCATAAATAATGGTTTATCTTACCTTAAAGTTAATTAGTTAAGGTAAGCCTGTCACAATAATTACTATATCAACTTCTCGTTCAATATATGGTAGATAGAACACTTTTTTTTTGAGGAACAGTATTCGTGTGCACTTCTTCTATGCATATCACCGATGTAAATTAAATACTACAGTGTTTCATACTGCTATTTATTTTTATTGCAGCTCATATTTGTTTGTTTTCTTTTACAATATAGCACATTTAAAATATTTTTTGTGGTTTAAATCTGCTCTCGGCTTTGTGTATCAATGGCATCAATTAGTTTCAGTATTATCTGTATTTACATCAGCAATACATTGTACTTCAAAGTTTATTATCATGACAAGCCTAAATTGACAAATATGATGAAAAACGTTTTACCTGGACTACAACAGATTCTTTTATGTATTGGAGTTGAATCTATTGTAAGCGTATTATCTTCTGTACTGCCCTCAAATCCTGCCTTTAGCCTACATCACATCCAAAAAATAAAAGCTGTTGTTGCCATTTTATCAAGCAGGTTTTACAATTACTGGTCCTTTATTGAGCAACTCATTTTCTTATCTGATTCCAGCCTTAATGAAGCAATGTAGTGCACTTTTGGAGCTTGCCACATGATTCAAAACATAATTACTTAGACTTTTATCTGATGGCTCATTTGTAGCGAATCTCCCTCCATTTTATTAAGACGAACAGTTTTCAGTGCTCAGAGTAAACAGATGATTCAAAGCTCATAAAACAGTGTTGTTGCTTGTTTGGAGAAGATGTGACCAGATCGATATTGCTGCCAGTCCTCTGCAGTTAAGGGCACCAAAACAAGAGGGAGAGAGATAGGCCCCTGAAGGCAACATGAGCTCTCAACATCAGCCCGAACGAAGCTTTTTTTTCCCAATTTCACTGAATGCGTCACAAGATAGCATACACTGTGTACTGATTTTGACAGTGAGTGGTTGCAGGCTGTTATGACTGAGCTCTCCTGTCATTCTCTTCATCTTCACTTCTTGGCAAGGACAATACGACATAGTGGCGAAATAAAGTGCCTCCATCAAGAGCCTGTAAAGTGCCCATCATAGCTTTTATTTTTGACCAGGAAAGTACTTAAAAGTGGGAAGTGATTGTAAATAAAAAGACAAACATTATACTGAGTAGACACTGCTAAAAGGTTCGGAGAGGGACAAGGCTGTTGTGACACATTTTAAGAGGATTTTAGGTTATTGCGAGATAGGGGCAAAAATATGTGCTCAAACCAACTGCAATATAAAAGCTTTGTTGCGTAACAGAATAAAGTGAGCATTTCCTTTTCCACTTTGAATGATTTTGAAAATGTAATGTGACAAGAGTGAAGAGCAAACAATATTAAATCAAATTGTGATCTGTCAATTACAAGAGATAGTTACTGATATTGTGATTCAGTGCTCTGTGCTTGATTACATACAGAGGCAAGGCAAAGGTATTAGTGTTGGACAGTTTGTACGCAAAGTAATTTAAAGTGCTTAACAGAATAAGAAATATATTAAAATCACAGTGCAAACAAATAGAACATAAGTAATCATTGTAAAATTAACTCAAAAAGAGAAGAGTGCAGAATAAAAACCTCTCAACCTTTAGAATTGGGCAATTTTCCTCATTTTGACCATCTTGATTTTCTGTTTTATTTTACATTATGTCTTATTAAAAACACATAAGTACAGTAATTTCCTGAACAATATAAACTTTTTATTAGGGACGCAATGATTCAGCTTTTTAAGGTATCTGCCGATATTCAATATAGATTAATACTAGTGTAGGATTTATTTAAACAAAAATAAAATAAGACAAAACTGATCCAAATGCGTTATGTATCTGTTATTTATCCCTCGAGGAACCACAGAAGATTTTGTGTAAATAAAAATTCAAACATTAGAGACTTTCTGGTCAGGCTTTACATACCCAAAGAGCTAATACAAGCTCTGATATTCAGTAGCGCAGGTGCTCGCGTCATGACTGCGCCCAGAACAAATAAATGGCACAGTCTCCAGTACGTGCCTTTACAGTGTCTCAAAGTCAAAGTGTTGTGCGTAATAAAAAATCCACATTCAGTCACACTCTGCCGTGTATGAGTAAAGCTGAAGCCAAACAGATAACAGGACCCAAACTGCCAAAATCCTCCTCTTCCTCGGTCTCGGTAAAAGCGCAATTTCCAAATGTTGTGTAGTAAACATAACCAGAGTTAAGCGCAAGTGCGTAAAGATGTATCCAAACGAGACTGCGTAAATTTATCCAAAATCCCTCACCTCCGTCCAGATAAGCGCGCAGTACAAGAGTAAAGTTACTTATCAAAACAACAAGCACGTGCTCCATGTGCTGCCGTTAATATAAACAAAAACAAAAATTAAACTGAAGCGCAACTGAGGAGCTGGGTCATTTGAATGCACATTTGTTTTGAGTTATGACTGAACATCTTATTGCCTAGTGTTTTAAAATATGAATCAACATAGTTATAACGTAATTCAAGGACTGAAAATTATTTTCTTAATAATACCGGCCATTAATTAACATTTTTAAAAACTACAGGCACCGAAAAAAGAATCATTAAGGAACTGGTATCGAAGAGCAGGTATCGTTAAAGTACTGGTATCGAAAAAATATCAAACGGCACTCAGCCCTATGTCTGAACCAGCAAAATTTTCAGTATTGTCACAGATATCAGATATCAGTATTGTGTCGTACATCTCTACTTTTAATCACTGATATTTAACTAAAAAAAAGCCACATTTCTCCAAAGTCTGAACTCTCCTCCAAACCACATGCTTTTACTGACAGTGGATTGACTTTGGACCTCTTCATTAAAAGATCACTGACAATTAGAAATGACTGACTCTCAATCTAAGTTCTAATTCTACTTATTGCACACCCTTAATAATATCTTGTTTGTTATTCTCCAGCCACTCTTCTAATTACAGTGAAGTGTCAGCTCTCAAAAGAAGTTGTCAGCCTCTCTTTATATAGTGTACAGTCGTGATGAATGATGAATAGAATTTTATTATATTTACATTTTGACCTGAAAACAACCGCATAATATGTTAAATGCACATTCAGTAAATTTCTCCAACAGCTTTGGGAAATTGTTCTGGCTTGTGTATGCTTAACCTGACTTTGGATGTGTGTAAAGGCCCCAGTAGTGTTTTCACAGATGGTTCTTGATGGAAGTGTACGGCCAAAAGCAGATGTTTGAAAGCCCAGGAGATAACCATGCTGCTCTTGCTATCAGTTAACCCCACTTTCGCCTCTTCAGGGTTTCTTAGAAGATCGTGGCCTGTCCCTCTGGTCCGTACAATCTTTGACATAACCTTTACAACAACACAGACCTCAAAGGGCGGACCCTACTCCCCACCCACAGGTTTGGTGAAACATCAAGTATGACACTGACTATGGACCTAAAAATATGTGGTATTAAGAGAAATAGTAATGAATTCAGCTTCAATAAACTAAATAAACTAGTTTTTAAATGTAAATCTAAGTAATGTGCTAAAGGGCTGTCGATTTTGGAGAAAACGTATAGTTGCAAATTATCACTAAGTATTGCGTTTGGGATTAGATTAGTGATTTATGTTTAAAAAGTAGGTTTGTGTTGCATTCAAACTCTCTGTATTGTTTATACAGATTCACGTCAGTCTGGTCCCCACACCCTCCGTTCGATTTGAACCCCAGCCAAATGTAATTATGCAGTTAAATTTTTTGTTTTTTTTGTTTTCAGTGATGGGTGTGAAACAAAGCTCATTGGTCACCTATGATTTACTCTTCTTTACTTATTGATGCTGCATATGACCAGATTCACGTCTTTGTAACATTTGAGTGAAGACTGAAATAGGAACTGAAAAACTAATACAAGAATCATGATTGTAAATGTCTAAACTACAGTTTTTTTTCTATTAAAAATACATGATATTTGTTCTTTTCACATGCTATTACAAAAAATGTCCTAACATGCCTAAAAAGCAGTAAGCAGTATAGCAGAAATTGTTGATAGGAAAATGAGAAACATTAAGCAGCAGAATAAGCAAATTAATTTAATATTAAGGGCTTTATAAATACAAATTAACATTGAATTAACCACTTTCATATCTGCACATTTCACTTGCCCTAAACCTTATATGGTATTTTACAGATGATGATTTGATTTAAACATTTACAACTATTTATTTACGTAAGCCACCATTAATTTTGTGTCTGTTTAGAATCAGACGGCAATAAACAAAAGCGTTTGTCAAACTATTTCAGGTCATTTTAATTACGCAAACGTTTATAACAGCACAATCATCACAGTCAATTGCTACTAAAAGTAGAAGCTGTTTAAGCAGTAGCCTTTTTGTCTCAATAAACAATTACACGGTTTCCATTTGTTCCACATTATGTCAGAGTAAAATACAGATGCAGTTTGCCAAGACCTCTGTTGTGATTAAAGAGGGCAGGACCAGAAAATAACCAAAGAGAATCGGGACGCAACCTGGATCGGTTTTGACCAACTTTCAAACTGAAAACAAAAATGTGTTCAAGCTAAACAAGGAAAGTGGAATGCATCTGTTCTGGATCAATTGAAGTGCACATTTCCATAGCACATAGGGTCCACCCCTATCCACACTGTTTCTAAGCTCTTTGCATGATTTTATTTTATTTTTTCCATTTTTACTCATAAACCCCTACAGTATGTTTGTTTTGTGAATGGTCTGTGCTTTTCTCATTCTTTTCAAGCCCATGTGAATTGTGTAGTCTATGAAAGATGTAGAGATGTCAATGTCCTAAACAGAAACATAAAAGAGAGATGAGGGAAGCAGAAGAGTGAGACAGGGCAAGATGCCAACATGCTGTCACCACGCCAGAACTAATCCACTCACCGTACAGTACAGCCTCCAAAGCCCTTATCACAGGGGCCTATAGGACCTATAGGAATCATCCCATATGCACAGACTGAAGAAGTACTGAGATACTTTTTATGAAGTAGATTTACATCAACAACAAGGCATAGGTGTGTAGTCCATAGTGTTTTAATCAGTTGCTCACTGATGAGGACCAGGGTAATGATTAAGTGAGCATTTCCTGTTTTAAGCCTTGGTTTGAATTGTAAATGAGGTTTGGAACTAGCCATGCAAAAATAACAGCTCTGAAAGGCCTCTACTGATATCTAAAGCCTATTGTGCACTGCACAGTTGTTATTTGAATTAAAAAGACATGATGAAATCCATAAACCTACCATAAACATGTGATTTATGAAAGCTGTTTTTAGTCTAGTGGTTTTATGGGTACTACTCACACTCCCTTTGCCACTTTATTTTTGGCTGCAGTAAATCATGCAGTGTGGCAGGTAACATGAGTCTAACTGTTTGGACCTTGAAACTGTTGCATTGTTGCAGTAGAATGCATGCAGTGTGAGGCAGGTGAATGTGCTTCAAGTCATTACTATAAAGCACTTTATACTTAATTCAAATGTTGGCAAGAAAGCAGTTTTGTTTTTATTATACATCCAAAAGAATATTACTAATACTACTAATAATAAAACTACTAATGTGCTATATTTATACTATAAGCCTACATTATTTTATGGAGTTATGTTATGTCCATGAGCTTTGAGTGGCAAACATCTAGGTAAAATTGGAAGTATGGGCTGAAGAAGGCATAATGACAATAAAAGCATGAATTGCGAAGGATTCAGTGTGTTTTTGTTTCATGCAGCTCAGTGCCCACCCTCTCCTTCTTTTGGTTGGCCTTTGTGATGCTCCTGAGTGACAGGTGGATTTAACCAATCACAATAAACCGTCTGACAGAGGAGGCTGATAGCTTTAGCTACACAACGCTAGGAACGGTGGCACTTAATAATAATCTGGGACAAATACAAAATTCAATAGAAGGTTACTTGGGTTAATTAGCTCAGTGCTCGCCTGCTATCTGTTTGTGCTACAGCATTTGTTCCTTACACAGAGATGAGTAGTAACACAAGTCTGATACATGACCCCAGTTTGTGTTGTTGACGTCATCATTGCCCTTAGTCACAGAACAGCAGAGGCCTACAGCTCCACTCTTCATCTGATGAGGACGAGGAGGCAGAGAGACAAATGAGTCAGCCCTGACCCCAGTCAAACACAGTGGAAAGCCAAGGTACATTTAGAGCTTGAAGCAGTTGGAATTTATGAGCAGATAATACAAGTGTTGTGTAAATTATTTAGTTCTGACAAAGAGTTTATGTTATTGATGGTATTGATTTGACTGTTTGAAGAGTTTCATAGCTCAGAAGGTAACATGAGGATTCAGGCAGAATTCTATGTTGTCTGTCTAGCATTGAAAAGCAGTTTGGCTCATGGTCCATGGAAGAAAATGTCAAGGTGCCCTATGTAACTTTCTGGTGTAAGGTTTGCCAAACTCTTGCCTCCATGAAGGTGTTATTGCCTTGTCTGGAATGCTCCACAGTATGGCATTAAATATATTTGTCTTGCATTTATTCAATTACATGTGTATATAACTCAAACATAACTGAAAAACATGCATTTTAACTGTCAGTAACGTCTCGTCTCAACAGATCTGTCTTGTGTCTTGGCCTGTTTGTCTCTGTGGAAATAACGTAAATTCCAGACTTTAAGCTGCTACTTTTTTTCTCACACTTTGAACCCTAATAAAAAATAAAACGATGCGACTAATATATGGACGGATTCGTTGTTTCGGCACATTGTCCATTCATATATACATGGTTTGGCAGTACAGCAGATATGCGCACAGCCTGAGTGCAGACAGCGTCGCGGTCTGTGCAGTTCACACATCTAGGATTAACATGAAGTTGCTACATTAGCTATTGTCAGCACACTCAAATAGTTTATTGCCATGTGATAAAATAAGTTATGATGTTAAATTAACATTAGTGAGGGGGATACTTCTTACCCATAAATGGTGAGAAGAAACATCTCAAACTTCAGTAGCTGGACATCCACTCATACCTGATTGACTGAACTAGCCCCGCCCCCGAGAGAGGCTGAAATCTGCTGAAATCCTACAAGACACTGACATGAAGACAAGACAGGACAGCTGCTCTTTCTGCAGGAGACATGCGCAGGGAGAGACAGGCGTGATGCGCTGAGGAAGATGCTCGTTTGATTGTGTTTTGAACAGTTATTTTGCACTTCATGCACACACCCTCCTCATGGAAAATACATGAAGAAATGCAGATGATGCAGCTTTTAAGTTAGTGGCAATTGATGTGGCTGTGGAAGAAGTGGAAGAGCTGCTGCTCAACATCAATGAGTCGATGGTGAGATTTTGGCTACGGCAGCGTGATTAACTAACTTAATGCAAAAAGACGACAAAAGCTTTCAGAAGCAATAAAAGCAGATGGCCTGAATTTGATAACATTCTTGAAGACATGGACATCTGTGGCTTACTGTATATTCAGGTGTGTTCTATATATGTACAATTTTAAAATTGTGTTAAAACTTCAGTTGATGCAGCATATATTCAGGTGCTCACTAGTCCGGAAAATAGGGTAGATAAATTTAATATGATACTGATCATCCTAGTCAAAAACATAACATCCCTATAGAGACAAACAGCTGGCCTCCCATAGACAAGTTACACAGAGCACCTTTAATATGTAGCTCTTAAGAGGAACACTGTGGGGAGAAACAAATGGTTGGTGTAAGAAATAGGGCTGAGTGATATGCACAATAATGTTTTTCTCTATAATTTGTCATACCCCTACCCTATATCTTTTTAAATCGCCTACAATTTCTTTTCCGAGCCTAGTCAGCCACTTTGACTGTGACATTGGCAGGCTGCCGCTCCTTTACCCCAGACTGAACAAGCAGACTTGAGGGGGAGCCAAGAGGTGTGGAAACAAGGCTCTACAATTTCCACAACATACATTTTCTCACAAAATTATATCGCTATACGCATCTTACAGGACCCGTGTTACGCTATTTTCTGATCTATATTATAATGTTGTTTCCTCACCACAAACATACCTGGAGTTGCGTTTTGTTTCACTCACACATGTTTAACACACAAACCCTGCATTTAGGCTGAATTTTTCTCTCAAACAGGAAACACTGCTCCACCTTGATGTCATGTGGTGATACAGGAAGTTCTCCACTGTGCTTTTAAACTCCATACACTTTCACTACAGTAATTTGATTACATTCAGCCCTGGAATTGGCCATCTCTATTGAACCTAAGATAAAAAGTAGCTGTTAACTTGAAAACTTATACTACAAAACATCACAAGGTAGAACAGAGGATTCTGATCTTTGGACATGTAGACTACTTAATAATAAAAGTTTACTCAAACATGTGTAAATTAAACAAAACAGGATTCTAGGTATGTTTTTGGCACATTAACAACAGTATAACTTAAATCTTTTAAGCTTAAAGCTCACAAGAGTTAATTTTACATGATAAAGGACCCTTAAATAGACCTTTAATAGCCTATATCACCCAGCCCTATAACACTTAAATAGAGCAAGGTCTAAACATTCTGTGCCCTACAAGAGTAATAAATAATCTTAACCCAAATCTTGTATATAAATAGTTCTGGGGGGTAGAAGAGGTAGATGGAAAACTGTGTGTCCTAAAACTTAACAGGTCTTTACAGAGTCCTAGTCTTGTAATATCCAAGGACCACTTTTAAACAATAGCAGGACACTGTCTGGCTTTGATGTCCCACTTTAAATGTTGAATGTGTAAAAATGCCACTTTGAGAGCCATTAAAACAATAATTATTTTTTGTTTTCCAGGTACAAGGAGCTGATGACGGGAAAGACCGCCAGGGAGATCATCGCTATTTTATGGACCTTATCTTTCGTCATTGGTCTAATTCCATTCTTTGGCTGGAATCAAAAACGCAAAAGCTGTCGCAATGGCACTTCAGGAGTCATCAACACTACAACTACGGAAGCTGCGGAAGGTCAAAAAGCAGCGAGCTTACTCTACAGCTGCAAACTCAGGTGTTTCTTTGAAACCGTGGTGGACATGCACTATATGGTCTACTTTAACTTCTTTGTCTGCGTGCTGCTCCCCCTACTAATCATGTTGGGGATCTATCTGAAGATTTTCACTGTAGCCCGCAAGCAGCTAAGGCAGATTGAGCTAAAATGTGTTGGTAATGGAGAGAGCCACCATCATGGACTGCTGCAAAGAGAAATACGTGCCGCTAAATCATTGTCAATAATCGTAGGACTATTTGCAGTCTGCTGGTTGCCTGTCCACATTCTCAACTGTCGAACTTTATTCTACCCCACGCTCTCGAAACCAGACGTTGTCATGTATGTTGCGATCATTTTATCCCATGCAAACTCCGCGGTGAATCCCATTATATACGCATACCGGATCCAGGATTTTAGGGACACATTTCGGAAAATCCTGGCGCAAAATTTTCTCTGCCGCAAAGAGGAGTTGTATCTTAGTTCAAATGGCAGCAAACGAAACAAAGACCAAATCCACATGACCATAGACCCTCTGCTATAGTGGAACGTTTCTTCAGTTTTTTATGGAAAATGTTTACAAAAAGGGTTTGATATGTGAAGTTAAAGACGCCTTGAATGTTTATTTATTAGAATCAGGGCTCTAAAAATGGTCTTACCTTTGTATTGTGAAGGTTTTTTAATGGCTAACTGGATTTGTAAACCTGTGAATAGTATCCAGACTTTACTACAGACCCTTTAAAATGCTTTGTGATCAGAATGTTCAAAACTCCAGAGTGGAGGCAAAATGAAGCATGTAATAATACGTTTTATTAAGTGACATCAGATTTAAATGCTACTGTCTTTATTATTTAAGTAAACAGCAATTTTGAATTGCCAGGGTAAAAATATCAGTTCTTCTTCGCTAATAAGAATGTTTTTTTCAAGCCTCACAATTGTATTTGAACTTCACTGTAATTTCACTATAATTTATACTTTTTATGAAATTTCTAATATATATGAAGCCAAATTGAAAACAATAGTGGTAAAACCTAAAAATCTGTTCCTTCATCAAAAATGCATAGAGATTATTTAATATTCTATTAAATAAACATCATGTTCTGCTTCACTTTTGCCTCCACTTGACTCCATTCTGGAATTTATAATGTTTTTGTTTACACATTTTTCAGGGTCAATTGATATTTGGCAGCGACATTACGCTGGGGGTGTTCTGCATGTATCTCTAATGGTGGAATATTTAGGGGTTACTATGGTGACACAATGCACACATTTGTAAACACTGTCAACAAGTTTTAAGTCTGAAAACACAAGAAAAATACAAAATGGATTTAACTATTCAACTAATTTTCAGGAGCCAGTGATCATTACGAGTGCTCATGGTCCTGTTTGGGTGTTTGATTTTCAGCAAAAATGGTGATAAACTGTTGGCTAATGCTAGCTAGCCTGTGACTGTAATGTTATTTGAGAGGGACATGTTTAACAGCACAATGGTCAGATTGTGTTGATTATGATCAACACAGTCTGACCATAATCTTTTTATGGTCAGATTAAAGTTTAACAAGCCTCAGACAGAGCAGTGCCTACAGTTAGCATCACACCCCCCAGGGAATGTTGATGACATCAGCTGCAAAGTATCAGTACAAACACTATTTATCGAAGAAAGTCACCTTGTTACCACTCAACAACACTCCTGCTATTTTATACATTGCCAGTGTTATTAACTTATTTATTATGTTGAGAATGTAATGATCAAATTATGTGGCTTTATTTGTACTTGACTTAGAAACAGTCATTTTGTGGTAGACAAGTTCAAGGTTCACCTCCTCCAAAATTAAAGGGCCTATATTGTGCTTATTTTCTGATTTACTGGTATGTTATAATGTCGTTTCCTCATCGACTCACACACCCTGTGTATTTAGGCTGATTTCTTCTCTCAAACAGAAAACACTCTGTTCTACCTCGTGACGTCATGTGGTAATACAGGAAGTGCTCATAACACCTTCTCTAGAATAATTTGGTTGATTTCAGCATTGGAAGGTGGTACAGAGCATTTTGAGCTTTGGAGACGCAGACAGACCAATAATAAAGGATTACTCAAACAAGTGTGAATGAAACACAACTTCTGACATGTTTTTGAAGAGGTAACAACATTATAACATAGCTTACAGCTCACAAGAACCCATTTTGTGTAATATGGGACCTTTTAAGTGTATTACAACTGACCAGCTGCTTATTATGTGAAAAGATGGCAAAATAAGGATTTTTCAAACAGTACTGTGCAAACTATGTGAGACATTTTAGTGAAGATAAATATAACCGGGACAGTATTTTAAGTTCTATTGTTTTAAGTTAGTAGTGAACAAAAGAACAAAATATTCTTTTCAATAGATTCTTCACCATTGTGAGAAATCCGAGACCTGAGGCTCGATGAAAAGAGCCTTTACATTGGTCAGTATCATTACCATTGCGAGATAGGAACAGTGAGTTGGGACTGAACCAGGGACTTTAGTCCTTATTGTCTGTTTTTTAATATTGTGCTTTTTGTACATGTGTTTGTTTATTGCCTTTGAATTGAGGAAGACTTTTAGTGTGCATTATTTCATTGTAGATACTTTAGTTGCCTTTAACCAAGTGCCAGAAATTCCACACCAAATCTCATTCAAACCTGTGTAAGCAACTGACTGGTGAAATGATGGCCTATTTAGTACGAGGAAGTAGTTCTCATGGTAATTAATTGGTTGATGATGTCTCAGTCAACCAAATTCTTTAGTCTTTTTCTTTATTTAGTCAACTAAATATTTTATTAAGATGAAAACGTTTTATACAGACCACAGCAGAGAGGAGAATGCATGGAGTGAATTAGTTGAAGCGTTGGAAGTGACTGGGCACTTTAATCTGCCTTTTCATTTGCCATGTATTATTAGTACTTCTCTGATACATAGTATTTTGGCCCGAGATCTTAACACTTTTCAGCTTTTGTCAGTACCACACCGTCTTTTAGTCAATTAATCAAAGTACAGGGCATGTCTTTAGTCGACTACAGCCATATTTGGTAAATATGAAAGTGACGGCTGCAGCTGGAGCAGGCCATGTTTCGTATTTTTTCTACAAACAAGAGCTCAGGATGTTAATGTCGAATTTATGGTAACGCCTCCGCAGTACAGACAGACCATCAGAGCAATTTGAGCTTTTTCTGTATCCTCACACAGGCCTGTCACGATAATTAATATAACGACTTCTCATTCAATACATAATAGAAGGAACAATCATATTTAGGGATCAGTATATATCGTGGGTACTTTTTCACTGAACTTGTGGGGTCTTTTTTCTTTTTTTTTTCTGCAATATATATATTTTAGCTAGGGGTTAAATTACAAATTGTTGCATTCTACTTTTTATTTATTGCAGTTCAACAATATTTAACAATATTGTACATTTAGAATAGTTTTTGTGGATAATTCTGCTTTATGGTGCGTGTTCAATAGTATTAGTTATGGTCTATATTTATTTTAGCAATATATCAAACTTCAGATTTGTTATCGTGACAGGCCGACCCCCACACCCACACCCCCTCATCTCTGTTACAATCAGGCCCGTCGACAGAAATTTGGACACATGGGCCCGTTTTAATGTAAATTAATAGGAAGAGGGTCCAGTTTTGGGCCTCTAAAACCCAACAGACCCCTTTGCCCCTGCTATGTTTACTGCCCTGGTTACAATCAATCCTTTCCTTCAATAACCATGCATAGCTTTATACACTACTTAATCCAGTTGTATTACAAAGCAAAAATGCATCTAACACTTAAGAGAAACCACAGAATAAAAGAGTGCAAACAAATTAAATTAACCTGTGTGGCCTTAGTGTGATCAATCGGCCTGTCAATACCTAATGCTATTTTAATGATCAGCCATTGTCTCTCATTAGTCATTTAGCGTCAGACAGAAGCTGTGACCTGAGTCTACCTCCTAGGTCACATGTTGAGACTGACCAGATGTGAACAGGACAGACAGAGGTTTTACTGCTTATCAATACATTCCCACCAATCAATATCAGATGAGAGGAGGTCTGATAAGGCAGGGGTCAGTGTGTCTGGGTTTAATGGGGCGGTCCTTTGGTAAGACAATATGATGGAATTTAGGAGTCACTGAAACAAAAGTCATTATATATACATATATATATATATATATATATTTTTTTTTTTTTTTTTTGACAATTTTGACAAAACAAAAACAAAAATAGACAAAAAACAACAACAACAACCCCCCCTCCCCCCCAAACCCTCCCACATCCCAACCTTCCTTCCACACTTTGCAGTCTAATATGTAACTAAAGTAATTTATAAATAGAATACATAACTAAACATTTTTATTTGCATTTTGGTTGTCAATTGTACAATAAGTGCATTACATTGATCAATATAATTTGAACTTGGTCAAACTAACACATTTTAAAGATCGCCAAACATTAACTAAGAAAGGCGTAATGTGGTTTGTGCCAAATTAAACATGTTCAGTAAAATCAGAGAACTACAATTATCAGATAAGATAAATATTAGCTAAAAATGTATTTGTAAATTTGTAAATGTATTTTAAATGCATTTTTATTTTATTTGAGCAATGTGTTCACACATTCACACAGTGTAACACAATGAAAATTAAATAGAACATTTTTAAACATTTTCATTTTTGTCTTTGCCACTTTGGTTTGCATCATTGCATGCATTTCCCTCCCAAACCTGCACAAGTGTGAAAAATCAGACAGAAATCTGATTACTCATGCAAGAGTTTAAACGACACATAATCTGATAAAAGCAGCACTCCGATAATGATCAGGTCTATCGTGTGTATGATGTAAACACAAATAGTGACAATTCATTTCCTTGTGGTAGAGCCAGTCATAGCAGTACTCTTCTTTTGCCCTACTAAACTGCCACCATCTCCTCAGCAATGTAACTTATTACCCCACTTCTGATACAAGGGCTAAACAGGAGTGTGCCAAGCCTCTCAAGTACATTCCGATGGAGACATATAAACTGTAAATGCACTGTACGGCCTTGTAACTTTGTCGTGTTCAAATTGTTTTGTTGAAAAAGTACTGTAGTCGTCTGGGATCCTTTACTTTTTGGAGCTATGGACCAATGTCAAACTTCTATCTTCTGTGAACTTGTGATCATGGGTGAGCCTAGGTGATCCAAATCCAGTTCCTTTGTCTTCATTCCACCCTCTGTACTGTCCGTGTAGTGTTTTGTATAACCAGGACGCTATCTTCAATCTACAACTTCAGATTTTCATTGCTGTTAAACATGATGCAATCTATATGTATGGTGAATTATTTTGTTAATAAAGCCAATGTTTATATTGTTACAAAGGGCTCTTTATTATTTACTCTGTTACATGAACAGATTAGCAACATAAGGATAATATTGTGAATGTTGTTTCAAAGATAGGCAAATCATAAATAAATGCTGAAAATGTTGCAGATATAGTCTGAATATAGTTACGCAAATATAGTACAGTAAGTAAGTCTCAAGTCATTGACCTCAAATCCGAGTCAAGTCTCAAGTCAAATACAGGCAAGTCCAAGTCGAGTCTCGAGTCACTGGCCCATAAGTCCAAGTGAAGTTCAAGTTGTCTGCTTTGAGCTTCAAGTCATTTCATGTCTTTAAACCAAAGTACCAAATATATCTTAGATTTTTGCAATTTATATGAATTATAAGATAAATTGTACTTATAAAGTCATGGTATATTTATATATGAGTATTTATAGAGTATATAAGAGTAGTAGAAATGCATTTTTTTCCCTTTTTAAATGTCTTGACAAAATCTTAGAGTGAATCATTACAGTCAAAATAGAAAGAACTCAGATTTAAAAGTGCTTCTCAAGTCTTCTCAAGTCACAGGCCTCAAGTCCGAGTCAAGTCCCAAGTCACTGACCTTCAAGTCCAAGTCGAGTCCCAAGTCTTACTCCATTTTATCAAGTCAAGTCTCAAGTCCTAAAAATAGTGACTCAAGTCTGATTCAAGTCCTAGTCACGACTTGCAAGTCCCACCTCTGCCTTATGCAACTTTAAGGTTAAGGTTAAGATACAGTTTTAGGGATATTCCTAAAAATATTGAAATATTTAATATGTATAATTAATATCTCAACTGCCTGTAAATTTCTTGTGACCATTAAATTTAAGAAAAATTGAAGAAAAATCACTTTGTACCCTGTCTGGAAGATTACACTAAACATTTTAATGATAGACCGTGTACTCCATATTCTAATTGTGCATATCTCCAGAACTGCTATTTTTCTCTACATGCCCCACATCTATTGCTCCGTTTATGTACAAGACTGGAATAAATTTAAACCAGCAGCTGCTCATCTAATAGCTAAATAAACCTAAAAATAACACACTTAAGATGAATAAGAGTTCAATAAATAAAACGACATCTGGCGTCTTCCACAGGAGCCTCATACTCCTCTTAAAGTCTTTTGTACCACTTCTCTTTGACATATTCCAGGGCTCACCAGATTAGAGGCTCTCAAAACGCTGTGGTGCTGAGCAAAGTGGTCATCTCCTGGTCAGACACGGCCTCCTGCTGAGTCACGGCCATGGCCTGAGACAAATACACGGCGAGGAGGTGTTTGCACTGAGAAAATAAGATACTATCAGTGAATGCAGCCAGACAGGTCAATATAGTATGTGAAATGATACATGCAGCTGAAAGCAGCTTCTTCCTTTTCATTCATAAAAATACTCAGAAACTACAATTATTTTCCCTATAAGGTTGTGCATTAATCAAAATTTAAAATGGATTCAGATTCAGTCATTTCTAAAAGTCAATAATCACCATAGGTCTTTTTAATCAAGAGGTCCACAGCCAATCCTCTGTCAGTAAAAGCTCAGATTTTGTTTAAACTTTAGTGGATGAAATTTGAGAATTTTTGTGTTTTAAAATGGCACTGATTAAAAGTCTGCGTTGCTTATGTTCAGGAAATGACTTTGAATGAGACATGAGAAAAGAGAAAATTGAAAACTGAAAGGCGTGATTGAATGTGAGGGAAAAAAAAGAGTGATTTTTTTTATTTTGCCCAACCCAACATAATATATAATAATATTTGTGCACCCCATCTATAGCAATCATCATACACTAAACCTCACCTAACCCCTTATGTTATGATACTAATACACTAGCAACAGTTTGATAGCAGTCACATTCTGAACAATACGCAGCAATGTACCACACAGCTTTATTTTCGCTGAAAGGCCCTAGTTCCTGCGCATGGTGCCGTAAAGAAAGGAGCAGTACACTATTTCTAATTACAGAGATAAAGACCAAAGCACCATTGTGAGATCTGATGAGCCAGCTGCCTGCTCAAAGGGCTGTGCTATTAATCACATTTAAATCGAGTTCGAGAGTCAGTCATGTCTAACTGTTAAAGACACAGTATGTAACTTTTTAGCCAGAAAATAGAGTACAATAATAGCACTTTTCTTTTTTATTTGAGACTTATCTTATTGCAGTACTTTTAACTTTGTATTTCCATGGAATCATGCAGGTGAAAGTGACGTACTGTATCTTTAATGATATGCTTATGTGGTTTGCGTAGAGAGGTCGAGAGGCAATCCTCGATCAGTAAAAGGATGTGGTCTGGAGAAGAGTTCAAACTTTGGGTAAATAAATTTGACTTATGTTCTGTGTTAATTAGCACCGGTTAAAAGGTCTATCATGGAATAAGTATTGACAGCTATTTTATGTTGTTTTGGAAAAGAAAAAATTATCAAAATAAACAATCAATTCATTATCATTTTTGATTTGGGTTTTTTTGCCATATTTCCCTGGTTTCTATCAGAGAACTAATGGCTGCTCTCCACAGTATGGTGCATGTCTGCTTTCTCACACTGATTTTAGCCACATCCTCAGGGGAAATCCAACTTTCTGATATTTGGACAGAGGCAGGGGTCATCTGCTCAAAAATATTTGGAGTTCTCAAACAGCCAATGGGAGCAGAGACGCCCCCTAGAGGAAGGACAAAAACAGGATCTCTGCACAGTCTACACATGGGACACAGACTGCAACAGAGGGGAAGAACCAGGAAGCACAGATCACTGACAAGAGACGAAACTTCTGCCAGAAATCTCCCAATGTCAATATAATGCAACTGGATTGTTAATATATGTGCCAACTTCTGCAGTCATAACTCATTTGGGGATTGGCTACTGGCAATGTACTCCAGTTTTTTTTATATTAAAGTGGGCGAGCTTTTAAAATAGGCACAGTAGGCTAATAAAAATATTTAGATGCTTTTCTTTGGGATTTCCCATTTCAGCAAATCCTTTCACTGTCTCCATAAACATATAATCATCTATGTATTTATTTATATATGACTAAAGGAGTCAGTTGGTAGGCCTGTCAACAAATTTTGAAGTGAAGTTTTTCCTCGGGGAGCTACCTTTACAAAACGAAAATTCCAGAGAGCTACTAATTCAGCAGTTGCAGGAAATAAAGTAAGAGCCATGACAAGACTTGGATGGGGTACAGTTAGATAAAACATAAAACATAAACCATTGTAAATGATAGATTTACAATAATAATAGGCATTTAATTAATCAAATGTGAGTTTTTCAGGACAATACTCGTAATTGAGAAAGTCCTCGGCGAGCTGCTTGGAAGGGGGTGGAGAGCTACAGGTAGAACCCAAGCTACAGTTTGGAGACCCCTGATATAAAAAATATACAATAATATTTAAACTAATTTATACCACTGACATAATAACCAAAAGGCAGGATTATCCTCCCAAAAATTCTAGATGTATAATATGGTTAACTGCAAAAAATAACAGAATGAAATGCTTTAGTAGTTAGGATAAATCTATAATGAGTCATAGAAGTTCCTCTGCAGCTCAAATCTTACCAAAATACAGAAAATTTACCAAGAATTTCCTATTATTACATAGAAAATGTACAATAATTATTGACCCCCCCAAAATGATTACCTGTCAACTGTCTGAAAATGCTGCAAACATGTTGATAAATATTGAGGATATTGAGGACAAAAATATATTGTTCATCTTTTATTTATTGAATCTTATCATGACAGGCCAAGTCCTTCCTGACAGTGTGCATATGGACAATACAAGTTTTTGCACTTAATTTGTTGATTTGTTGTAATTTTTTGTTTTTTTTGTTCTTGTAACTGATTTCTCTCGCCAATCCTTGTTATCTTGGCCTACATCATCAGAGGTATAATACTCCCTACAACAGAAGGACAAGGCTGGACTCCACTAAACAGGCCTGGACAATACTGTCATTTTGTCTATGGGTGCTTTGGGGGGTCCTACTGATGGTAAATAAACTTTTCCTAAGTTAGAACTCTAGCCTCATGTCTCTTCTCTTCAGCTCTCGGACAACAACAATTTATTCTACAACTCAGATCACAGTGTATTTGACTGTGGTCATTTGAAGTTTGTATCAGACTGTTGTGACTCACCAGCAGCCCCTCATTCCTGCGGAGAACAGTGTAAGCAAAGGCTGGACAGGGACAGAAGTGACAGGACACGAAGCAAGTGTACACGTGACCAGAGCCTCCAGTGACCTGAGAACAATAAGAAAAACACACTACATTTGTACTGTTTAAAAGGCTTATATTACGCTCTTTTCTGATCTATGTTGTAATCTTGTTTCCTCATCCAAAACATACCTGGACTTGTGTTTTTTTTCATTCGCACACACACACACACACACACACACACAGCATATTTAGGCTTCGAGTTTGAGTTCTTTTCTCAAACTGAAAAAACTGTCATGTGTATTTCCACCTTCTGATGTCATGTGGTAATACAGAATGTGCTCCACTGTGTCTTTAAACTCCACATACCTTCACTAGAGTTTTTTTTAGTTTTGGATAATTTCAGCTCTGGAATTGCCATCTGAACTGAACAAAAGGTAAAGGGTAGCTGTTAACTTGAAAACTTGAGCATTGGAGATGTAGACAGACTACTAATGCAGAAATTTAAAGCTCACAAAAAACTATTTTGCGTAATACAGGACCTTTAATATACAGTTTAATGTAGGACTTCACAATATATTACAATTTAATCAATGATGCAATTGTCAAAAGGCTGCATTTAGATAATAGAATGTCCTCTTCAAATAACTAAATATCCACTGTCTTTACATAGAAAAATCCTGTTGTACCTGTAGTTTAGACCTCTACAAACATGTTCTTGAAATGCATGGGGTTCTTATATTACTGTATCAGTTCATATTTCTTCTCTTAAATGCTGACGCTCCTGGGGTTGTTTACAATGTGCACTCTGAACAGAATCCTATATTGCAAATCTAATCTCAATGACAATACTACAAATAAATTATTTTAAAGTGGTGGTGAATATGTACGGTAGGTGAATGGTTCATCATTTGTAACTGTCATGACAGATAAAATGCTTTGAAGAGAGTGAATACAGAATAAATTACATAGGCTATCTCACATTCACAGCCTGTGGTGGGTCCTTTTGTTCTCCACTGGAATATTTATAAGCCATTTTTCATTGTAACAAAGATGTGACTAATTGAATATCTAACTTTGGTGTTGAAATAGTATATTTCATTGAGATTTTAAGTTCTTAACCAGACATTTCTCCAACAGTGCTTAAGACTGAATTATGTTGAAAACATCTGCACTGTATTTTTTTCATGCCACCTGCTTGTCTCCATGGAGATGCTAGCATTACTTGCCCAGAATGTTCCACAGTATATTTACGTATCTTGTGATGTCACCAGGCCAAGTTACTGGTCACATGGAAAGGCAATTGAAAAACACTTACATACTTATATATATATTAAATAATTAAAAGTCTGAATCATTCTTAATAATTCTCAGTTCATTATGAATTAAGTCTTTCATCAAGGCTAATTAAAGAATAGTTAATAGTGTAACCAGCTCCCACACTTATTTTAGCGTCCCTTAAAAGTCACTAGTTTAATACTTTGCCAGCAGTATAAGCCAGGCCCATTGTGCAGTCGGGTTAGATGAGAATGTTCTGGGACCATGCCGGGGGATTCCTGGTAAACGGATACGGGGGCACCGCAAATACAAAATACACATTTCACTGTCTCTGCTAACTCAATACTTTATTTAATTTTATCAAAGGATTTATAGTGTAATATTAGATTTGTTTCACAAGATTTCAGTGTTTACATAATAGAGTATAATTAAGATGGCAACAAACTGAAAATTATTAAATTGTGTAAAACTATTAGGAAACTTAACACCACAAAGTAATTTAGTTAAGTATTTAGCTAATTGCAAATAAATTATCATAAAAGCAACATATGTCTAAAGCATTTTAGTATTTCCTCTTATTTTACTGATGTGTGTATTTTACCTATAACCATTGTTTACAGTTATATAACCATTGTAGTGTCTTTTAAATAGTAATGCACTATTGCGTTCAAGTATTTTCTCTTGTGGATGAATACAGTTTGTCCCAGTCAGTAAATAGAACAAATTACATTAGACAAGCTTTAGTAGATGCTTTACCATTGCAATATATTACATTTGCTTATAATAATATGTTTCTGTATTTATCAAGTAAAAATAATGGTTTTAAGTATTCAACAGATGCAAGGAGGGCAGAAGAAAGTTTTTCTTCTAAACATTTCATATTAAATGATAGAACACTGGATATATTTACACACACAAAAAAAATCTGATCATGATCTAACTTCTGGAGTTATCAGAGTATTGAAAAGTCATGTGTGAACAGTTGCTCAGGTAAAAATCACAAATTAACTGACACATGCCACAATTTTTTGTTTGTGCATTTAAGCACACCCAAATAAAGGTTCAGTTCATTGTGTTGTTCATACAGACCCTGACATGTTTTGAATGCCTTCTGCACCCTTTTTCAGAAGGGTCAAGTGATTTTGCTGTGACGTGTCTTGGCAGCTGATTTACGCAGATTTTGGCCATTCTCCTGCATTGGCAAAGGAATAGCGCCATCTGAAGTCCAACTTATCCAGGACCCAAGTCCTTGAAAGTGGATAAGTCCCCTTGTCCCTGTTTACTGTCCTATGGGACATTAGCAATTAATTGGGATGTTGTCCTCCAGCAACACAAATGCTGGATTAAGGAGGCTATTGAGATCAGAAAACAAGCCCCTGTGTAAATCACGTCACCATAATATTATGTGACCCTTCTGAGGAAGGATGCAGAAAGAAAGGTACGTGTAAACAACACACTGGTCTGTTAAAAATCACCTCTGTTTGGAAATAATATTGAAAAACCAAAATAAGCCTCTCTCATGTAAACATATACCAACATTTTTCATCTAATTATTGGGTTATCAGATTATTCGAGTTATCTGATTTCACTGAGCCTGTAAATGTACCCAGTGTTTCTTATCTGCAGCAGGATTGCTGTTTGTGTGTGTTTTGAGCAGACATTGATTTAGCTGTGGTGTTCACGCCCCTGACACATGAGTACATTAGCTGTGAGGATAGGCTCGACACTGCTAATAACTAATGCCTCCAACAATGGCAGCCCTGGCTCCATTATTCTGTGCTGGGCCCATAAATCAGATCTGCTCGTGACCTAGAGAGGCAAACTACCTCATCTGTTAAAACAGTTAAAACTAAAATAGGCCTCTGCAATCTTCCACAATTATCAAAGTGCAAAGGCTGCAATTATTTTGATCATAGAATGCCAAATTAGGGAAAGTGATACTGGGGTAAAAAAAAAATTAAGATTGTGAATTTCATTGTATTGTGATAAATGCCCTGTACTGCACTATCTACTAACTGTTTAATCACAAAAAGATAATAGATAATAACAATCTGCAAAGAGCAAAATATCTTTTTACAAAACAATCATGTTGTATCTGTCATTTAGACTTCTACTTTATTCTGAAATGTACTGCATATTAGTTTATCCCTTCATATTTCTGTCTTTCAAATGTTAATGCTCCTGATGTTATTTACAATGTGAACTGCAATATTTTATGTACTTCTTCATAAAAAACACTATCCCTGTAGTTTAGATCTGTAGAAACATGTTCTGATATGTTTATTGTATTATTATAGTTTATCAGTTCATAGTACATTAGTCAATTTTTTTGGATGCATTTAAAATGTGAACTTTGAACAGAATCCTTTTATTAAAAATGCACTGCACAGCCTTTCTGGTGGAGGGTCTGCCACCTACTTGTCTAAATAGAGTTTTTGCTTTGCCTGAAATGTTCCATAGTATGACATTAAACATTTCTATCTAGCATTTATTCATTATGGGTCTTTCTATGGTGCAGAAATACAGTAATTCCTTCTGTCTAGGGGTGACTCTCCACGGATCTGAATTGTAATGTAGTGTAGTGCTGTGGCCTGCTTGTCTTCCTCACGATAGATAAGTTTAATCTATATTGTGGAACATTCTAGACAAAGCGATAATATTTCCATGGAGACAAGCAGGTGGCAGACCCTCCACTAGAAATGTTATGGAGTGCACCTTTAAAACATATATTTTAAAACTAATCGCAATTGTAAAACTTGCCCGAGATATTTTTTCCAAAATTGTGCAGCTCTATGTCACAATTACAAGGACTGGGCTCTGTGCTGATATGAATACAGCTGGCCATCATGAGGATAAAAGGCAGTGTAACTTGGGGCCAACTTTCTACAGAAACGGGTTAGTTGAAAAACAGATCACACTCTGGCTCTGCTGCAGCTCAAGGGTTTTCCTCAACAGGACACTAAATCAGGCGCTGCCGTTTGGCCCCAAAAAAGCTCAATCACAGAGGAGGACTTCTCAGGATACTGTCATGTAGTGTAAGGGTTACTCTAGTCTGGACCCTCTGCTCGCTGTTCACAAAAAGATAAACAAGCAAGACAAATCCAGCATCTGTTTTGAAGCAGTTTGAATGTCTCTTGGCCAGACCTCCCATGAAAAGGAGATTGGTGAAACTCAATGGGAATTACCCTAAGGCTGCACAAATTTGGGGATAAAAAAGTAGATGAATATGTAAGTGATTTTACTATTGATTATGTGATAAGTAGGGCTGTCGATGAATCAATTGATCATGCCTTAGTCAACCAATATTTGCATTTGTGGATGGGTCTTGTTATTCGGATGATAAATATTTATACGAGTGAGTGGCTGAAGATTTGATATTCTTGGCATTTATATGTACAAAGGCAGATTAAAGGTACTATATTACACAAAATTGACTCTTGTGAGCTTTAAACAAAGCTCTGTTCCACCTTGTGATGTCATGAGGTGGTAGCATCTACCTTTACTATTTGTTCAGTAGAGATCGGCTATTCCAGATGGGCATAAATCATCCAAATGATTCTACTGAATGTGTGTGGAGTTTAAAAACACAGTGCAGCACTTCCTGTATTACCGCATGACACCATAAAGTGTGTATTTATGCCAAGTTCTTCTCTCAAATAGGAAATACTCTGCTCCAGTTTTTGTGTTAAAAATGTGTGAATGGAACAAAACACAACTCACAACATTATAACACAGATTAGAAATAGTGCAATATAGACCCTTTAAACTCATGATTCACAAGTTTGCCTTCATATAAATACATTGCCATAAATGTAATCATTTTTGCCACACCCCCTTGTTTGTCCATTAATACAGTCCCTGACAAAAGTCTTGTCACTTATCCATTTTGTAGAAACAAAAGCTTATAACCTGAGTTTAAATTAATCGATTGGTTTTAGAAATGTCTCATATGAAAGCTAGAACGCTCCCAAATTATGCTCAATAAACTAAAATAAATTTGCTTCACTGAAGAAAGATTGATCATTTAATGAACACAGAAAGGTCAGATTTTGGCAAGACAAAATTCTTGTCGCCTACAGAAAATTGAACAAATAATTTACTTCAAATACAAAAATATGTTGCATAACGTCAGTGAATTAAGTAGTGGTGCTGTGAGATCCATATTTAATATCTTGTATGACTTCCGTGAGCTTGAAGGACTGCATCCATGCGGTTCGACAATGATTCATACAATTTGTTGATGAAGTCATCAGGAATAGCAAAGAAAGCATCTTACATGCCTCCCAGAGTTCATCAAGATTCTTTGGTTTTGCCTTCCATGCTTCCTCTTTCATTCTACCCCAGACATGCTCAATGATGTTCTTGTCTGGTGACTGGGCTGGCCAGTCCTGGAGCACCTTGATCTTCTTCGCCTTGAGAAACTTTGATGTAGAGATAGAAGTATGCGATGGAGCACCATCCTGCTGCAAAATGTGACCCCTTTTATGGTTGGGAATGTAAGAGGAGCTAATACTTCTTGATATTTTAGGCTATTGATATTGCCTTCCACCCTGCAAATGTCTCACACACCCCCATACTAGATGGAACCCCAGACCATGATTTTTCCGCCACCAAACTTAACTGTTTTCTGGGTGAATCTTGGATCCATGCGGGCTCCAGTAGGTCTCCTGCAATATTTGCGGCGGCTGTGATGTAATTCAACCGAGGATTCATCTGAGAAATCCACCTTCTGCCACTTTTCCAGTGTCCATCCTTTTAGCAGGCTGTGGGCCTTGGCAAATGCCACACGGTTTTTTAATTGCCTTTTGTTTAGTGCTGGTTTTTGTGCACTGATTCGACCATGGAGGCCATTTCGAGACAGAATTCTACAAACTGTTCTGGTTGACACAGGGACTTGAGGTGACCAGGCCTGGTGGAGCTCTGCTGCAGTGGAAAAGGGGCTGGCCTTGGATTTTCGAATGAACAAACGGTCCTCCCGAGCAGTTGTCTTGCGGGGTCTGCCGGACCTGGGCTTGTCAAAAACATCTCCAGTCATTTCAGATCTTTTTCTTATTCTTTGTACTTGACGCTGAGACACAGTGAAGGTGTCAGCCACCTCAGCAGTGGATCTGGTCTGGACAAGGCGACAAGGCTTTTATCTTGCCAAAATCTGACCTTTCTGTGTTCATTAAATGATCAATCTTTCTTCAGTGAAGCAAATTATATATGTATATACATATGAGACATTTCTAAAACCAATCGATTAATTTAAAGTCAGGTTATAAGCTTTTGTTACTACAAAATGGATAAGCGACAAGACTTTTGTCAGGGACTGTAGATCAGCAGGATACATTGACTGACGTTGAGTTTCTTTAATGGACTACAGCCCGAGTGATTAGATTTTCAATAAATGTTCAATAAATGTTTAAAAAGTAGGATTCTGAATATTCAAGAGAAGGCTGAACTGTATTTCAGAACATGTTTGCAGAGGTCTAAACTACAGGTACAACAAGAGTTTTCTACTGTAAGACATTTTGTTCTTTGCAGAGGACATTCTATTATTGAAGTAAGTGCAGGCTTTGTGACTTGATAATTGCACCAACTCATTATGCAGCCCTAATAGCAGTCAGCAGCAGTGTTGGTTTAGTTGTGGCAATGTTTTAACTTTTCGTAAAACCAATTTCTATTAAAAGGTGCACTATGTAACTTTTCTGGTATGCCACTTGCTTTCTCCATTGCTTTGCCTGCAATTTTCCCACAATACTACATTAGAAAGTCTTTTTTTTTTTTTTTTTTTACAATAAAGACACCAGCAGTTAAATATGTTATAAATAGAATGGTTTGGTGGCTTTATGTGAAAAACTCTAGCCAAATCAATAACATCTCCATAGTGACAGATAGGTGGCAGAACCTCACCAGAAAAGTTACATAGTGCACATTTAATTGATGTAGTTTTTAGAGCTAATATTTTGGTGCAATTATTTTTTCTAACTTGTTTTATAGTCTCTCCGCCTCTGCACATTTCACATCACCTCAGCAGCAGCAGTGTGACTCAGAGCAAACTCTTTAAATACTTTTAATTATTGCTTCTCTGCGGCTAAATAGGCTTGAGTCTCCCATGAATTCGACACATTAACTCCAAGTGAACAACATCGCAATAAAAGACTTTTCAGGAGCAGCAGCACAAGCTAAAGTTAGCAGCGTTCATGTACAGCTTCCTCTGCTATTTAGGGCACTTCTGTCTCTTTGAAAACCACACACCTGACTCATAGAAAACTTCTCCTTCCTACTTTTATAAAACTTAAAAAGAGATTTCAGTGGTCTTTTATACAGTCCGTTTTGTATATGATGCTCACATAGATCTAGTCTACTCTGTGCATGTTCTCTCCATCAGGATTTGGCACAGACAGCCGATCAGTCTGAAAAGGTCATTGAATGTTAGGAACGAAACAAGGTGAAAAATCCCAGCAGCCAAATGTCACACACTCATGTGTTATTCAGGCTCTGGAAATAGAGGAGCAAATTACTACAAGCAAATACAAATAGGAAATAACAAAATTGTGTATTACTTTAGTTATAACTGCTGATTTGGCAGCAAAACATGTCAGAATGTTGAGGCAGCTGGATGTCAAGCTGAATTGCTTTAATCAATTTGTATTAAAATATTCAGTAAAATAAGTATAAAGATTAAATTTGAATTATAATGTTGACATCTGTATATTTGGTCAATTATTTGGTCCAAGGTTATACTACAGGAATTTTATATCTTTAAGGGATTCTTTTTTGGTGTTAACAATTAAGACAGAATTTCTTTTCACAAAATTCCTAAGAATAATTGTAGCAATGAACTGTCTTTTCCTGTGAGGTGGTCTGTTCTTGGAGGGTCACAACTGCACCATAAATCTCAAACAAATGCCTTCAAGCTCTCAGTTTTGAGCTGATGATTTCTGAAAAACTGCTGCACTGATGACAGTTCACACTGAATGTAAGGTTTCTTGAAACATTCTCTATTTAAAACATTTTTTGATGATTCAAATCCATATATATATAATCAAATCACTTATTCCATCATTTATTAATATGGTTTTGCATCAGTAAAAAATCTACAATAACCAAGTTCAAATTTCAATTAATAACTCAGACAAATTGTTAATGCCTTAATTAATTAATTATTATTTTCATTTCAAAGAAATACAGCAAAACCTCCAAGATAAAGGTATTCTAGAGATTTCAAAGAGACTCAGCGTAAAAGTAAAAGGCTGATTTTAGCCTCATTGTGTTCCTTTTAAGTGCTTTGACAGAGACCTGAAAGAGTTTACAGGAAATATGGGTCACAGAGACCACAGACAAAACTAGTTTGTTCTCCACAACACCACAATGAGGAAACTAATATTTTATATAGATATTTTCATCATTAGTACAAATGAAAAGTCAAATTTGAATAAATTTGTTTAATTCATGATTTTTTTTATTTATTCTGATTCGGTCTTAAAATCTAGAGAGCTCCTTCTGTACTGTTTTTAATAATAGTTTGACGAACCTGAAAGGTTCTGCGTCCACTTGGAGAAGAGAGACAGGTGACGGAGTGCTGATCAACCAAATCCAAAGCCTGGAGCGCACATGGGCCAAATATAAACTTCAGTCTGGGACAGACAGAGAATTGCAGCCATTTCACTTCAAACATTCAAAACAGTAATTTTGACAAACATCAACACTGTAAATGACCAAAACACAAACACAACAAACACAAACTAGAAACTTGCTTTGATGGTCTGGTGCAACATAAAACAATGAATAATAATACAAAATATAAACAATGACAAAATAAAAAATAGAAATAAGGGCTTTAGGGATTTCATGCTTCCACTTGTGGACAATTATCTTGTAAGTTTATTTTTTTATCTTGTTTTTGTTTTGTTTTTTTGGATTGGATGAAAAATGATTAAATGCTGGTGACTTGATATCTTCAGAAGGTGCAGTCCCATAAAGCAGTGCTACAATAACAGCAAAAGTGTCAAATAAATAAAAAAAAAACTGCAAGGGCAAAAAATGAGAACTGACCCACACTGTTTATTGTAAATTAAGATCAAAATCTTGTCGATCTTGCGGAAGCAAGGTCAGGTCGCATTTTGGTTTGTAGGAATTATGTCTTGTCCCACCCTTAAAGGGCATGCATTAAAAAAAGAAGAAAAAAAAAGACTGCCTGAATATACAAAATATACTGTATGGGTAGAACTTTCAGTTGAACTTTAAGTCAGATTACTTATGGTCCAAGAAACAATGTTTCCATTGACTGACGAGCCAGTCCCTTCTACAATCCACTCTGAGTTTTGTCAAAGCATGTGATTAACAATGAATAAGTAAGCAAATTTGATCAATTTTGGAGAAGAATACTTACGCAATCAGCATGTCATCAGGAACTGTGAAAACACATTAGAGCAAATTAGATATACTAGTATTTCATACCCGCTGATGTCCAGCACTAACATTATTACAATATCTCCCTCTAGAGCAAGATTAATGTACTACACTAACTTTACGCAAGGAAAAACTGTTTTCACTCATTTGTTTGGATTAAATTCGAAGGAAAAGAAAGAGATCAAAATGAATGAATTATAAAGACACTGACTCATCTAAAATAATAATGTTAAGTTAACCTACAGCTTTGGTTAGGCCAAGATAAAGTTACAATATGCCGAATTAACAATACGATACAGGTAGACTTGATGCCTTTTATTTGTTAGGCTACTTACTTTGAGATGTGTCCTGGTATATCTTCTGAATGTCTTTGAAAAGTTGTTCTGCAACTGAGGGTAAAAATGAAGAGTTCATTTTGTAGAAGACGCGCTTACCGGAAGTAGCTTTATTCATGGACCAATGACGTGCGATCAAAACATTGCGATTTCCGGTTTTTTTATTTATTTCAAAATAAAATTGATTATTGCTTCAACTTTTTTTTTCTTTTTTTTTTCACTATTTGTGCAGCTATAGCACACACGTATTCCTTAGGTTTGTATCATTAATTTGATGTGGTTTCTTCATGTTTAATAACAGTGGTGGAGAACTGAAAATTTGTAATCAAGTTAAAAGGCTAAAATGTATTAAGTTACAACTTACAACTCAAAATCTTCTTAAATTGCAATTATAAACAAAAATATACCCAATTACAGTAACAAGATCATTTATAATTACTGCCCATCCCCTCTTAAAGATAATATTATTTAAGGGCAAGGTTCATCAGTGTCTAATAGAAGAGACAAAGAAGCTTTTCCGTGGTGAACTGATCCACTTTATTTGATTGGTCTGACTTTTGTGTAAGAGCCTATTAGGAGACATTGTGCGATACAAACATAGCTGTTCAACATCATAAGATACAGGGTTTCAAGTCTCAATTTAAAAAGACAAAAAAAGTCACTGTTGTATCCTAGTAGAGTGCTAAAATGTTGTTCCAATTAAATTTCGGCTTCATTTCAGATTATGTTTTAAGATTCAAGTTTGTAAACTTTTTTGTCCTTGCTTTTGTAAACACATAACATCCGAGCTACAAAAAGGATGTTTAACAAGATGTTGAAAATCACAGAAAAATAACATCATGTGCTATGACATATGACTCCAATCAAGAATGGATTTATGCAGACTGCAACGAAGCATGTGAGATAAGTGCAAGATTTAAAACTCAATGAATATCCTACATTCAGTATCAATGAGTAACTGCTGTGGATCATGTTGACCTAGAATATTTATTTTAGCTATAGGCTTGTTGACAAAAGCAGAGTGGTCATAGGAATGATAGACTATTACGGTTTATTCTGAAGAGTTAATGGTACCATACACATAAAACACTAGCTGTGATGTGAGTGCACACTATTAAAATAATGTACAAACTACAAGAGAAGACAGAAGTAAAAACAAACAGGTTTATGTATGTGGTGAAGAGACATTAAAGCACATCTTAGTATACTCCTGTCCCGGAGGTTGAATAAGTTACACAGCAGGTAGTATGCTTCTTGTTGTCAAAAGCTACAAAGCAAAAAAGTGCAACAATGGTGCAGACCATTCTTAATGTTTGGTTAATTTTTGTCTTTTGAGTAATAGAAAGACAATTTAAATCTAGTTCAGATTTTTTTCTGGACAGTATAAAAAGGGATTACAAAACAAAAGAAGGACATCAAACACGAACGAAGATCTCTGAGGAAAATTAAAGCTGCCTTCTTTCTCAAGTCACAAGGCATGGCAAAAACCGCTCTGAAAAATCCTGACGTGTTTGTATTCACCATGGTATACTCCTGATCAACTGGAAACCAGAGACCGCTGCATGTGACAACAAAGAAAAAAAATTGGCTCACTTTTGTTATTTGAATGGGGCCCAGAAGTAGTCATTAGGGCATTAAGCTTATACTAGACTCTAACCTTTCTGTCATGTCACCAGTGTTCAAAAATGTGTCTAAAATGGGGTGAGTTGTTGTCTCTACTATCTGATAATGGTTCATCTCCACCATGTTGTGAAGACAGACCTTAATCAATCCATGGATGAAAGGCAGTCCATTTTGCCCTCTTATTTCCACACTCCACAGGCTCTGGTGGAACAGCCTCTGCTTCACTTCGGTTCAAGTACTAACCACAGGAGCAGCAGTCTCCGCAGTGGGTAAGCTGACGCGCCGGGCTGGACTGGGAGAGACTAGCTGTGATGTTACATATTACACCCATCCACTTCCCATTTAAGTGGATAATTTTAAAAGCAACATTAAAATAAGAAATAATCAGTTTAAGAAAAACACTGCAAAAGGTTACTCTATTTACATACAATGATTTTCCTAAAGACAAGGTATATCTTCACAGAAATCAAAATTTAGAAATAGTCTCTTATGTTGTTTTGTACATATGAAGTGTGAAGTTCTTCATCTAATGTCTTCCCCTCAAGATTACTTTCCACCTGACAAGCTGATTACGTTCTCAAGTCGGGAGAACCCCACTTGTCACATGCTACTGTTGGTAAATGGAGCCAACAGCCAGGGGGCGCCATAGCACCAAAAATAAAAAGGACACCGCCCCCATTAACTGGCCACACCAATGAGCAGGGTAATTCTGGGAGAGGGGTGACCAGCTGCAGCAAAAGCCTGTTTTACACAAGGACATGCTGTAGAGGAGCTCAGTCGTCACTGTCAGACAGGGTCTCATACTGCTCAGACAGAAGAGGGGGCCAGGCTCGCTGCTGGGACACAGGAGGACCCCCAGACTGCTGCTGCTGCTGACTCTGGACAGCAGGGGATGCTATGGAGGTTGGGGGTGTGCTGCTCAAGGATACGCATCGTCAGGGGGTTATACGGGAATTGCATGGAGCCTAAAGGAAATGGAGACATATACAACAATTAACTTTCCAAAAAAAAAAAAAAAAAAAAAAAAAACACATTGAAAAATAAAGCTTGACAAAATTACAAAATTATTTCATAATAACGGGCTTGACACGAATAATACGGAACAAAAGTAAACAAATTTAACCTCAATTTAACTGTTACATAAATAAGGACTAAATCAAGTAAAACCAGCAACAAAGCATTAGGACCCCGTAATGCAAAACTATTATAACCTCCAGGTAATTTGTAGCCAGGACAGATGAACTCAATCATGCTCTGGATAAGCGGTTCACAACTTGGTCAGATATGGCCCGCAGGTCACAATCAAAAGCAAATATCCAAAGCTATCATGGTAACTCTTTGTAACACATCTCTAACCCTCTTACCCACTTGGCAGTACAAAGCTTTTAACATGACCAAAACTACAAAACCCCTCGACCTCAGCACTCACCTGTGGAGGAGGGCCGTTCCTCCCAGTTCCACTGTGCTTGGGCTTGGGTCTGTCTGTGGTAATCCCCTTCAGAGTGGACCGAGGACACAGAGGAGGGGCGCTCTCCTCCCCCATAGGCCATACCCAGGCTTGGCGACTTGGACTTTCTACTACCAGCTTTGCCTTGAAGCTTTTGCTTAGCTATAGAAGAAATAAACAATTCATTATTTGTACCCTAACTGTGGTATAGAATAGGCTGCACTGTAGTGTTGTCATGATACTAAAATTTCAAATATTGATACTAAGGAAAAGGCTTGATATTCAATACTGATAACAATACCACAATGATATACAATAGCATTACATTTTCAGCTCCAATTGTATTTTATTAACGCCAGTGGTTTCATAGTTTACATAAAGATCTAAAATTATTCTCAAAATCAAATCCTTTTAAACTATTGAGGAAAGGTCCATTTTTGTCTTATTTTTGCAGGCATCTATACTGAAGAAAATACACAAATAAGTATCTAGTGTTGTTACAAGTTTTAGTATTGATTAATATCTAGGTATAATTTCGTTAACAACACTACTGCACTGTATGATTTAATGTAATCTTACCTATACTTGGTGATGGTGTGGCCTCTTGGCGGTTGTCATTAGAGCCCTGCGCGCTTAGTCCAGGCACCACTCCTCCCTGATGCTCCTCCTGCCTCTCCTCTAGATTCCCCATTAAGGCCTTACGGATAATGTCCTCCAAGCCTAAGTTACTGGCTGGATCATTGAAAGACTGACTCCTTGGGTTTATACTACCTATAAAAAAGAAATTAAAACATTCAAGAGCCATTATCAAGAATCTAAGTAAAAATTTTCATGTCATGTTTAAAAGTCATGTTTACTTACTAGAAGTGGTAACAGCTGGCAAATTAAATATTTCAGTCCCAGGTTGTGCATTTGCTAGAGAATAATTGAAGAAGATTGTTAAAAAATAAAATCAGAGGGCAAGGCAATATCATTTTATGAATGCTCAATTATTGTACAAGGAAATAAAAGGAAGAGATTGGCATGCACATTTGTTAAGATTGTCCCATGATTTGAGACAAGGTGGTTAGTAAGAAGGAAAAGAACATTGAGCCCCACTTACCAACATCAGAATCACCGACACCAGAAGTGGAGTTCAACTTACGAAAGATCTCCTGCTTTTTGGACTGAACCATGGGCGAAGTGTTTTCCAGCTTTGTGAAGAAGGAAGGCAAATAGCTGACACTCCCCGGAGACCTCGAATCGCTCCTGGAAGAAGAACACAAATTTAAATGATTTAATTTAAAGCAACATCATCTGAATTATTCCATGGAAATAGAAGGTTCAAAACCACACTTAAAAACACTCTACATAGAGATAGATATGCCATAAACTATACGGCATACATCTTATCTGAAGCCATAAAAGTTCAATGGCGATAAGCAGGTGGAGCCCCAAGCCACGTTTGAGTTTGTGAGGAGCCAAGCCTTCTCACAGTAAGAACAGATGTCTGTCAAGATTTTTTTGTGGAATAAAAACATCCACAGCAAGGCTGTCTGCCTAGGATCGAGGAATACACACTTCTTCAACACTTTATGAAGATGTGAGTCTGGTCACTCTTTTCAAATGGGCATGACTGGCAGATGTCCGTATTGAGAAAAAAAGGAAGAAATATCAAAGGGTGCTGAAAAATGTTGTGGATTTCTGCAGAATTAATGAGTGAAGCACTAAATTCTGTTAATCTGAGGTGAGAGAAATGTGATTTTGTTTGTAAATGATGACCAATGAGCTCCTTTGTTTCACATGTGACACGTGAAAATAATCATCTGAATGCACGATCATGTTTGGTTGAGCTAAAGATGTAACGGAAGGCGTGGGAACCACACTGATATCAATCTCTATAAACAATACAGAGGACTGGATGTGCCAGGCAATGCTGTTCTGTCTTTTTTAGGTAAAAAGTTAAAAGAATACAGTTTTTAGAGCGAACACTCAAAAATGCAGAAATGTTCTTAAGAAGTTTATGTGTAAATAATATTACATTAAGATATAATTCAAGGATAACTCAGAATTAAGATACAGGCGCTTCCCCTGCATTTATGCATTTGATAGATTTGACTTACCGAATGTCAGGGTTGTCAGCCTCTCTCCTCTGAGGTGGGGGCACACCACCCTCCTGTTTATCCATGCCCTGGTAGCTCTGTGGCGGGGAAATGGGTTCATAGTTCTCCATTTGCCTGCCCCCTCGATCTGGGGACTTTCCAGACCTAGGTTAAAAAAATAAATAAATAAAAAATCAGACAGTTACAGATGACAATAAAGTATAAAAGGTTTCAGAGACTGCCTTGTATAAGGCTGAACAATTTGGGGGGAAAATATCTAATTAGGATTTTTTTTTGACAAGCTTTGAAATTGAGATTAGATTTGCACATTGTCTAAATTACACTAAATATGAACTGACAAACTAATACTTCAAAACCTTGCAATTTGATAATTGCATTGATTCAAATTGCAAATCAATCTGATTCTGATTAATCATTCAGCCCTAGGTTTGTGGGGATCTGGGTACCTGGATCTGGGTTTTTCAGGAGCGTTCTCTGGAGAGACTCTGCTGGAGGGCCTCTGGTGGAACGGAGGCTGGTTTTCTGGACTGTAGCGGCTGGGGACCTTGGGCCGACCGGAGGACATGGTGGGGACCCCGCTCTGGAATGTAGCAGGAGGCGCGGACGAGGAAGGGGGCGGGTCTTGGTTCCGTGCAAAGTCTTGGGTTATGATATGCTAAGGAAGAGTAGAATCACAATTACTATCAAATAGTACTGACAAAATATTAGTTAAAGGTAGTAACATTTCTGGTTATGTCACCCACTCACCCAGATATTACTATGGCTGGCATATTGCACAGTATGACATTAAATGTGTCTATCTAGCATTCATTTAATTACAGGTGTTTATTGCTTAAAAATGCAGCAGCTCAGTTGGTAGTGTGTTTGTCCACTGATTCAAAGGTTGGTGGTTTGAATTCCCCTCCAGACATAAACATCATTGGTAGGGCACAGCAGTCAGACCCACTGGCCCACAGGTTGGAGGTGCAACTCAAGCTCACACAGATGAATGCTGTCATTGTGTCCTTGGACAAGACACTTTATCTACCTTACCCCTGGTGTCTGTGTACACTGGTGTATGAGTAAGTGTGAATGGGTTGAGTGGTGCCTGGATGTGAAGCGCTTTGAGTGCCTAGAAGTTGGAAAAGTGCTATATAAAAATGTGATTTGCATTCTTTCTGTGAGTGCGCTTGCCTCGCCATAGATCTGACCTGGTGGCATGAACTGCTTGCCTCCATGGAGATAAACATATTTAATGCCATACTGTCAAACATTACAGGAAAACCAACCAATTCTTTACCAGATAAGTTGTGCAGTGTACCTTTAAAAATGTGGCTGTGTCTTACCGAGATGTGATCAGCTAAAGTCATCATGCGCGTCTGAGTTTTGGACACTGGGTAGCTGTCTGCCTGGGAGGAGGGGGGTGGCTGAGGCGGTGGTTCTCCTTGTTGCCGGTAACGACTCATGTCGTAGCCACGCATACCAGCTGAGAGAGGCAGAGTGTCCAGGTGAGTTAAGGACTGATGAGACAAGAATAAACCTTGTACCCAGAGCTACTGATCTGTATTTCAGTGCACCTGACACTGACCCTACAACAGATTCTGACCCTGCCCATGACCCTGCCCATGACAGCAGTACAAGTCTAGTGTCTGGTGACTGGACTGTTGGAGGAATGTGGCTGGTCACACTTGAATGACAAGGTCAGTGGGTTAAGACATGTAAGTTATGGTATGTTTACTCCACAAGCAGCTAAATTTAGTATCAGATCAGATGAGCTGTGAACCTATAAAACATGACTCCTTCCAGGAATTGAGCTGTCACTGAGTGTTTATACCTGCAGCCTGTTGTTGGCCATCCTCTGATTTGTCTGGCTGGGCTTGGATCGGAGAACTGGCAGGACTAATAACCTCAATTGCTCCTCCACTCTGATTGTCATAGCGACCAGATGACACTGTAGGCATACACACAAAATAGGTTAATGATATAATTATAATTATTATAATTATTAAATATACACAATTATTGAAATAAAATATGTTTGAAAACATGTTTTAATGTAACTATGAGTGCTGATGTAGTGTTTGGAAAAGGCACCAGATAACACAAGATTGTTCTTCTTTCTGTTCCTTTTCATTAATTTCTTGTATGTTTAACATTACGACACTTTTTATGTCTGGTTTGTTTGGTCCTTTTAGACTCACTGTTACTAGATGAGTCCGAGCTTTGGGACCCTCGCTCCCGGTTGTCTTTATCTGAGGCGATTTGGCGCGTGATGATGACGTCAATAAAATTGGCAGCTGTGATGGTGGTCTTTCCTCGAGTTCGGAGCTCCTCTTCTATGCGAGACTTTGAGTTCTGGGAGCCCTTCTCTTTGCCTTGGCCCCCAGCTGCGTCTGGATAAGCAGAGTGGGGCTTCCCTCCAGGCAAAGACATGGGGTAAGGAGAATGTATGGGCCTCCTCTCTGCCTCCTGTTGCTGCTGCTGTTCAGAGAGGCTGGCTGGTCGCCGTGTCGAAATGTCCTCGTCTTGGTCATGTTTGCTCTCCTTCACTTTGGACACCTCCATCTGAGGAGCGGAAGCTGCAGCATCGACCAGGGCCGCCAGAGCGTCTGCCGCTGTGTTGTAGCGAGAGCTGCTCTGGGCAGCTGCGGTCACTGTCGTAGAATGAGGCCTGAGGAACAGAAAAGGAGCTGTGATGTGCGCTCACTCCTTCATTACAGTGAGGTGCCTGAGTGAACTCACATCAGAGAGGTGATTACACTCTTGGCCGGGAAAATACTGGGCCTCTGTTGAACCACCACATCCTGGGTCCTGAGCGAAGGGGAAGGTGAGTGCAAATAACCACGACTGCCTGGTCGGCCAGGCTGTTCTCCACCTGGAACTAAATATTTCATAAATTAAGTTGAAACATTAACTTGCTGAATAAAAAAATCTCATGCACAGATAAAACCTGACCTGTGCGCATGTATTCAGCGGCTCTCTCCCTCTCTCTCTGCTCTCGCTCCCGCTCTTTCTCCTGCTGCTCGCGGTCACGCTCTCTCTCTCTCTCCCTCTCTCGCTCTCTCTCGCGCTCCCTCTCTCTCTCTGCATTGGCAGCTGCAGCTGCTGCCATGTGAGCCGGGTGGCCTGAAAATAAAAGTAGAAGAGGTCACAAATTACATTTAAAGTAAAGTATATTTCACTTGTATTGAGAGGACTAAATATGTTTATATAATGTGCATCAACAGCTCAGTTTTGCACATTACTCTCGCTTTACTTTGAAACTATTAAATAAGAAAGTACATAGAAAAAGCGGAAAAGTCTTGTTTTGCTGTTGTAGCAAACAAAAGTATTTTAAAATGCATTTGGATTCTTTTTAATCAAAGACACTTGCCTAAAGAAATCAAACTGTCACAGCCTCTCACAGCCCTTGAGACCAACCTCACAGACCTGAGGCCAGTCCAGGCTGTACTCTTAGAGACGAGTGAAGAACATGGAGATGGAGAGAGGGAAGCACAAGAGGGTAGGGTTGGGAGAGGCAGGGGTCCTCACCTGGCGGTATGGAGGATTGGTTGAAAGCCCTAGGAGGGAAAGGGGGCTGAGGTCCAGGGAGGAAGGCGAAGCGTTCCAAAGTGGGAGTACCTGTTCCCCCAGGGTGAGGCAACAGGATAGTTGGAGGCATCTGGGCTAGATCAATAATCCCTTTTACAGACAGAAGCAAAGGGCCAACGGTGAACAACATGAACCAATTCATCAGTTTCTGAATGTATGAACACCGTATACACTTAACCCATCACCTTTATTCTAATAGTGCTCCCAAATACAAAAAGCAACAGGGCTGCAGTGTAGATAGTGGTCAACTTGTAACAGGGCAACCACAAAAGACCATACCCAATCCATAAATTGAGTAGTAGCCAATAGGTCGCAGCCCAATAAATAGAGCAAATCTGAAAATGTGTCTGGTCATTTGCTTCTGGGCGTCTGGAAAAGGTAGCCACTACTTCACGAGCACACAGCCTGCTCACTACAGCCCTCCCCTGGCCACTCCTGCATGTGCAGGTCTGAGCTGATGGAGGGCCATACCTCTGGCTGCAGCTGGATATGGGATAACTGGCTGCTCCCGTGGAGACAATCCCCGGGCCATATCCGGCCGAGGGATCACTTGCATCTGCTGTGACGTGATGTAATCGTTGAGGATGGTCTGCCGTGTGTTCTCCATGGTGTAGAGCTGGTAATTGTTATGGAAACCGGACGGGGATGGTTGCCTCTGGAACATGAATGCTGCTGTAGACAGAGAAACAGATGTAAATATGTACTGTTGGTCTACATATTGAATACTAATGTCTGCATGTTTTGTACCAGGGTCCAGCACTCTGTGGAAGCCTATGGGGGGGTCAAGATGTGGGGGCAGATGTGCGCGGTACACTTCCCCTGGCACAGGGCGGTGATGAGGGTCAAAGGGACTGTGAGAGGCGACTGGATCACTGCTGGACACTGGGGACTTGGCCGGGATGCTCTCCCGCTGTGTTGGCGTCATAGAACGCTTTCTTTCATGTTGCCCAGACTTTGAAGAGGCCATAGCACCTTCAATAACATGGGAGAACATGGGACTTATTACTAGAAAATTCGACTGACTGCTCATTCTAAACATTTCAAGGAACATTCACAATCAAAAATTAACTGATAAACTAACAAAATTCCATTATTTCAGAACATGTTTGTAGAGGTCTAAACTAGTTTTTTTTTTGTAAAAATAATTGCAGCCACTGTGATTTGAAAATTGTACTAACCCAAATTGCAATTTTGATTCAATATAAACATATTTTGCAGACCTACATATTACATATTGCATATGTATGTTCCTCTACTCTTGTGTGATTCAATTTTGGATTACCTTCTCGGCCCAGCATAGGTGACCCCCTGGACATGGAGCTGGTGCTGTAGTTGACCGGGGTCCTCCGAGCGTTGGCATCCTCGTACATGCCAGGGCTGAGCTGGGATTTGCTGGCCTCTTGGTTGGTGGAGCGCAGGACAGATGTAGAGTTGACCACACTGTGCCTTATAGCCTTGCTCTCCTCGTACTTGGCTCGTTCGATTGGATCCATTGGAGGCATGCCATGGGGAAGCTTATTTGGACTAGTAATAAGGGACTTGACATTGTGCTTAATGGTGGACTGGTTTAGATGATGCTGGAAAAGATTAGTACATGTCAAAAAATGCCCAAAACCACATATTTCAAGATCTATGTAACTTTTCTGCCATGCACTTGTCTCCACAGAGGTATTATTGTTTTGCTTGGAATGTTCCACAGTATGGCATAAATGTATCTATGTCCATGGTGACAAGCAGCTGATGCTATTGTGCCAAGTCACGGGTCAGATCTGAGGAGAGGCAACTCTGCTCACAGTAAAGAAAGCATGTTGCTTAATGCATGTTTAGCAATAATATCTACTGTAATTAAATACTTACGTTTGATGCCATACACTGGAGCAGTTTAGGCAATGTAATAAAATCTCAACTGAGACAAACTCCCCACTTAGAAAAGTTGCATAGTGCACCTTTAACTTTAAATTTTACCTCCATGCTTCTCCTGTCTGACATCTCTGGTGTCTTGCAGCAGTCAGGACCAGACTCTTGACGAGGAATTTCATGGATAGATCGCCCCATTTCTTTGATTGTATTGACTCCCTCATAGGGTTTGCCTTTCCCAATCCCACCTTCAAAAGAGCGTATGGGAGGGCTCTCAATTTTGGGCTGCTTTCCATATTTCATGCTATCTTCATAAGCCTCAGCAGATGTTCTAGGTGTTCCTAAAACATAAAAACATATTTCTGTATTATAATAATTTACACATTATAGATTTCCTACAGTAGAAGTTAAATGAGTGACTACCTTGCATGATGGATCCAGGGATTAAGGCTCGGTCTTTATCACTGTGGAGGGCTTCTCTTGGCAAAGCTCTGGTAACTAAACCTGTCCAAGAAAAGAACACTTTAGTCTATATACAGTATATACAGTTTTGCTCAAAATCAAAGTATCAAATATTTCCATTTTGTTCAGGTAGATCAAATTAATGTAAAAAGTATAATTTCTTTGTCCCCTTTTTATTTTTACATTTTGAATTTAGCTTGTGTGGATGAAAAAAAAAAACTCAATTAAACAAAGGTTTAAAAGTTCAAATATTTGAAAACTTAATATTTTGAGTATCTTGTGTGCAAGACCTTCAAATGGAGCTTCTCTGCCGGCGTGTCCTCTGATCAGGGGCCCCTCCATCATGTCATATGGTCGTTTCAAGTCATGACCAGTCCGTGGGCTACGTGTGTTTTCTCTGGGGTTCTTGATGGCTTTTCAGAAAATAAAATATACAATATAAAATGGAAATAAATTGTGAAAAATATTGTGATGTTTGAGGTTTTCAAATAATTAATTTACCATCAAAAGAAAGTATGTGGCCACTTTTGCCTTCGTAAATGACATGAGCTTTAGCCATTTCCCCGCGAGTCTTTTCTGGACTGTTGAGGTCCTCTGTGGCCAGCTTTGGCATCCCGCCCTTTAGGAGATCAGCTGCTATACTAGACTGGGGTAATGCCGGGGTGCCCTGTAAGAAAGGTATATTTGAGCACAACTAACCCCATGTAAAACTGTATTATTATTATATTATATATTACATTATATATTATATTATATTACAAACTCTATTAAAAGAGGTCCTTACCTGAGTGATTGATCCTCTGAAAGGCATCCCCTCACCCACCTTTGGGTTTCCTGGAGACAAACACGAGTAAGAAATTAGTCTCTTGAATTACAAAAAAATATTGTGCCATTCCAATTAAGTACCATTATTACCAGGTTTGTTAGGATCCTGTTGGCGAGGCAGCCCCAGAGATATGGAGCCCACAGAGCTCTTAGTTCCTTCTGGCCCATAGACGGCATGGGATGGCAGGTAAGTACCAGGAGTTCCCTGTTTAAAACATAACTCCATTTGTTAGTTTAAGAACACAACAACCAAACTTAAAATACATGAGAACTAACAAAAGGTCAGAAAAACAGACTATTGTCACTTTTAATATGCACTGCTAGTTTTGCACTCTTGTTCTGTCCTTCCATATTGCCTATAAGCATTTTGTATTCATATTTGTTTAAGTTTATATTCATATTTTTTATTACTAAATCACAAATGCAGTAAAGCTTTTTTCTGAATCTAATCACAGTCAAACAATCTATAAGACTATAACAGTTATTTTTTTACCTGTGAAATGGAGCCCCCCTGAATGAAGGATGGTTTGTCAGTGGGCTTGGTGGTTGGAATGAGTGGAGGAGGAGAGGGAATGTTGGGTGGTCGACTGGGTCTGCTAAGCGCCATACGAACAGCATCAGGCATCTGGGCGAGCTGGTTGGGGGAAGCACGAAGCACTATAGAAACATGAACAACAAGATAATAAAGATCAGGTCGATATAGGCATTATCAATTAAAAGGTAGGAGATGCGTATATCAAAACACAAAATAAAATAACAACTGTTGTAAAAGATATTAAAAATGACAATCTCCCAAACAAAGGGTTTAAAGCAATATTTCTGCACTTCTATGGTTCATTTTATGATCCATTCATGTTTTGTGCTAGACTCCAACCAAGACATTTACAACCACATTTTAGCACATTCTTGATTGTGTTGCACTGTTAAAAAGAAATACTGTCTTGTCACACAAATAAATTAAAATCCTAAACTTACCCAGGAATAATATACACAAAAGACAAAACCTCTTTAACCTGACACACTGTAAATGGCAAAAGCAGTGCATTGGAGTAGAGGTAAGTACAAGCATCCATTTTTCAACTTATGGAAGCCTTTTGTCCCTGATGTCACTATATATTGACTAAGTATAACCTGGAAATTATATAACACTGCTGTGGGTACATAAACCTTTGAACAACAGGAAGTCCTCCTTGACTTCTTGACATTTAACATAGTGTGTCAAGAGCTTCATGTTACCTAGGCTCTTGCTCATTACCCTTTTATACCAAACTGGACTGAAAACTTAAATTTGAAATGATTGAAATGGCCACCAAAATGAGAGGTCTAAGTTTAGATGTGTTGCCAGTGTTACCAGAAGCCAGGCTGAACAGAGAAATTTGAGCAGATTGGGGGAGTTGGTTTGACTGAATATTGCTGGGTTTCAAATGTCATCACATCTATAGTCCAATAATATTTAAGACAAATAGAGGCAGCTCAAATTCATATTGTTTAAATGCACAATTGTGTTGTATTATAGCGAGTTCTTTGGTCTTGGGCTTTCTCAAAAATTTTCAACAAACATTCAACATTTGCATGTTTACCTTGGATATTTCATGGTAAAGTACAATGTAATCAAAAGGAAAACAGTTGCCCACATGTGGCAGTATAACATCTCATTCTACAATCTGAAAAGCACCAATGTAGTGTAAAGGCTAAACAAGAGTATAGAGACAAACAGAGAGGAAATGTAGCACTACTAAAATAAAACTCAACCATCAGTGAAAGGTAGCCCTGTAAAACTGAAAACTGTACCCCTGAAACAGACAACAATACATCTTCTGGTGTCAAAGATCAGCAGCTAATGACAGCAATTCTCCTCTTCACAGCACTCAGACTAAAAGGTGCTAAAAGCTTTGCACAAGACAATCCATAACACTATCCACAACGGCGTTCACAACTCCCCCACTCAGAGCTAACCGGCTAAATTGTAAGGGCCAAACCAAATAGCCTGTCATGATAACACATGATAATGCTTAAGAATATATAGACAATGAGCAATAATATTAATGACCCAAACATGAGCTGCTATAAATAGCAGAATTAAACACTAAAGTAGTTTGTATCTATAAAACATTACAGAAGTTATTTTTTCAACCCTCTACACTTAAAGTTGCTATATTATGTAATTGCAAAGTTGACTGATGTGAGCTTTTACCATGTTGTAATGTTGTAACCTCAACAAAAACCCAGAGTTGTGTTTTGTTTCATTCACACATGTTTAAAATCTTGCATTATTAGTCTGTCTGTATCTTCAAAGCTCAAAATGCTCTGCTCCACTTGTGATGTCATGAAGTGATAGTTTTCAAGTTAGACACCTATTACTTATTCTTTAGTAGAGATTGGCCAATCCAGGGCTGAAAAGATCAAAATTATTCTAGTGAAGCTGTATGGAGTTTAAAAACAGTTCTTGTTTTACCATTACAAGGTAGAAAAGAGTGTTTTCAGTTTGAGAGAAAAACACAGCCTAAATATGCATGGTTTATGTGTTAAACATGCGTGAATCAAACAAAACACAACTCCAGGTATGTTTTTGATGAGCAAATATCATTATAACATATCAGAAAATAGTGTAATAGCGTTAAAAGTTTTGTGACAGGCCTACCAGAAGTATCGGGTATCTTCAGGTTGTATATGAATAAGTGAAGACATCATAGCATTTACTATTTTATCAATAAAGGAAGAGCAAAACGCTTCCTATCTCACCATCTCGGTCAAGGATGGTGGGGCTGCGGGTGTTGAAGGGTGGTCTGCGGTCCAGGTCTCTGTGGTCCTGCCTCTGCTTGTCCTCCTGATGAGCAGACTCGTGCACAACTTTGATCTGATGCTGTAGCATGGCATAACCACTGAGGGGCACGCCACCAGGGCCGAACGGACCAGGGACCTGGAGGACGAAAGACATTCTAAATATTCTCTAACCTCGACCAAACCATAATGTAAAATAAAGTAATTACAAAAATTAAATGAACTGCAAATTGTGCCAATATACAAACCATTGCTGGGATATCTGCGGCTCGCTGGTGCATCTGCTTGCTACTTGGTTGCTTGGGTGAAGACACTAGTACAGTCGAAGGGGGACTGAGTAATAAAGGCTTGTCCAGGGAGTATATCCTATAGAGAGGAACATATTAAAGACAACAGAAACACTACCCAAAAGTACAAAATTAGGGCTGCAACTAACGATTATTTAAGTAGTGGATTAAACAGCAGCTGCTTTTATTGATTAGTCGACTAGTCAAACAGTCATACAATTTTGATTGTACATGTATTTAAAATGTCAAACTAAAGAGAGGTTGAAATCTGGCGACTGAAGGTTTCTAGATAAACAACATTTATGAATTACGTGTAGTATTGAGATTTTGATTTATTAATGCCGCTGTGTTACAATAACTCTTTTAATACCCGTTTTAGAATCTGTATCAGGCTAGTTAACAATTACGATAAAGATTATTTTAATAGTTGAATAGTTACGATTACTCTGATTAATTGTTGCAGCCCTACAAAAAAATGACACTAAACAAACCTCTGTCTATCTGGCTCCGCTTCCACATCCTCATCTGCACTGCAGGTGGCGCTAGAGTCATCATCAGAGTGAAGCTGCCTCTGTCTGTCACTGTGTTCTCCCTTCTCCCCTTTATCTTTTGTCTCTGGCTCCACTTTGACCTGCACCTCCGCACTCTTCACATCCACATCCTGAGGTTCTGTTTTGGGGTTGACATAAGTGGCTGCCCGGGCCTTCTCCTCCTGCGTCTCCCGCTCACTCTCCGGGCTCTTTTCCTCCTTCACTCGGAGCTCTCCAAAAGATGCTTCGGAAGTCTTATTAGCAGCCTGACCTTTGTCCTGGTCAGAGCACTGAGCGTCTCCTACAGTGCTGTCCACTCTCTTCGAGTCAGCGGGCTTGGATGGGTCAGTCTGAGAGGGGGAGGGGGCGCTTTCTGTGTCAGAGCTGTTGTCGGCACCTGATAAAGAAAAGTCAAACTGATAAGTGATAGTGAAATGATGAGAATAGCTATGTCAATAGAGTGTCTTTTTTGTGCATTTATAGTTATTTGTAAATATTTGTTATTCATATTAATTTTATGTTATTTCCTATTAACTAGAGACTACAGTGCCCCTAGATGATACAATTGTTTTCCCCATAGTCTAACAACAGGCTGAACAAAAACTGGTCAAATATACTTTATGCATGTAGCATAAATATATTTATATTTAATCTTTAATCAGTCAATTCATTAGGAGAAACATTAAGTGTACGCTCCATAAATTAATTTGAATAGTTTGTACCACCACAGTCCAACACTGTCAGACAAAGGGAAATAGACCGGGAATATTCATCTTGTCTTCTTAGTAAAATTATTTTGTTTCATATATCAGGCATGCATAGGTAATTCATAATGCGTTGCCTACATTGTCTGATATACAGTAGATTAAAACCTAACAATACAGGGAAAGGCTTTTACAATTCATACAGGTCAGAACCTCTTAAATGTCCATTCACACTTAAATTTTGCTCTCCCTCTTTTAAAAGTGCTTCTCTGTGGCATATTGTCTAACACTGCAGTCGTTTCCATGGTGATGCTCGGCCAGATGGTGCGTCTTTGCAAAACAAATTGCAAATGCATTAAATGTATCAAACTGAAAATCAGAAAAGCACAGTTGGCTTAGGGACTTTCTAGTGCCTACGTGTGCAAATATACGCATATCTCCTACTGTATAATGTATGTGATGGGACAATCTGCACGCGGGCGAGCACCAAGGCTTTCAAAGAGCAGTCTGGGTTTCCATGAGACAAAGGGAAAGTCAAATAAACAAGACAGAACCTTGTGACCTCCCTCTGCCGCCACTGCTATCTTGGGAAGTGCAGATTATGTGAATTACATGAAAGTTTGAGGCTAAATGAAGCAACCATAAGAAAATAGCTAAAATCAATCAATGCAGCTCAAACAAAGTCACAGAAATAATCCATATACAAACATTTGACCCTTTAACTCTATAGATGCAAGGCTCTCGACTGGGAGACTGACAGGCAGTGGGATCAAACAAATGGACTTTCATTTTGCTCAAAGAGGTTTTCTGGAGTCTTCAAAGCCAAGAACTGTTATGCAACAGGCGCCCCGGCCTGATAGTCCAAATGAGTTCCAAAGGTCAGTGAAAAGACTTGATAAGGAGTTACAATAGATTGATAAAATTTTAAAGATTTTTCGGGCAAACTATGGGTCCCAAAATTTTCTCCATGTTCTGTCAATACTTAGCAATATTAGCATACACCAAGCTAAATTCTCATAATTCATTTACAGCCTTTTATCTTTAATTAACTAGTTGTCACTGACCTTCACTGTCATCTGCATTGTCTTCATCATCGTCGGGTGATGCCGTGGCTAGGCCTTCACCTTGAGCTCTATCCCGATCCCTTCCCTGAAAACACAGAAGAGTTCAATAATCATACTAAACTGATAATTAAAAGATGCACTGTGTAACTTTCGGTGTGGAGAGTCTGCTACCATGGAGATTTTCTGGCTTGGTCTGGAATTTTTCACAATATGATATTAAACTTATCCATTTCCAGGAAGAGAAGCACCATGCCAATTTACAAGTCTGATTTGTGGAGAGGTGGGTCTGCTTACTGTAGAATGCATATTTTTCAAGGTACTGTTTTAGTGTTAAAAAAAACAAAAACAAAACCTACAATTGAATAATAAGCAAGTTTATTGCCATACTGTGGTGCATTCCAGAGAAAAGGTGTATATCTCCATGGACACAATCAGGAGCTGGACTCTTACCAGAAAAGCTCCATATTGCACCTTTAATATAGAGACTTCGAGACATAGAGTCTTGTGGACAGTGGACCATACCTGGTTATGCTGTTGAAGGAGGTTGTCCAGGTTGTGGCGCCTCTTGTAATTAAAATAGAAGTTCTTGCACTGTGCTTCACTTTTGGTGCCCACCATTTTGGCAATAGCCGTCCAGTCACGTCCATGCTCTACAAGGCCTGTGCAAACATAGCAACATAATAACGTTGTCATAAACGTTGGTACCCCGAGTGTTTGTATACAATTTTTATTACCATTTATCGTTGTACTGAAATCAAATATCAAACCTTTCCTTAGTAATAAAATTCAGTTTTTACTATCATTACAACACTACAACATTATTCATCTGAGTAGCTGAAAAATGTACTTGTTAGGACAAAACTGTTTCCTATATACATATTTATTTAAATTTCTAGCCGTTTCCTCAGAGTTATTTCTCCAACTATGAGTGAGCTCAATGAATAGTATATGATAATGAGAAGCAGCTATTCCAAACCTCTGCTACTGTACAATCACACAGCACTCGTGAGTCTACTGTTGCTATGGTTACCCTTCTTCTTGTATGTGATCAGGACTAAGCCGTGTTAACCAGGACAACTGTCATTTACCTCTGACATGAAGCCGTCTACAGTCTAAATCCACTGACTCCTCTGACCTCCCCACCACCCTACTAGATTCGTCATGATGATTACTCGATCAACTCCTTGTTCAATAAACTGGCTAAATATTTATCATACTGAAACATAATTTTGAATGTTTTCATATTGTGTTGTTTTTATTGCTGAAACTACCTCTATAAATGTATTGCTTTATAGCTCTAGAAATACAGTTCGATTGATTGATTGATCATTTGAACCTTTTGTTTGTATAAATGTTTTTGCTTTTCCATTAAAAGGTGCACTATGTAACTTTTTGTTTAGGGTCAGTCACCTGCTTGTTTCCATGGACATGTTATTGCTCTGCTTAGAATGTTCCACAATACCTTACATTTAATAAATTACAGGTGGTTTTATAGCTCAAAAATACCCAGAAAAACAAGCATTCTGACTGTTTGAGAGGTTGCCTCTCCATGGATCTGACCTATAACTTGATCTGGTTTGGTCTAAAGGAAGGTAAAAAAGGTTTAATACCAAACTGTGAAACATTTCATGGAGAAAATCATGACGGACTCTCTAACAGAAAAGTTACACAAGGCACCTTTAACATTTGAGTAATATTTGGTTGAATAATTAACATTTATAACTTAACATTTGATTATGCTATATATTAATTTATTGTGTTTTTTTAATGATGAAAAAGGTTTAATGGAGTCTTGCTTTAGGGTTACTGTGTCAGCAGTACAAAGTAGTTTCAGCATTATCATTAATCATGATATTTTCTGTAACAATATATCTCACATCAAAATGTGTAATAGTGACAGGCCTACTCCTTGCTCAACTTAAAAGAGGCATGCTAGCAACTTCACAATGTACTGAAAATTATAAAAATGAACTTTCACTGATAAATGGGGGACAACTGTTAGAGTCAGAGTTGGAATTTCTTTTTAGATTGTATTTCTCCATTTTAAAAACTATGTATCTCTTGTACTTCCCATCAACAAAAATGGCTTCCTAAAACAATGTGAGTCTTTAAACCATATTACATCCATAGTTTAAATTAACCCAAATAACTCTGCATTACTTATAGACTTGTGATGTCCAATTAAAATATTTTCTACATACTTAAACTGTGTAATTGGCCCTGTACTGCTGCTTGAAAGTGCTGGACCTACTTTATCACATGATAGGAGGGGTACAAGAGGCCACTAATCTGCAGTCATATCTAGAGTAAAGGCCTAAAGCCTAGAGAGATATTTCTTCTTAAAATGAATGGCAAATTGCAGAGGCCCCAAACAAAACGCCAATGAATCCATTTTAATCATTTTATTTATAGTTTAAAGTTCAGTGGAATTAGCATATAAAAGTCTGGTATTTTATAGATTCAAAAAGAGAATTAAGTGAACATTAACACACAACCTACCTACCTGTGTTGAAAAAAATAGTTTAAGGGGAAGATTTGATAAACTTTAGAAAATGTTTAACTGTGTAATTGATAGTGATTTATGTAGGCTTATGCTTCACTGCTTTATAAATTTAGCCAGTAAAGATAAACAAAAATAAGCCTAAATCCATAAATGATCTGTAACAATATTTACAAAGGCTAATACAATTTAACTGCGCTCTATCTGAGGTCAGGCTACATCAGAAGAGAGAAAAAACAAGTCAGAAAGAAAAAAGAAATATTTGGCTTATGAGAAAAAAAGATGAGAAAAAAGCATTCATTACCTTTTTTGGCAATCTCCATCTCCTCCTCGGTCCAGCGAGAAGTTTCTCCGGTTTCTCCAGGAGCTGCTAAAAATCAGACGAAGAAACGATAGAGCGCCATTAGCAAAAAGAGGAGGGAGAGAGCAATAGTCCTCTCTTCAGCCGTCTACTTCTCATGGCCACTAATCTAATAATCTGTTTACATTCAGGGGCTGCCGAGACCTGCTCCCTTACTTACACTGCCTGGATATAGCCTTCTCTCCACTCATTTGCTTTCTCTCTCTCTCTCTCTCTCTCTCTCCGTTTCTCTCTTTCTCTCTCCCACTACTCAGAAAAGACCCTCCTCCTCCTCTTCTGATCTGCGAGGGGAGGGCTTTGGTCAGCTGATATAGCGCCAGACAGTGAAGGAGTTGAGAGCCGTGCCTCCCTCTTTGGGAAATGGCCTTGGATGGAGACAAATACATACGCACGCACACACACACGCACAGTTGAGAGCGCCAACAGCCCTCCCCTGGTCTACTGTGACACTGCACATCTCTCACAACCACACACACGCACGGACACACACACATGCACGCACACACCCACACAACTCCAGTCGAATTCACAGAAGAGAGCAGTGAGAGCAAAGTGGGCCAAGTGAACTCTAACCCACTCTCCTCCATGGCACCCGATGAGACAGTGTAAACATTTGGACCAATATAGCAGCAGATGTACCCTTGACATTAAAAATGGAGGTCCCCCCCATCACCCCTCAAACACCCCACCACCCCTCCACCAACGCTACGAAGAAGATGAAGAGATCAATTCTTTGTTTGGACGGCCCCAAGTGAAGGTCCGCCCCTCACCACAGTCTCTTACACTTGGTTAAACAAATGTCCACCAGAACAGGCTTCCTTCCTCTACCCTGGCATGCTGCATGTGACTGTAAAACTACACCAATATGGCTGTTAATCTTGCACAAATCTTAATTTAACAAACATGTCTGTCTGCGAGGGCTGCAAAACATGGGGTAAACATTTTGTCCTCTTCTATAGTAAAACGTTAACTTTATCCGTCTTTGATTTATTCATGGTGCTTTTATTGCTCAAAGATTTTTTTTACTCCGAGTGAGATCGCTTCTTCACAAATCTCACCAGCAATTTGACCTGGTAGCATTATAATAATAGTTTAATATCATAAATAAAACATCTCCATGGAAACAAGCAGGTGAAAGAACCTCCTTTAAAAAAGTTACACAGCACACTTATAATATACCTTAAATAAGTGGATTAATAATATATATTAATAATGAATAATTAATAATATCAATATCTCAGTACTCAAAAGCCATTTTGCCTATTGCAGTATTTCTCAATATTCGTGCAGTCCTAGTGTCTGTGGTGCTAAATTTCATCTAATGATTTTGTGATCTTCCCAAAGCATTCACACACATACACAAAAATAAATCACACTGTTCCCTTTGCTGCATCTGAATCAGCAGCATGCTCAAATTGCCTGGCATCGGGTCAAGTGGGCAAGACTGGCAGACGGCTACCCTTTGGCACACAGGATACCAAATTTCTAAACAACTAGAGCGTAACTTGCAGCGCTACAGTTAGTACCTTTTTGTTGAGGGGGATCGCGTTTACATAGCTCAGAGTAAACAAACTGAAAATGATGGCTAGAAAACGTCAAATGGTTCAGCAAATGGATGGACACTGTGTGCTGGAGGTTAATTAATCACATTATAGATAGGCCTTGTGTAATTCAGACTTTGTGGGCGCAGAGGGGAGCAGGTGGCACCACACACTTGCCGAGCGGTGAATTAGCGGTACAGATTAAACATGGACATTTGGGTAGCTGCAAACCTGAGCTGACACTGGCAAAATAACAAGCTTCAAAAGGGCAGTGGGTGGAACAAGTGCACATCTGACGTACCATGACAACAGCACATTACCATGGCGACCCAAAATCAAAAAACGGCATGAGCTTAAAGTGCATGACAGGTTACATTACACTATTACCTAAAACATAATTAACGTTATTATAGATTTCAGATTTTGTTTAAGATTATACCTAGTTTTACAGTATTTTACAATTTTTGTGAAGTTTATAAATCTACTTCCTGGTTGGGCATGGGCAGTACATGAGGCAAACATACTGTAAAAAAGGGCTCATTTAGTTTACACAGTATATGCTATGATAGGATAACTAAAAATATTTTTAAACTGTCAGAAAGCTAAGCTAAGCCTAACCTGTAATGGTCCCTGCATTTTGGATGAAATTTTGTGTATTAAAGAGATAGAGGGATTCCTCTTAGAACATTACTTCCTATATTTTTGAACTTTTTGTTTTCAACTTTTATCCACAAACTGCCAATTGACTGATGAAAAATTGTGATGAATATTAGTTATGTTACTATGTTTGTAGAAACACATGATTCATATCAAATCATGATTCATCAAATAGCATGGTTTAGAGCATACAGTGGCAAAAGTGGGCAGGGCAGAATATGCTTGACCAATTTCATCATTTTTTTTACCTTTATTTGCCTCTGAAGTAGTTATGGGAGTCTGTGCTTTCGCAGGCTCCTTCATGCCTTTCTGCGCTGATTCAGTTTTGGAGGACTGTGTGGGCTCTGGCACAGCTGGCTCAGGGGCAGGGGGCGGGGCTTCTTCGGCAGCCACAGACGCCGCCTCGTTGGCCATGGAGCGCGTGGTAACCCTGCCTTTACGACGGCCCTGGCTGTTGGCGGTCTTCCTGCCACGCGGCGTGTTCTGCTCCTTCCCGTCCTCGTCCTCCCCGGCGTCACACTTGTCTTTGTCCTTTGCAATGTCCCTGTGGGTTTGAATAAAAACAACAAGAGCTTTTAGAACTGCGGTGGGTATTAACTCACTTCTGAATGGGCAATAAAAAGCTCTAAATGCAATGTGTTTTGCTATCCAGAGGGCTGTAGTCCTTTAGTCATTCTGTCTATTAATTAGCCCATCATGTCTTATGTTTAATTTGAGGACAAATTATTTTATTAGGATTATAAGGATTTATATGGACCACAGTATTAATGAGAAACCATGATGTGGGTTGGGCTTTGGTGTTGACTAGTTTTGTAATGTTAATCTTCACAAATGATAGTTAGCATCTCATTTTCTTTTAACCAATACTGGTACCTTTCAATATATTTAATGCATTTAACTTAAACGTTGATTTAAGGAAAATAAAAAAGCCTTAGTATCGATTGAATAAACAAGATAACATTTCGGAGTGACTAGACTGTTTAAAAAAAACAATGTTTTCTTTAGTACAAACTAGTACTGAAAAATAAACTACTAATAAAGTACTCAACATACTGTATATATCTGCAGTATATAAGCAGATGAACGATGGTATTCACAAGACAACAACAAGGTATTAAAATTGTATTTAATAAAATCATTCATTAAGGATTTCCTGTGCCACCATAGTCTCATATAGGTATAAATTACATAAGTCTTGTTCCAGGCTATAAAGGCTATAACCAGAAAAATGTTAACACTTTCAATAATGCTTAGGTTAGGTTCAGATTATGAGGCTGTGGGGCAGTGAAAACTACATACCTGGAGTCCTCCTTCTCATCTTTCTCTTCCTTGTTGTTCTTCTCCTCGTCCTCTTTTTTATCAGACTTCTCAGACTTGTCTTCTTCGGTCTTGTCGTCTGACCTGTCTTCTTGTGATGGCCGTGGGATTTGCTATATTTAAAAAAAGAGACCGAGAGAAAACCAAAGAGAAACCAAAATTACATCACAATTATTTTACTTAATAGTTACAAAAAATAATTACAACAAACAACACAAAAAGCAGATGGACCACTTTTTGGGTCTGATCAAGCCTTTGGGACCTTTAAGAACAGCAACTGGACCAATACTGTAGGAACTTGTGAATGTAATTGTATTTTTATACCATTATTGTAAAAGAGCTATGCAACATCAGCTCCTCTTTGGTTTTATTAGAAATACCAACACCTAAGCAGAGCGGTGGAAAACGTGAACGTGTTATTGGAGGATGGAGCAACATTCTTGATCATCAGAGCTGGCTTGGTTCACCACAGAATGCTTCCTCCTGCCTGTACTGTGAAAGTGCTGCGCTGGAACAAGTCTGGTGATGCCAAGCCAAACATCCCATGCTGGTACCAGATGGGGCCAAGGAATGTGGTTCCCTCTATAAGGGCAAAAGATAACTGCTCCAGGATGAGTAAGACTTCAAGGAAAAATGTGAAGCTCTGGATAAGTGCATAGAAACAGCTTCTTTATTTTAGTGACTGGCCTGACAACTTCCACCCAGACAATGGAAGTTATAAGATCTGCTCTTTGTGAAGAGGATCCAGCCATTGATACCAGGGATTATGTCCCTCCATGTGTGAGATCTCCATGACCGGTAAAATCAAATCTGTGGCATAAGAAGAACCCTGCATGTGACACTAATCTTACGATTTTCTCTTTGGCTTTTACATCAATAGTAGGCAGAATGAGAAAAACACTGCTGCTAGTCACTACAATTCCTGATGCTGGATGTGTAAATTCATGTTTAAAATAATGTGGGAAAAGGGATATCCTTGATTTTAACAGAAACCATTGGAGGTTAAATGTTACAGTGAAAAAAACAACTCAAACATTTGTCACTACTGACGCATGCTGTTCTAGGAACAGTTTACAAGGCATTTTTGGCACATGGTTGATGACAGACACTCTTTAGATGGGACAATCTGTAGTAGAGATGGCATTCTTGCCTCTACTTGCACACAGTGTACAGGGATTTTACATACCAATTTTCACGTTAGTAGGAGTTATGCTGGATGTGTAACCAAAGTCGAACTTCTATTTTGGCTGTTTGATTTGCTGAATCATAGTGTTTGCACATATTTGTTTTTCAGTTTGTTTGTTATTCAAAAAGGTACCGGTAGTTTAGCAAAGGATGTCTTCTTATGCTGCTAACTCCAAGGCACCCATCTACATTCAAGTTTAACTACAACAGCACATTCTGCATCAACTGCCTCCAAGTAACTCTGCTAAATGCTAACTTGGTGTGGCGCTATGCATTATGCTACAAGGGCAAAACATACAGAAATGAGCACAGGTTATAGTATCACCCAACTCATAATTCCACATCCAAAGCTGCCAACATACCTGCAAGATCATCTGCTGCTCATAAACAGAGTTTGGAGCTGTGGGATACAGCTTACTGGTGGCGGCTAACCTCCAGTATTTCCATAGCAGCAAAGGCTCAGGGACCAGGCGAGGAGCAGCTCAGCCCCAGAGCACAGCTCCTTAGAAGGGTTGCTGGGCCTCACTGCTCCCGCACATATTCCGGGAAAGCGTGTCATCAGGCTGCTTAAGCCGCCCAAAGAATTGTCCATCTCACATGCACACACTAATCTACGCAGGGTCACCCAAGGTAATCCCCGCCAGCACTCCTCTTTGATTGGCACTCACAGCAGCACCGGGTTTTTTGGGCCTGTCAGATGTCCGGGCCGTACCAACTGCAGTCCACTGAGGGGGGACTGTCCCTCACTAACCTTACGCACCACACAACACAAATGTGAAATAAACATACACTCTCCAGATAATCTGATTATTCTTAACTTTTTCAGTTCAACTCCAGCTAATTTGTTCTGAACATTACAGCATAATACAGTACATTTTGTCTGTCTGTGGAAACAATCCCTCCTCAGTTGAACCAATATAATGCAAACATTATAAAGAAGCCTGAGGGTGTAAAGTGTGCAGCACAAAACCTCTGGATCTAAAAATGCTTTAAATAGTTTTATAAATATATGTCCATATCAGAAGAGCCAAAATGAATAAAGGAAATAAACAAACCTGGTTCACCTTTCGCTTTCTCCCAAGGTTACGTCTCACAAGTGTTTTGTAGTTGTTGTTCTTCTTTGTCAAGTAGTAGTAAAGGACACAGTCTGCCACACACTGAAACCCACAGAAATGTAATGCAATGTTTTTATTATCAGTATATTATGTCTTTTACTTTTTGACTTCATTAAAAGAAAACACACAAAACATTACCTTTCTCTCCAGATAAGATGCAATCAAGCCAAAATTTTTGGGGTGTTGAACAAACCTGCAACAGACAGTCATATTAAATAGTAGTGGGTTTTTTTTAAAGAGTGCATTCTGTGCTAAAATAATAATGCTTACTTTTCTTTAAAGATCTCCTTTTCATGCTCCGTCCAAACATTCATGAATTGGCGGGATTTGTAGACTTTCATTGGGTCGTCCATCAGGCCATTCATGTTGATGAACTTGACTCTTCTCTGCTCCGAGTCGTACATCATGGGGGGAATGACAGAAAGCTGTCTCATTTGTTTCTCATTATTCTGAAAAACACATGTATGTGATGATAAACAATTTCCCTTTGTAAGAACACATCTATGCATTTGTGCACTCTAGTTTTTCTGTATTTGTAAAGAGTCCTTACTTCCTGTTCCGACAGGCCGTCTATGATCTCTGATATTTCATGTTCACTTCTAGCGATTGTTGCAGAAAGACCAGTGCCTCTTTGCCCAACTCTGAGGAAAATTTAAAAAAATGAAAATAAGTTTAAAATGGTAATATATCCAGACATTTTTATCCTGTATAATAATGAAATCCTGACCACTAACAGCAGCTTAATATTGAACTAACAAACCAGAATGTTCTTCAGTCTTCATCTGACCTGCTCCTCGAGATGAAGCAGCTTCCAGGTTTAAATATTATCACAGCTCCATGTGGACACAAATCTTTTGCCCAAGGCGGTTGAGTGGGCAGAGATGTACAGTATCTCTTTTTAACAAAGTGTAAAGCCAGAACATCTAATGTCGATGAAAACACAGAAATCAAAAGCACTGGAGGGGCAGGCCTTTTACAAGACATTCCTGGATTGAGAAAATGATTCATAGCCAAGAAGAACTATTCCATCTTTAAAACATATTCACAAATAACCTTTTAGACCTCACCAACATACAAAAGCATCAACACAAACCAATAACAGGCAGAAAGACAGAGATGGGAATCTGTGTAAACCTCTTTCTAAAATGGAGGATTTTTGGATTCATGACTGAAGACCCTTACTCCTCACAGGCTAAATTCATGGATTTTAATCTTTTTGTAGAGTGGGCTGACCTCACTGAGAGACCACACACTGTCTGGGACCTCCTATTTGTTGGAGGGGGATCTTAGGCTTGCTACCATTTCGTACACTGTGGTCCAAATAAAGAAATTGATCTGACAAAGGCTTCTGGTGAAACATAATCAGAAATAAAGTCCGCTATGTAATTTTATATTTTTTTCAGAAACAGCTCAACAACAAAACAAAGACATTTCACATTTCTGAACAACATTCACAGAATGCAGCCATATCATTGCTCTGCCTGCCATTAAACAGCTCTACCTTACATCTATTAAATTACAGGTGGTTTTATAGCTCAAAAATACCTACAATAACAGGCATTCTGACTGTGCTGCCTTTCCACAGATCTGACCTGTAACATGGCCTGGTTTGGTCTCAATGAAGATAGAAAGGCTTAGTACCATTCTGTGAAACATTCCAGACAAAACAATAATAGCCCCATGGAGAAAAGCATTTGAAGGACCCTCCACCAGAAACTTTACACAATGCACCTTTAAATAAGTGTATTTTATAGATGGATTATTTGTTTATCAACACAGCAGATG
>NW_026571018.1:19464167-19613029 GCF_026225935.1 Boleophthalmus pectinirostris | reverse complement strand
ATAGCAACGCACCAGAGGAAGAGGAGGAAACCAAAGACATCCAGGGAGCGTTAAAACAACTGTAAGTATATAACCCTGCTGAATGTTATAGTTATTACTTGTTGATAATTAATTAGAAGCGATGATTATAAATTAAAATAGCATTATTCAAATGACCCACAAACCTCTATTTGTGAATTTAAAGCACAATTCGGGGGTACAGGAGTGGCTAGCTGCTGCTAGCTTGAACGTACAGAACAAAACATTCTGATTAAAATGCAGATGCTCAAAAAGGCGGCTGCATTATGCTATTTGAAAAAAAATAATAAAATCAGCTCTATAGGCTATAACGTTAAATATTAAAATTAAGTGGGGGATGATGGAAATAGGTCTACATTTTTTATGATTTTTTAATTTAAATTAATTTAAATTTTTTAAGGTGCCATCATGCAAATCTTTGTCAAGACCCTCACCGGCAAAACTATTACCCTTGAGGTTGAGCCCAGTGACACCATTGAAAACGTGAAAGCTAAGATTCAGGACAAGGAAGGCATTCCCCCAGATCAACAAAGGCTTATTTTTGCTGGCAAGCAGCTTGAGGATGGGCGTACCCTCTCCGACTACAACATCCAGAAAGAATCCACTCTTCACTTAGTCCTGCGCCTCAGAGGTGGTATGCAGATCTTTGTGAAAACCCTCACTGGGAAGACCATCACTCTGGAGGTGGAGCCCAGTGACACCATTGAGAACGTGAAGGCCAAGATCCAGGACAAGGAAGGCATTCCCCCAGATCAGCAGAGGCTGATCTTTGCTGGAAAGCAGCTCGAAGACGGCCGTACTCTGTCTGACTACAACATCCAGAAAGAATCCACCCTTCATCTTGTTCTTCGTCTCAGGGGTGGCCAGGAAATGTGATTAATCGTGTTTATTTAATAGCATTTAATAAAAACATATTTGTATCTAAAATTTATGTTGATGTTGTTGTATTATAACTGTTCAACAGAAATAAAGATTCTTGTCTTTTGTAGTAAGATTTGTATTGGCCTACAAATAAAATACGTTGTTATTAAGAAGTACCACACTAGATGTCACTAGAGGTTCAGTTCATGATGTCAGACTGGTGTAAGTGCGATAATATCCCAAAAACTATATATATATATATATATATATATATATATATGTTTTGTTTTTTTGTGGGGTGAGGTTTGTTTTGGGATAAACACAGGTACACAGGTATGTTTTCTACAGGGTAAGAATTGTTTTTATTATAAACAGAGGATTTAGAGGGCACGTTTCATTCAGTTGTGTTTTTGTGTCACTAGATTCTGAATCTGAAGTTTATTTTTATTAGTTAAATTCTGTAGACCTAGTGGTTATATACAAAACAAAGAACTTTACAAAGAACATTGCTTCAGTAACAATGAATTAACAATGCAGCATTTATCAATAAGGCATCGAGTGCCATTTTCATTTTTTTAACATTTGACCCATAGGCCTGGTGGAAACAATGTGCAGCCTCCCCACACGTTGTGGGTCCATAAAACTGCTCGCCAGGTGAGTAGTTGAAATAAAACATCACAAAAGACCAATCAAGTCATGAGCTCAACATAGTCCAAGCGCAGAGGGTGTCGCTCTGCCCCCCTGTGACTTCACTGGTCAACCTGGTGCATGACAAGTGCGCACAGTACTTTTATCAGCTGACAGGCGACCGTCGCTGCTGCTGCCTCACTCGCTACAAGAATGGCAGCTCGTGGAGGCTTTTTCCTTTCTCTTCTCAACTACAAGACTGAGAAATATGTCATTGCAGAAAACAGGAAGATTGGCATTTTATTCCGCCTATATCAGCTGGCCGTACTGGGATATATAATCGGGTGAGAGAGGCATGTCCTTGCATGTGGCTAAAGTAAGGTTTCACAAAGTGATTCACACAGTTAAAAATAGTTGAAACGTGTGTGTGTGTGTGTGTCTTTGTTTTCAGCTGTTCATGTGCCGGTGCCAAAGTGCTGTCAGGATAGTTAGTAGAGTATTGGAAAAGTTACGGTGAATGCATTTATTTTAGAGTGAATATTGTAGCATTGTCCAACCCCTTACTCTGTGATGTCACTAGTCAAATGAAACCTGAGTAGGTGACTGTCACTTTATATACAGTCTATGGTGACTCTATAACATGTATTGACTTTGGAATAGACTTTATGTTCGTTAAAACGTCTTTTCTGTTATTGATGCTGTCTATAAAACATATTTAGCCTTCTGGAATTTGGAGCTCATACACATGTTGTTGTCAATCTATATGAGCCCACGCTTCTGCCCCTACTTAATGAATGAATGTTTAATATCCAGAGGTGTAATATAAAACAACGTGATGAGCATTGCTACGCTGTTAGTGAAGAATGACTTGTTAAATAGGTTAAGATATGCTGCTGTGTGATTTGAACAGGTGGGTGTTTGTGGCAAAGAAAGGTTACCAGGAAAAGGAAGAAGCCATCCAGACCTCTGTCCTCACAAAACTAAAGGGTGTAGCCTTGACCAATGACTCAGACAAGGGACTTCATCTATGGGGGGCTGAAGACTATGTAATACCTCCAAATGTAATCACTCTTTATATATATTTTTCTATTCTATTGTCTTAATCACCTATAATCATGTCAGACATCTTAACTGCCTAATTAATTTAACCTTTTACCGTCCAATCTTATTGTCTGCTCTAATTCTAATTTACAGGGTGAGCAAGTGTTCTTTGTAGTAACAAATTATATAGAGACTCCTAATCAAAGGCTGGGCTTCTGTCCCGAGGTGAGCTCAAAGAACATTGTGTATTGATATTTTTATTATAACATATTCAAATGCAGTTGTCTGCTCTGTTTAACTCAGAGTGACAAGGTGCCAGATGGAAGGTGTTCGAGTGATGATGATTGTGTGGAGGGAGAAACTGTCATAGCAGGGAATGGTAAGAACACAACATTATAGATTATATTATAGCATTTATGATATTAGTACATGCAACTCATTATATTCATGGTACATGGTACATGGAATTTTCTGACCTGCAGCAAATCATCTTGATCATCCATCCCTAGTTGGAATTGATGAGCTTAAGAGTAAGACAAAGTTCAAAGTAACTATAGTAGTTAATGTTTACTAGTAATTTATTTTGGGCTGGAGGTAAAATATCCACTGTGTACTTTTTTAAAACCAAAAACACACGTAAATAAATGTATGTTTTTGATGTTTTTATTGCTCTGAGAACTGTGAAAAACATGTGACTTTACTGTGAGTTGACTTGCATCTCCACAAACCTGACTCCTGGCCTTGGAGGAGGGCCTCCCCCTGCTTATCTCCATGAAAATTTGAGTTCCTTTTGCTATAATATAACATACCTGTATTAATGGGAAAAGTTCCAAAGTATGCTTTATCTATCTATTTCCATGGAATCATGCAATCACATGCTGCTCCAGAAAATGTTTTTCCTGTATTTGTAGAAAAGGGCATAAAAACATTGCCAAAAGAGTGTTCCTGCATGCATATTGGTAATTACAAAACCTAAAACCTGATTTGCCATATGTCAGAAAATGCACAGCCTTATAGATATGACAGTAGATTTGATTGTAATTCTGTTTTTGTAGGTATCAAAACAGGTGTGTGTATAAACAGCACTGGGACATGTGAAGTCCACGCATGGTGTCCTGTTGAATACAGCCCCAGACCCCAGTGAGTGCTCTGTCATCATCCTTCTCATTCTGTGCCTCCACTTTTACTATGCACTGTGCCTGACAGCTGCTCTTAGTTTGGTCACAGTGGCTAAGCTCACACATTACAACATAATATACATAATAATATAAATAATTACATAGAGCAGTAAATAAATAGTAATACTAATGGTAATGGTAATTCCAAATAATTCAAGTTGCAAAAATAGCTAAAGATGGTACAGTATACAGATATTTACTTGTACAAGTCAAATAAATCATAATAAATCAACAATATACAGTATATAAGCTAGGTACAAGCTAAGTGCAATCTACCACTTTGTGTTTGTTTAATAATCACAGCTGTGTGTTCCATTGTGTGCCCCTTATTTTTCAGAGAGCCATTACTGAGTGCAGCCGAAAACTTTACCGTCTACATCAAAAATTTCATCCGGTTTCCAAAGTTTGATTTCTCTAAGTAAGTGGTTTTGCTGCTGAGCACTAGTGGTTTCAAGGGGCCAAGATTGCAGAGTGAACCAGGGAATATATGCTTTGACGGCTGCTGTAAATAGCTGTAAGGGTGCTAAGCAGGCTATATTTACCAACCTATGCATTGCAATGGTGAGACAGTGAAATTGTCATCTGAGACGTCCTTGACTGAGAGCCTTGCCCTGGACAGGTGTCAGATCAGATGGGAATTGCAGTATACTCTGTCCAGAAAGCACTTTGCTGTCACAAGATAAACAAATTTATCAGTCAGGATCTTATTGGAATTACACAGCTTTGTGTCATGTGTTTCTTCCTAATCAGTGTAACGTGGTGCCTAATGGAGATTAATATGTAATGTGTAATAGCAAAGCAAGGGTCAGTTTACATGGGAACAAAATACTCTCACACCAGCTAACAATCAGGCCAGAGTTTGATGCAAAGCAAGGCTGCAGAGCACAGGCTGATTTACATAGCATGCAATTCGTACTGCATAAGTCTCCTGGTTAAATCATGAAACTGTAGGTACAACAACAATAAATAAATGAGGTTAAGTCATTGTAATTTGGCCAGTGTAATTTCACCAAGGCACCAAGTGAATTTCACCAAGGCACAGTTGCCATGTTGCGGGGCAATAACCGCTTCCGCCATCTGAGTTAAAGTTTGCATTTGTTAACAAAATGGACTTTGTTAATATGAACTTGTTTGAATATGGCTATATTATTTTTAGAGACACTGTAACTACTATAACAGGCTGACCTCATTCTGACATTAAATACAATGTTGGGAGTTAGTTTTTGAGTTATGGTTTAATCAAAAATATATTTGTGTTTGATAAATAGTTGTATGGTTTAGTGAGTATAGCCTTGTGTTGAATGTTATGCTAACAGTGTTGTATGAGACAATGGTTAATGAAGTTTCAAATTCTTTAGATCAAATGTGCTGGAAACTGCAGCAGCCAGTTACCTGAAAAACTGCACCTATGACAGTGAGTCTCATCCATATTGTCCCATCTTTCGTTTGGGAAATCTGGTCAGTTGGACAGGCAATGACTTCCAGGAAATGGCTGTAAAAGTAAATATCTAAACATTTACTTACTAATAAAATAAGTTGTTTTAGTAACACATGTGGTTGCTCTGTCAGGGTGGCTCTGTGGGGATTCTGATTGAGTGGAAGTGTGACCTGGATAAGGACTATTCACTGTGTAACCCACAGTACAGCTTCACCCGCCTCGACATGAATATCAACAATTCAGTCACATCAGGATACAACTTCAGGTCTGACACGACAAGAAATGTAATCTTTAATGGCCTGTTGTATTAGACTGTAAAGTAGATACTATGTCTCTGCAGATATGCCAAGTATTTCAAAGATCCAAATGGTGAATTGTATCGCACTTTGTACAAAGTGTATGGGATTCGCTTTGATATTATGGTCAATGGCCAAGTGAGTAGCACATTTCCTTGAACATCTCATGGACTGTTTTTAGTTCATTGATATTTTCGATGCTGTTTTATATTTTTCAAGGCAGGAAAGTTTAGCATTGTCCCCACAATAATTGCTATTGGCTCAGGTGTTGCTCTTGTAGGCGCTGTGAGTAAATTCTCTGAATTGTTCCGGTTAATATCACTGAGTTTATTATTTGAAAGAATAGCCACGGAATGGTATGTTTGTTTGTTTCAGGGGGCCTTTGCTTGTGACATGATACTACTCTATATGATGAACACCAGCTCTTTTTACAGAGAAAGGAAGTTTGAAATTATCAATTTTAAGTAGGAATATATCAAATATATATATACATTTTTTGCCAAATGTTACCATTGTGTTAGTCATTATTATTTCTACTTTGTTAAAGGAAAGAACGTCAGAAACCGAAAGATGGGAAGGACAGCAAGGATGGAAAAGATTCAAAGTCACACTCACACCGTGAGCGAAGATCTAAAAAGTCTTCAGTGGAGAAAGAAACATCCAATTCAATCACACAAGAAGATGAGACTGGAGCGGTGGCACCAGAGAGCCAGAGCTCGTCCGTGGAGAGGCGAGGACCCACTATTCCTCGCAACACTGGACAGAGATACTCTGCTCTACTGTCACCAGGACCAGACCAGAAGCATCATGTCAGCTTCTCTCCACGCTTTTGACTGTTTAAAGCACTGGTTTAGTGACTTACCAATGGTGTCATAGCCAAACTTATAGGCAGCATCACTAATGCCATGTCAGTACTCTGATTGGCACATGGGGAGCTGTACTGCTGTAGGGATGAACCCTGTTGTACAGAACAGCTTTGGCTGTTAGTGGCATTAATGACAAATCAGCTCTTTATCTTCAGAGCCAAATGTCAGCATTGTGATGCTGCATTCATATTTACAAACTCTGATACAAGGTAATCACCTGGCTTCCTAAAATTAGACTGGCCACAAGATGTGCTGAGAAAAGATATGTGCAAAAGACAAAATTAACATACATTTACAGATAACAATTAGATCATATCTAATGTTTCATCTGAAAGATATGTAGAACCCTAATTGTTGTGATAAAATAGTTCATTTCAGGAGATTGTTGTTCCTTACAGGCAATTTAGTGATAGGTAAATTACCCAATTTTTATTCAAGCGTCTTTTTCCAAGCCAGAGGTAGGATCTTCAGAGTTTTTGAGAATGCATGAATGCAGAGAGTGACCAAAGAAATCACAAAAAATGTAAATCAATAAGTCAAACGTAGCAATGGGTATATACAAATCTACTTGAAATTGTTTCTGAGCACGTTAAATCAAAAAAATATAATATACCACTGTGAGCTTGCAATGTCTATAATGTTGAAAAAACAAATGTGACAGAGGAGCCTAATGGACAAATGTAGTTGTTTAATTTTTAATTTATTTAAATAATCATAATATTTGTAAACTATGCTTCAAAGAGAAGTAATCTGTTACTACAAATGTTATGTGGTTTTTACAGTATTATTCTCCAGATATAATGTCACTAAATTTATATAAGGACATACATTTGACAACTTCATTGTCCATACATTGACAGGTATAACAGAGCATATGTTCAGTCCAAATTGTAAATCTAATTTAACTACTGGGTTATTTACTAACAAGAACAGAAGACAGCATTGTGTAAATTTATGAGGTTACATTTGCGTAAGCTACTCTAATATACATGCACCATTCCATAAAGGAAAGTCCAAAACAGGATGTAGGTAAAGAGCCCTCCAACAAGGCCCCCAGTGAAGAGCAACCGCCGTGACTTGAAGCATTTGTTCCATCTCCGTCCAGCCTTGAGAATGAGTAGCAGAGAGAGGAGAAATGAAGCCAAGAAATAGAAGATGAATCCATAGAGTCCTGTTAAGCCCAAGATGCCCGCTGTGGCTCCAGACAGGGCAGACACAGAGGTGCGGCAGTAGTCCAGAACTGCGGCATTGCCCCTCACTGAAACTTCACTGATGAACTGTGGCCCCTCTCGCTTAGCTACCACTCCTGCCATCTTGGGTCTTGTCAGAGAATCAGTAGATGTCCTGAAATAAGGAAACAAAACCACTCAACTGAATTCAATATACATTTAGCTTTTCTTGAGTGTACGTGGGGAACCACATAGCCTATGGTATGTTAGAGCACTGTTCAGCAAAAAATATGTTTTAGACTTTAGCGTTTATAGCAGTTTTAAAAAGCAAATGTTTAACCATACTGGGTCAGGTGCAAACACAGAAATACTCATAACAATGGTTGTTAACAAATCTTAATGTGATACCGAATGGTATGAGGCAAAGGTTTGGTCAACCACATCAGACCGCAGATATATGCAATATATAAACGTTTGATTGTAATAAATACAATTAAACTGAAATCAAAGAAGAGGGCAGTTAATAAGTAAGTACATAAGACAAGTAAGCAAACATCTGCGAAAGCAGTCAAAGGCAAATAAAAGTATAGTGTATTTATAGACTGCTGTATTAGCATTGCAACATTCGGTGCTAGCGTGTTAACTTGTCGGAGAGCATACTAAAGATACTTACGGAATATTACTGCAAAAATGCTTGTCACTTTATCAAATCTAAAAAATCATTGTTAAGAAAAAAAAATCTATGAAAAATAAAAGAAAGAGCGCTGCAGGTTTAATTGTATCGTTTAGCGTCGATCATTCATACATTTGGTGACACTCCTCTAGAAGTCGGCCATTCCCGTTCGCAGAGCATCATGGGAACATTCAGAGAGCCATGGTGTGTTCAAGCACCAAAGAGCGTAGTAAAAAACAAGTTTATTCACAATCTACTACGTGATTGCTGATATGATTTAATATTAGAAGCAGGGGATATCGTAGTCGAAGAGCCACTCTGCCATGAATCAACTGTACGCCTTACAAATCTGAACGTGAAATATTATTAAGAGTCAACGCAGCAATGTAAATGATTTCCTATAGCAATTGAGTGCATCGTCGACTTTGTTCATTTTTATGATGGTGCACAGCAGTCGTTGTCAACAGGCATTTTGCAGTTTCATTGGCCGTTATGTCTACGTATATTCTTGGTATAGACTTGGGGACCACCTCTATTAAGGTAGTTTTATTAGAATCTGGCACCAGAGATGTGGTGGCGAGTTATTCCATGCAAACCTCATCTGATATAGTAGACAGCAGTGGTATCAAGGTGAGCTCACGTCACACACCGTTGCTTACTTCACTTTATGTACAAATGTGAGTAATAATTATGCTGTTAATCTCTGTACAGGCAAACGAGCAGGATACTGGTCGAATAATAGACACCCTGAATCAGTGCATCCAAAAACTGCCCGCTGACAAGTTAAAAAATGTCACACGCATTGGGCTCTCAGGGCAGATGCATGGGGTTTTGTTTTGGAAAGCTCGAAGTGGTAAGTGGAGCTGCGTTAATTTGTTTATTTAGGCAAATGATAGTTTGTGTGCCTTTTTTGTTTTGTTTAACTCCTTAATTCCTATTAAACGTATTGAGAGTCGAAGAAATTCAAGGTCATCAACTGGGCAGTATTTTATTATCGTAATTAATATATATTGCTGTTCAGTGGGTCGTTAGAAATCGAATACTGCCCTCTACTGGTTTATAAGCTCTATTGTACGTCCTCTAAATTTTCATCTTGTAGGTTGTGACTGGTCCAGAAGAAACTGCTTCATTGCCAAAGACACGAGTCAGCTGATCACCTGGCAGGACAGACGCAGTGACAATGATTTTATTTCCACTCTTCCAAAGCCAAATTCACATCTTACTTTGGCCACTGGCTTTGGGTGTGTCACTATTTTCTGGCTCCTCAGACATAGGTCAGTTGACTCAGCTCATCTCCAGATAACAAATTAAATTAATAAATTTATCATTATTATGTGTTTGCATTACTTATTATTCTATTATTTTTTTAGACCCAAGTTTCTAGAGGAGTTTACGTCCGCAGGGACCATCCAGGACTACGTAGTGTCCATGTTGTGTGGTTTAGAAAGATGTGTGATGACGCCTCAAAATGCAGGCAGCTGGGGTTACTTCAACACCTCAACCAACCAGTGGAACCTTGAAATGCATGTGATCTGCTTGTTGAAAAACTATTCGCGTTTATTACTAACGGTGATAATGTTTTATTATTATGACCATGTGCCTAGTCAAAGCCACATGGATCCAAGGCTTAATACTGACATTTTGACCACTGTAACAAACCAGTTTTAAAAAGTTACCAACCCCTTATCTTATTAACCGGAATTGAGCACACAATAAGCTCTAATAAATGTGAATTTAGTGTATATTAAAGAGCCCATATTGCTGTATTTTCAGATCTGTGTTATAAGGAGGAGTCTACTTCTACTACTACCAATGAGTACTCCCCTATTAAAGGTCCCAAATTAGGTAAACATTGACTATTGTGAGCTTTATGCCATGTTATTATGCTGTTACCTCATCACAAACATACCTGGAGTTGTGTTAAACAAACAAACCCTGCATATTTAGGCTGAGTTCTTCTCTCAAATAGAAAACACCCTGTACCACTTTGTCATGTCATGTGGTAATACAGTGCTCCACTGTGTTTTTAAACTCCATACACCTTCAATCTTTACTGAACTAAAGGCAAAAGGTAGGTAAATGTCTTAAAGCTCACAAGAGTTGGTATTGTGCAATATGGGACTTTTAATGTGGGAATACTCATTAGTAGCAGTAGACTCCTCCAAATGTAAAGCTGCACATCCAAAAGATAAGAAATAAAATACAGTACTTATTTAGTATTTATAGAATTGTATATAAAATACCAAAATCATTATTAATTTCATGTTTGTAATGTTGTTTAACATTATTGCCTGATTGCTGTTTTTAATACTTCTTGAATGGAATGTTGTCTAACCTTCATGTGCATGTCGTAGTTTGGAGGCTGCTGGCTTCCCTACACACCTTCTCCCTCAGTGTATACCTTCTGGGGCATTGGCAGGACATACATGCATGGACTGGCATGGCATTAGTGTTGGGACCCCTGTAGGAGCTGCTCTGGGGGACTTTCAGTGCTCGGTCTACTCCTGCATGAATACAAGCACAGACGCAGGTGAATGAGAGACTACATTAAGTTCTCAAACATATTATGGTCAATCATCATTATGCCGTTACTTATCTACGCACTGCACTCTCTTCTTGTTTCCTAATACCGTCTTAGAGCTACTAATGTATTAATGGGAAACACTACATCAGCAAAGTAAAAACTAACTGGAACTAAAACAGAACCACAAAATCTTTTGGTGTAACATGGTGTAACAAATAGAACTGAAAAGTAAAGTTTGTATTATTCTTGACCTGCAGAGGCTAAGGGTTTATTTTTAAGACATCCATAATTTTAGCAAACAAAAATATAACAACAAATAAATAAAACAGTTAAAAAATTATTCAATTGTTTCTGCTTTACTAGATTTCAAAATCTGTGTGAAATACTTTTACATTTTTCGCTTTAAGTGCAGGTACTTGGAATACTTTTACTTAAATTTTTGTGATACTTTTACTTGAGTATTTCTTTGCTCTAGTATTTGTACTTTTACTTAAGTACTTCCACCACTGCTTCTCACACATTTTATCTTACATTTACAGTTCTTAACATCAGTACATCAGCCCAACTGTCCTATGCTATGCCTCTTGGCTTTACACCTCCAAGTTCCACGCAATCAAGCTCACCCATCTCCTATGTCCCATATTTTGATTCATCGTATCTGGCTGTGGCTGCATCGCTCAATGGAGGGAACATTGTAGCCCTGTTTGTTGACATGCTCATGAAGTGGATGAGTGAACTAGGTAAGATATATACTGATGATTTGAGATGTTAAAACCAAAAAACAACGGTCATAAAAAATTCATTTCACACTGTGTAAAAAAGAAAATAAAGCAATAAAAAGCTCAAAAGTATGTAATGTAATGGTGAATGGACCTTAATTAGCCTTCTTCTTAATTAGGTCTTTTTGAACGTCTATACTGCTAAAGGAAATACCACAATAAACAAGAACATTGAAGACCAGTTTTTGACAATGGCTCAATAACCGTAAAGCAGGATAACCCCAGTGAACCCTTTTATAAGTGTATAATATATATATTTTTAAGTTATTTAAGTAACTAACTTGTAACTATTCTGTTATGAGTCAAACTAGAGCTGCACCACACCTCAAATCTATTAAAAAAAAAAAAAAAAAGACCCAACTTTGTAAATAAGGATTTGCTGTTAAGGGTTTACTTGTTAAAATAAAGGTTACATTAAATTAAAACATAAATAAATAAAGTGCATTGGTTCAACATTGTAACTTATTATATCCCAGATACAGTTATAACACTGGTGTATAATTGTTTGGAACATACAAAATGTAGAATTGATTTTGTCAACAATTGGTCCTTTGCTATAGATAAAAAACTAACCATTAAAGAGTTTTTTGTGTAAGTTTCTGAATATATTGGGCGATGTTTTAACTATGGTATAATTTTATAATGAATGGTTAAATAATCCAATAGAAACCAGCTGCATATCTTATCTTTGACAGGAGCTGAGATACCCAAGTCCTCCTTATATGAAAAGCTAATTGGTTGTGCACTAACTCAAGACACCAGTGATTTGACTGTGCTTCCCACAGTCCTCGGAGAGCGACACAGCCCCCTGTGCTTGGGACAGGTGACCCACATCTCTCCCTCCAACCTTTCTCTGGGTCATGTGACACGGGCACTCTGCCATGGCATCATCAGTAATCTCACCTCCATGATGCCAGTTGCTTATCTGCACCAAGCCGGGGTCACCAGAGTAGTGGGCAGTGGCACAGCTCTGGCCCGTAACCAGGTGCTCAGACAGGAAGTGGAGAGGGCCTTTTCACAGATGACCATTGAGTACGGACAGAACGCTGACTCTGCAGTGGGCGTGGCAATGGTGCTCTGTGACAGACTCTGAAAAGCTGAAATTACACAATATCAATCAGTATTAGTATAATTTGTATTGTTAAAATTCTAGATGAAATTTCACAGTAAAAGTTGGTAATTAAAATGCCAAGATTTAGCAAGATGTGAATGAAAATGAACTTGCATACTCATAGATTAAAATTTGAAATTATGGAAGAAATAAAGGTGCACTGTGTAACTTTTCTTGTGGTGGGGCTGATATCTGCTTTATTTATTTATTTGCCTAAAATATGAAACAGTATGGCATCAAAGTTATCTGTCTCCATGGATACAAACAAGAGAGACCACCTGGCCAAGTTACAGGTCAGATCTGTGCAGAGGCAACCCCGCACCCAGTATGAACACATGCTTTTACAAGTATGTTTGCGCAATAGAACAGTTGTAAAGTAAAAAATGCTACAAATATACCCATTTTATAACCTACTAACTTAAAGCAATAACATTTCCATGGGGACAAATAGGTGATGGACTCCTCCCAAAAGTTACATAGTGCACCTTTAACTATGTTGTTGTTTGACTTGATTACTATCAATGAAGGAAAACACTACTAACAACAATTCACATACAGCTTTATAACACAGGGGCCCACAGTGTTTTCTTGTGGCTCTATTTCGTAACCGGTTTCAGTGGCAAAGCGTTTGGGGAATAGAGCAAAGTTGAGATCTGGTGCCTCTTAAAGCTGTATCAACACTTTAAATCAAATTATACCATAACTCACATTTCCAAAAACATTAGTGTCTGAAATAAGAATCAGAAAGAAGTAATGAAGACTTTAGGACATATGTAGGACTGATCTTGTCATTTATTGATTTAGATTAAGACAAATAAATTAACTATTATATTTGTGTCACCATTCATTTGTGTAGCGCTAGTTTATATCCATAGGCTTTGAGCTTAATTTGTATCACTTTGCAGTTGATAATTCAGAGCATATTGGCCTATATTTTGACAATATTCCTGTACCAAGTCTTATCTGTTGTGGTGAACATCTGCTGTTTAAAAAGGAAGTGCCGCTCAGAGGAAACCATCTCTAACAAACGCATATATATATGGCACGAGGGTAGGCAACAACCTTGGTCACAAGATTAAGGCAAGACAAGTTTATTTGTATAGCATAATTCGTCCACAAAGTAATTCAGAGTGCTTGAATAAGAAATGCATTATAATCACAATACAAACAAATCAAAACATAAATAATCATCATATAATTAACATTAAAAGAGAAGAGAGAAGAGCGCTGGGAAACGGATTAAAGTGAAACCTGCAAAGACGACTGGGCCAACACTGAGTGAAAGAAAAGAATACAAAAACTCGGATAAGATTAAGGCAAGATTACTTTTTTGCTTCTTATGCTTAAGAATAGTTATATGTTAAATAAAGTTAAGAAAAATTAATTATTATTCGAATAACATGTAGGCATGCTTTAATCACTGCATTTCCTGTATCTTAAAGACATTGTGATATCTTGCTCTTTCTGCAATTGCCAATAAGGATCCTTTTAAGCACTCAGCTCTGTAATGTACGCTGATATTCTCTAGGGCGGGTCACACTATCTCCTCTGCTGCTTCCCTCTTCAGAAGTGTTATTTTCAACCAGCATCTCAGAGACACAGGTCTACTGGACTACTGCATATTTACGGTTACTGTCAGTAATGAGTACATAACAGAATTTATTTTTGTTTTGGAGCAAAGTCGACCTCGGGTGAGTCTATAATCAGTTCCTCTGAAATTGATATGATCTGTTACAGCCATTATTGTGTTCATGTTTGTGGATACCTCTGGGTTGTTTGACTAATGTACTGTGCATAATCTTTAACTGTTGTTTGTAATAGTAACAAACATATTCTGATTTCCTGTTAAAACAATGAAGCATGCAGAGATTGTAAGAGAGATTGTAAATCAATAGTTATAAATTATAAATCAGGACAAGATGTCACTATGTCCACTTAAGCGACGAAGAGCTGCATGCATTAGACTTGTGTTTTTTGGTTTGCTCTGTTGTTAATATCTACTATTCTATCATAAGATATGGTTACATCTTATTATGTGTAGGATTTATATTCTTCATTCAAGAAATATTGAGAAAAACAGACAGTGGTAAGTGAGTCACTAATTTCCCCTGCTGAAAAGAGGAAATGGCTCAAAATGAAAAAATAACAATATAAAAATGCATCTTAAGCTAAATTTTTCAAGGTAGTTTGTAGTAAATGCTCTTTATTTGTGTTAATTTTATAGCATTAGGACTGTCCTGCCTGAAGACTCTGTGTACTGCTGTCATAGGGATTCTCTTATAAATAAACATCTTTGTTTGTTGGCGTCTCTGAAAATCACATGTCTGAAAATATGTGCTCTTAACCCTCAGAGATCACTGACCTGTAGTAGACTGAATATGGGACAATCCTGTGAGGGTATTTCATTAGACCCAACAGTATAATTAAGCAATTGATAACACACTGTGAAAGCTATAATTACATATAGTACATAGGAGTGGGCAATACATAAAAATTGTTGTCTTTTGTTGTAAATTTAAATTTAAACAGTTTTTTTGTTTTTTACTATTGATTCATTTATGTTTTGTGTGATACCTGAACTTGAACCAAGTCTTTTAAAAGCACTTTTTAGCACATTCTTGATGGATTGTTTAAATATTGTCATTGATTTTAATTTTTGTCAATATCACCCACCCCTAAATAGTTATATCTTCTTCATCATGTTGTTATTGTTTCCCTTTAGTTCAAGATGAGCAAGACTGGGATGTTTGGCTTCCAGCTGGAGGCAGATGACAGAACAGAAGAGGAGAAGTCCAGACAAAGAGCTCTGTATAAAGATGGATCAGGGTCCTCGCGAGATCCCCCCAAAGCTCCTATGGACACAGACTACCAGGAGAAAATGGACCCACTCAAACCCCAAATTAGATTCAACCTGAATTTTGACAAGTGAGCAAACCCATGTAGCTGTATTGTAATTCTATGCTTTTTATATCTCCATTAGTCAGAGCAGCGGTTGGACCATTTGGAGGCTAGGGCTGAACCATTTGGGGACAAGAGCAGATTCTCCAACATTGTGATTAGATTTCTGATTTATGTTTCAATAATAGGATTCTGTTCAAAGATCACATTTAAATTCAAATTGCTATTTAGATTTGTTTGCGATATATCTTGCAGTCTGATTGGAGATTATATTGTATGTTTTTAGGGGAATCCGAAGATTGAGCAATAATAGTGATAACAGCGTCAACAATGACAACAGTGACAGCAGACAAAGGTTCACCAGAGAGATGCTGTTTGAGGCAGTGGCCAGTGGTGACGTCAGCCGATTGGATGGGTTGCATCAGTACCTCCATCAGAATATGAAGAGGCTCTCGGACAGTCTGTGTATGTAAACTACTATACTGTACCGGTAATAGGCATTAAGTGTGCATGTGTCTGCATTAGCTGTGGCTTGTATTCCACAGATCAATCCTATGGGAAAACATGTCTTATGAAAGCACTACTACACCTCAGAGATGGTAAAAACTTAACAGTGGAGCTTTTAATCGATATCTCTGAAAAATTGGGCGACATCCACAATTTTGTGAATGCAGCCTACACAAATAGCTACTATAAAGGTGAACAATTTTTAAACTATTAGTGTGCAATGGATTTTATGTTGCAAACAGTTCAATAATGTCTGATCTCTGGCAGGCCAAACAGCCCTGCACATTGCCATTGAGAGGAGGAGTGTCTCATATGTGCAGCTGCTGGTCAGTAAAGGAGCCGATGTTCACGCTAAGGCCTGTGGGAAGTTCTTCCAACCACATGACGGACCCAACTTCTACTTTGGTGAGTGTCCACCATAAGACTGCTGACAGAGACTCATGTGACCGCAGACTGACACACACTGTCTGAGTTACTGTGAGGAAAATATTGTTTTGTTAAACATAAACAGGGAAGTAATACCATGGTAACAAACATCAGGAACAAAAAAGTAAAGAAAAAATGAAAAACAAAAAGGACCTCCTTTTTAAGTGCTGTTGACAACTACTTACTTATAATTAATCACTTTTTCAATTGGTATTTAAGATAATTACTTTACCACTATTTAACATGAGTAGCATCTGTAAAGTAGCTACTAGAACACAAAAATTTATATTTTCGTCTTTTTTTTAACACCTTTAATTTATCTTTTTTCGTTATTTATTGAAAACATCTTTATGCTCTCATATATCCAACCATATCTGTGATTTCACCTTTTTTCTCATATTTCATATATTTTCTCATCTTCATCTACCATAACAGGGATGCACCGGCGCTGACACTGAAAAATTTGCTGGATCGGATATCAGTTTCTAAATTTTGGTTCAGCTGATATCCTGGTTGGACATATAATCGATGTAATAAGACTATTTACTGATTGTAGTTGGCCCAGAAACTCATGATGTTTTTTTTTTGTTTGTTAGTTTGTTTTTTTAATACAAAGTTGTTCTTTAGTAACTTGAGGGATTAATTAGAGCTACATAATAATTTTGAATCAATTCTGTCTCATTCTACTTTTGTTTAAAGGAAATAAATGCCGTTTTCAGTCTCTCCACCAGTATCGGTTGTAATCAGGTTTTGGCAGATACTTAAAGTTATAGTACTGGAATCCATATTGGAACTGAAAAAGCTGGATCAGTGCATCTCTATGCCACAGTACACCAAATAATGAAAAATAACCAAAGCTGTGAGTGTTTTGAATTAGAGGGAATTACCATGGGGAAATTAATAGAAATAATAAAATATATACAGTATATATAAATAAATAAATACATAACCTGGCCAAATATAATGCAAAAACACAACGAAAAGTTTAGCAAAAAAAAGATTAACAAAAAAATACTAAGCGGTTGTTAATATATCTTTTCTCATTATTTATGAAAACATGTTTTTTCCTCATCAAAAACATACCTGGAGTGGTGCTTTTTTCATTCACAGGTTTAACATACAAACCCCGAATATTTAGATTGAGTTTCAACTGTGTTTTTGAACTCCATACACCTTCACTAGAATCATTTAGATGGTTTCCCACTTGGAATTTGTAGAGTTGAACAGCAGAAAAATGCACAATTACTCAGACATGTGTGAATGAAACAAAACACAACTCCAAGTATGTTTCTGATGAGATAACAACATTATAACACAATTTAAAGCTTACAAGAGTTAATTTTGCATAATATAGGACCTTTAAAGCTCTTATATTTTTCATCTCCATCAACCACAATACAATACAATATTTTATAATCCAACGCTTTTCATTCCCAGGTGAACTGCCCCTTTCCCTGGCAGCCTGCACCAACCAGCCTGAGATGGTGGACTTTCTGATGCTGAACGAGTATAAAATGGCTGACCCTAAAGAGGTGGACTCTCATGGGAACACAGTGCTGCACGCTCTGGTCACTATCGCCGATAACTCCAAAGAAAACACAGAGTTCATCACCAGCATGTACGACCGCATCCTCAGGACCACCGCCAGCCTGCAGCCAAAAGTCAAACTGGAGGATATAGAGAACCACAATAAGCTCACTCCTCTCAAAATGGCTGCCAAGACTGGAAAGATAGGGGTAAACTGTGTAGTATTTACTAATCACCCCTATTAGCCTCCAATCTTCTAATCATCTGTCTACATCTTATCCAATTATATGCATCCTTAACTATCACACAGATCAAGTCCCTTTTTCTCTGTATCCTTAATCTTTCTCTGGTATTTGCACATAAGTAAAATCAACTTTTATGTTATCATCAGTAGTTTACTCAGAGATGTATTTTGATTGATTCATGCATGTTTGACGAACCCTGTGTTGTCCTTCATTTGAGATTTGAGTGCTTAAAAAATTTCTGTTTTCACTTACCCCCTATCTCTGTCCGCTTCTCTACACAAACATTTAAACAAATTCTGGTCAGACATGTAGGGTTCAAAGCTGTCACATAGCCATTTAAAATAATACAAACTTGCAATGGTGAAATGCCACAATGAAGAGGCGGTGCTTCTCAGCTCTGCAATTTGAACAGGAAGTCAGTCACAGTTGTGGTTTATAACAAATAAAATAAAAATTGCCTCAGAAATCTATCATAGAAAATTGCCAGAACCTTCTATCTATCTTCTATCTTTCCATCTCTCTCCTCTGTCTCTTTAATCCTACATACACTAACTGCAAACCTTATTATCAATTGCACTCTACTTAACCATTAATCTTTTGTTGCAGCTTTTCTCTCACATCCTGAGACGAGAGTTTCATGAGCCTCACACCAAACACTTGTCTCGAAAATTCACTGAGTGGGTTTATGGTCCGGTGCAAAGTTCCCTCTACGACCTTAACTCTGTGGACTCCCTGGAAAAAAAGTCTGTGCTGGAGATACTGGTCTACGGCAATAGCATTCCAGTTAGTATCAATATTTGAGTGTAAACATAATCACTAATTGTACTATGCACTTACTTTAGAGTAGGACTACAGGTAAATCTATGTTAAAGGGCTGTATTACACTATTTTCTGATCTATGTTATAATGTTTCCTCATCACAAACATTCACACATGTTTAATACACAAACCCTGCATATTTTTCTCTCAAACCGAAAACACTGTCCCACCTTGTGATGTCATGTGGTAATACAGATGTGCTCCACTGTGTTTTTCAACTCCATACACCTTCACCAGAATCATTTCGATGATTTCAGCCCTGGAATTATCAATCTCTACTGAACTAAAGGTAAAAGGAGTTGTTAACTTGAAAACTACCACTTCATGACATCACAAGTCGGAACGGAGCATTTTGAGATGCAGACAAACTAATAATTCAGGTTTAGTCAAACATGTATGAATGAAACAAAACACAACACAACTCCAGGTATGTTTTTGATGAGGTAACAACATTATAACATTGATCTTAAAGCTCAGAGAGTCATGCATACGTAATATAGGATCTTTAATCTACAGTAATTATTCAGATATTATAAGACAATATAATTTTCTAATTTTTTTTCGTACCACATTTTGACATGCATAGACACATTAAATATGATGACTTTCTCTTTTCCAAAATTTATTAATTTATTTGGTTCATCTTCTCAGAATCGTCATGAGATGCTTGAGACTGAACCTTTGAATCACCTGCTTGATGAGAAGTGGAAGAGATTTGCTGGAGGAATGTTTTTCTTCAATTTTCTGGTCTATATGATGTACCTGATGGTTTTCACAATTGTGGCTTATAATAAGAAGGACGGCCCTGTAAGAAACAGTATATTATAACAGAAAATACTTATAATGACACATTAATAATTCTTTGAATGTCCCTATCTACTTTGCAGCCCCCGTTTCCTATTGAGAACACATTTGAAGGATATCTGTATATTGCAGGCCAACTGCTGATAGCACTAGCAAACTTATTTTTCTTTGTTACAGCTGTAAGTTTAAATATAAATAATGATATTTTTATTAATCTATTAATGATAGCATTTACACCTTTTCTTATTCTGTAGATTATAGAAATGAAAAGGAAGAGGCCAAAGTTAAAAACATTGCTTATTGATGGATATTATGACATTCTTTTGTAAGTAGTGTGGTATCATCTTTCAAATGATTTGACTGCGATTTTGAGGTTTACTTGCACTGTTTACTAATACTGATTTATTGACATGTCATGTGAAATTTTACTTCAGCATTATGGGGAAATGTTTTTTGTGTTAACTAAAAAATACCTCAAAATGAATGGGTAGTTATCACCACAAATGCACTGTATGCCATAGTAATGATGATGCGCAGTTAAGAGAGTAGCCCTGTTTAGTTCTTGTCATGTCAGATTCAATGCCCATATTTGTAACCAGTGTTGGGGAGTAACAGATTACATGTACTGGGATTATGTAATCAGAGTACAAATTATGAGTAACTGTATTCACTTACAGTTACTGTTTCAATGAGAGGTAATTGGATTAAAGTTACTTTGTTGAAAGAAATTGATTACAGGGCAGTATTTTCCTGTTTTCACAGTTTGGGCTAAACCAGGACTAAAACCAGGACTAAACCAAGACTAAACCAGGATTAAACCAGGTCTAAAACCAGGACTAAACCAGGACTAAAAGCAGGACTAAAACCAGGACTAAACCAGGACTAAAAGCAGGACTAAACCAGGACTAAAAGCAGGATTAAACCAGGTCTAAAAGCAGGACTAAAGCAGGACTAAACTAAAACTAAACTAGGACTAAAACCAGGTCTAAAACCAGGACTAAACCAGGACTAAACCAGATCTAAACAATATGACACGTAACAGTAGGGTGGACATAATTGAAGGCAGCAGTGATCTCATATAAAAATCATGTTTCTATCAGGATGTGTTTGCTACATTCATGACGTTTTAAAAAGCATGACAATATCATGTAATCCAAAGTATTCATATTACGTTACTCACTTTAAGAAATTTAATGGATTACGTTACAAACTACATTTTGGGGTATGTAATCTGTAATCTGTAGGGGAATACATTTTAAAAGTAAACTTCCCAACACTATTTGTAACAGACGTGTGTTTGGTTTAGTTTCTCCCAGGCTGTGCTGTTCCTTGTTGCTGCAGTCCTGTATGTCGGGGGGAGAGATGAGTATCTGGGCTTTTTGGTGCTGTGTCTTGCTCTGAGTTGGGTCAATCTGCTCTACTACTCCAGAGGAGACAAGCACATGGGCATCTACAGCGTCATGATCCAGAAGGTACCACATTTCCCTTGTCACTTATCCAGATCTGAATAATATTTTATTATTGCTTGAGGAATGTGCAAAAATGTGCTTGCAAATGTCATGTATTTCAAGGTATTTCAAAAACAGAAATGGACCATAAAGGCCAAAAATGTAACTTTATATTTGGAAGATTATATGTTTCTGTCTATTTTTAGATAATTTTTAACAGTTTTAACAATAGATGGTATAATAGGGTTGTCAAAAGTATTAAAAAAATCAGATACTAATCAATATCAAAACTAATATTTAAACTAGATACTAATTTGAGCAAGAATCAATACCAAAAATGTGACATTTTTAGAACAGAACTTTAGAATGATCTCAGACTATATCCGAGCAAGTATAAGACCATGTAAACTAGTATTTGCCCATCGACGATTACACAGATATAAGGCTACATGATAATATAAAGCAAAGCGATTTTATTTTTAAAATTACATTCTATTGTCTAAATAAAGAAAAAAAAATCTGAATCAGTATTGAGTATTGAGAAAGTGAGTTTAAAATTTTTGTATTGTGACAGCACTATGGTATACTGAATATTCTATTTTTGCATTTCTTGTGGTCTGTTTTAAAAGACCCATATTTCACTATTTTCTGATCCATGTTATAATGTTTTTCCTCATCAAAAAATACGTAGAGCTGTGCTGTGTTTCATTTGCACATGTTTAACCTGAAACAGTCTCTGTCTACCCTGTGATGCCATGTTGTGATACAGGAAGCTCTTCATTGTGTTTTTAAATTGCCCATCTCTACTGAACTAAAGGTAAATGGAGCTGTGGAACTTGAAAACTCCTGCTTCCTGACATCACAAAGTGGAACAAAGCTTTGGATATGTAGACAGACAATAATAGAAAATAGTAAGAAAAGGGTTACTCAAACATGTGTGAATGAAACAAAACACAACTCCAGGTATGTTTTTGTGGAGGTAAACATTTTCTAACATGGCTTAAAGCTCACAAGTCAAATTTGCGTAATATAGGACCTTTAAGTATATTCACAGTACATCTTCACTTTGTTTTTACAGATGATTCTCAGTGATATTCTGCGGTTTCTGTTTGTCTATGTTGTCTTTCTTTTTGGCTTTTCTGCAGGTAATCAATTTCCTACATCACATAATGTATTAATATCTATACAACACGTTACTAATACAGTGCCTCTTGTTTCAGCGGTGGTCACCCTCCTCATTGAACCCCCTCCTTCCCCTGTAAAGAACACCACAACACAAAGGGGACGCTTTATGTATACTCCTCAACCGGCTGAAGAGGGGTTTACCTGTGTGAAACCCACCTTTAGGAACATTTCGTACACAACACTGGAGCTGTTTAAGTTCACTATTGGGATGGGGGACATGGAGTTCACAGAGCATTATCAGTACAAAGAGGTGTTCTACCTTTTACTGATTGGCTACATCATCCTCACCTACATCCTGCTGCTCAACATGCTCATTGCTCTCATGAACCGCACTGTGGAGAAGCTCACCGAGGAGACCACCGCCATATGGAAGCTGCAGGTCAGTCACTTAAAGCTGCACTGTGTAGATCTTAAAATAAGATGGATCTTATTTTTATGGCATAAAACAGATCCATTTTACAGATATTCAGCTACAGGTGTTTTATAGCTCATTTCAGATAATGTGGTTCCTGACAATTGCATTTATTTTAATAGTCAGCTTCAAGCAATTATTCTGGTGAATTGTGCTGTAATTGTTATTAACTGGAAAGTTGTTTTCAATTACGCAAAAGAAAGCCAGTACAATAATAATCCATTAGTCCATAAAGCCCCTTACAATTTCATACATTATTCATCCTTTCCCTTCACTCACCAGTAGAAAGCTCTTCTAGCCACAGCTGACCTAAGCTAAACTGCACACCTACAGCCAGTGTTGGGAAGTAACTGAATGCATGTACTGAGAATACATATTCTGAATGTTAATTTTGAGTAACTATTTCGGTGCAGTTACTTTTTCATTTGGTGATATTCAGAATACTGTTACTTTTTTAAAATAAAAGGAATAAATCGCAGTATTTAATCACACAATTTAGGCTTCAAAGTACACCGAATTATAGAGAAAATATAAAACCCAGCGATAAATAAATGCATAACAATTGGTGAAACAAACAAAGTTTTTTAATCCTATGTTGCATTTTTACACTGTAATATAATGCAATTTGATGTAAACATGTTGTAAGTATTTAGAATACAGTACTCTGTATCAGAATATTTTACAAAATACATTTTATTTCAGGTATTCAGTATTCTGTAACTAAATACATTTTCAGTCACTACCAATGACTAGTGCATTCACTCACACACCACATGCATACACTACATGAACTTGATGGGTGAAGTGTCTTATTGTAATAATTTTAATCACGTCATCGAGATCCAGTAATTTCAAAATGTTGATAAGCAAAACAATTAGTCAAATAAATCCCGAAGTTACCTTAGAGATGTATGTGCTTTCAGAGGGCTATGACCATCCTGGAAATGGAGAAGAGGCTGCCCTGTTGCTTAAAGAAGAAGTTCCGCTGTGGAATGGACAAGAAGCTGTGCACTGCTCTGGGAGATGACCGCCGCCACTGCTTTAGGTTTGGCACTACACATATCACATATATATCACATATACAGTTAGGCTGCGTTAACTCTACAGTCAAATTTGATTTCTTTATCCAAATGTGACCTGGGTTTGATTCTTGTCATAACTGCGTGAAGAGCCCAAATATGTTTTTTTTCTAATATAACACAGGCCTCTGTTGGGCCTCTCCAAAAAAATCTGATTCGGAAAAAAAGGGGATGGTGGCCAGAGCAGATGAAATAGTGCTTCTAAACTTCTTTTAAATGTGTGCAGAATTCCTCAGTCGTTCAGGTTTTCTCCTTTGCCTTCTGTTAAATCATATGAAATTGCTCAGTTTTATTACCTATCCACAGTTCTTTCAAACTGATTGTAAACTAAAAGCAAGAAGTTTATATGGATTTTTTTTTTTTTTTGGCAAAGGAAACACCGTTGAGACTCGTTCAATGCTGATGAAGCAGTGCAGTAGGTTTTGGCTCCATCTACTGGTTTGTTATAGGCGTATATAGACTTTTATTGTAATGTGGATGTTAGAACATTAACATTTAATTATATTTCAGAGAACACAAATGCTAAGTATTATGATTAAATGTCTAGATTCTTCTAGAATATAGACTTATAATTGTACCTCTTGCAGTGAGAAGTAAGCAGAATCAATCTTTAGGTGCCCTAAGTAGGTTTTCTGGTAGACAGTGCTATTGAAATGTTCCTCTATATGGAACTGCATGTATCCATCAGGCATTATTTCAATTTTAGGTGTTTTTGTTGCAAAAAAGAATACCATGAAAACATGTATTCTTATGGTGATCTCATGGTGATCTTCTCTTCACAGATCTGACTCTGGCTTAGTAGCTTCACTTGTCCGTCTCAAAAGATATATATTTATGTTTATGTTTTAAGTTTTTGTTGGCCATTCCAATCAAAGTCATAACATATTCATGGAAACAAGCAGGTGGCAGACCCTTCATCAGAAAGGTTACATAGTGGATCTTAAAAACAACAAGTCTACTCTGTCTGTACTGTAGAAGTTGAAGTATTTGAAATCTAAAGCAGTAAAAGATTTTGATGTGGATCTGCATGATGACACTTGACCTTAAGTACATTTTGTATAATTCTAGACAAGGACATTGTTTTGTTGAATCCACTTTGGCCCGTTTTAAATTTTTTGAATAGGCCAATTCGTCTGCCGTGTCACAAAAACAACAATCACTAAACGCCAGGGGGAAAGCAGACGGCAGTGAGTAAAAATTAATAAGCGTAAACAAAAGGTGTGTGGGCTGTGCAGCGGCTGTGTGTGAGCGGGGGTCAGTCATGCAAAGTACACAGCGCGCGCTCGCTCGCTCCGCGCTAATTTGGCCGCTCTGACAGATGACTGATGCATCCCACGGCACTCTGTAATTGGAGCATGTGTCCTCTTGTCGTCTCAGAGTGGAGGAAGTCAACTGGAACAAATGGAACAGCAACCTGGTCAAAATACAAATCAATGAGGACCCCGGACGGTACGACAGAGAGCGGGCCGCCAATTCACCGCCGCATAGAGGTAGGCCTACATTTAAGATGGAAATATTATAAAAAACAACATCAAGGGCAGCACAGTATAGGCCTGCAATTTCCTCATCATCTCCATCCACAAATCATACTCTTTCTACCAATATTGTTACTTTAGAACTACTCTTGAAGGTCATCACGTCCATATTTCATGACTGTGGGAGCCTGTTATATTATGAGTAAAATAACTATGGGCATTGAAGTAATATATTATAAAAGTAGAGCCTGAAAATGATGTAATGTATGTGATATACTGTGTATCTTTTTACAGTAACCATCTATTTAAACGTTAGATTCTCATATCCTGTTTGTCCACAGGGCGGAGCTGGAGAGTCTTATTTCGAGACCGGAGTTTGCGGACTTATCAGTCCACTGAGATGCTTCCAGTTTAGCACATCGGTGTTGGATATAGCTATAGAAGGCACTGAAACAATGTTTACTATAAGTTCACCAAAAACTCCTAATGAGTGAAAAGCCACTTCTTCTGATTTTGGATTTTCTGTAATATTCCTTATGTGGAGAACATTTCAGACTCTTCAACTCATTAACACAAAAATCTGAATAAACACAGGTTTGTGGTGTTTTTCAAAAGATGCTTCTTCCTCATCTTCACCTGAACAGGATGCACCCTGACCAAAGTCATACAGAGGTTATAGTTCATGACCCTGGCCTCCCCTCCATACCCGTGCCAGAAGAGGCGCAGCTTGTGCAGGTGTTGGTCTCCCTCCCACTGTGTGCCCTTTAAACTGAACCCATTTTCATTGCAGGCCAACGAGCCAAATCTATTGCAGCTCCTCTGTTCGGGCATGTGCCTTGCCTACAGTGTTACAGTGATAGTGTTTGTCACGGGAAGAGTCTGAATATTGTGTGATAATGTGTTTGATTATTAAAAGCTAGGATATATGAAAAAAACTAAAGAAACTAATGTGTTATTGTTGTAAATGTGGTTTATTTATAGTCTATGGTGGATACTTTTAGGTATAAAGTTAGTTAATGTTTACTGAGAGCGTCTTGTCTTTTCTGTAAACTTAGATCAGCTAGTTGACATTTCAAGCACTGACCACAGGTGTCCAGTCAGTCGGACCATGATGAAATGTAAATAATAATTAAAACAACAAACTGATATTTTGATTGCTGTACCTAAATATGTAGGCTTCAACATTTTAAACAGTCACTTATTTTGTTTGAAGTTTCAATGTGGGTAGATGGCTGCAGCAGTTTTTTTTTTGTTTTTTTTTTCAGAATGGACTCTCATTTCCAAGCATTTAAATCTCAGTTTTGGAGTCTCTCAACAATCTTTGTGAATGAAAATGTAACAATAATATGGTTATTTATTTAAATACCCTTTAACACTGACTATATGTATTAATTTAAACTGACACTTCTTGAAAGCATAAATTAGAACTTTATTTTATTACAATATTACAAAAAGAGTAGCACAACTCTCTCGCTCTTGCCTCTTTTCTGTTGTACAGAATGACACAAAGAAAGGCTTATGGACCTTCATCCACTTCACAGCAATAGTACAGGAAACAAAGAGGAAAATGTTTAAATAACAAGCAAAAAAATCAAGTATTATAAATAGTCACAACTGCAAAATGAAGCTTTTGAAACTGTTACAGCTCAGTAACTACACATTGCTAAAATATATAATTACAAAATATTACTCCTTTTCCTGCTTTTGGTAATAAAAGATCTAAGGAATTGCTCTAATGAACAAAACTTCATTAAATTAAAAAGACCAAAAGTAATTGATAAGTAAATTGCTGTTTCAATGTATCCTTACCATTTTCTTACTCACATTTACTATGATTTGGGGTTTTCCATTAAAACCATGCTTGTTCAAGAGGAAAGTCCAAGGACCAAACACTTAAGGCTTTTTCAGGGCTGTTAGGGAGTTAGGTGAACGAAACATGGGTATCCTTGTGTATCCTCACAAGCACACGCACACTCATTCTAATGGGTACCCGCATCATCAGGGCATTCACACTCACCCACAATCATTAAAGTTACAGTAGTCTAGATATAAGCCAGTGTAGAAGAAAATTAACAATGCATTTGCTGTTCACGTCACAACTTAAAAAGTCAGTCTGTGCGATCTTGCAAGTGATCAATTTGGTCTTTACAAACTGAAATCACATCATATCAGTAGCAACTACACATGACTGAATCAATAAACAAAGCCAGGGTCATTCTCTGCTTAAGCTAGGCGTTCTCCTCGCTAGAAGACACCAGTTGACACTATTAGAATTGCTCCGTTTCACAGCTGTGCCCGACTAGCTAGCCTGTCACCTGCCACATTCAAGTAAAACATTTTTCATGGTTGTAAAAACAATCTGAAAAGGAATCATACATATAATGGCACAACAGTGTATTTGCTAATCCATTTATGGAAAAAAAATAATAAAAAATCACCCTAGCTGGCAACACCCTTTAACCACCAATTGCAGCATTTTGCAGAATCAAGTGTAATATTCACACTTTGATCAACACTATGTACAAATCATCTGGTCACATGCTTCCTTCTGACAGTGAGGTGTCGTACTTCAACAGTCCTATTGTACAAATAAATAATTACATTTTTATTAAAACTAACTGTGTAAATGTACACAGATTCCTACTGTGTCGTGTGATATCAAATCAAAACAAAGATCGGTAACAGGCACACATTTAATGAGCTGATAGTCTGCAGGGTAAAAGCAAAATCAACAAAAAGGAATAGCAATTGATCACTTGCAAGATTCATTTTTAAATCTACTGATTTCATTAAATATAGTTTTCATTTCCCCTCTTTAGCATTAGCGATCGTTTGTTTAAGTCATCAAATTTTGTTTAATTCATGTGTTTCATTCCTTAAGACTAAACAAAGGGTGTTTAATAACTGTCATTGAGACAAGGCCATAGCTTATCTGTACCCTGGGTGCTGGATGAGAGCGGTCCTGCCATCCCCGACCTCTGGCCCTACCCTGCTCAGAGGGGGCCTGTGCATTTTACCCATCAGCCCTAGATTCTGATCGCGGAAGTAGGGCGTCTGGAAGTCCCCACCCAAGTAATCTGCCGTTTGCATCAGATTAGTGTGGGCCGAGGAGGAGGTGGAGCCCGTTCCTAGCCTGTAATGGGGAGCCCCAGGGGGGGCACAGTCTAGAGTGGTGCAGCCCACAGGGCCTGCTCCGTGGAATGGCATGGCTACGTCCTGAGAGCCCGAGCTGTCGCTGTTGGGGGTGGGGAGGATGCTGCTGTTCCAAACATGGGGCTGGAAGTAGCCGTTTGTGTAGTGGGCCATGGGGCCGGGCATCCCGTTACTGTTGACGGGAGGGGAGGGCGTGGGTCTGTCTATGGGGGGCTTCAGTTGGTAAGGCTGACCACCGCACACCTCATTCGAGTAGCCCATGCCCTTGAAGTGGAAGTTGGGGTCTCTAGGGGGCTGCTTGGCCAAGTGGGCCCCACCATTCTGCATGTGGCCCAAGTGACCTAAGTGATGCTGATTCCATGAGCGCATCTTCTGCTGCGTGTTGCCATGGTGCAGAGGCTGACTCTGTTGCGGGTGCAAAGGGTGGAGGTGTTGCTTGATGTCAGTGCGGTTGGAAGGCAAATGGTTCATAGCAGCTGCGCTGGGCGGAGCAGCACCCACTAGGGCAGTGGACTTCTCTGGGGGGGCGATGGTGCAGTTGGGTGGGGGAAATCCTGGGGTGCTGTGCATGGACACCCGAGAGCAAGCGCTGATGAGCAGATTCCGGCTGATGGGGCTGGGGTTGGCGATCTGACCCTCACACATGGAAGCAGCTCCTGAATGGTGAGCCCGAGCCTGACAAAACTGGTTAATCTGATGCACAATGGCACTCAGGTCAGGGTGGTGGCCCTGGTGAAGACCAGGGGCCATAGAGAGCGGAATGGTTGAGGTAGAGATAGTAACATTGGGTGGAGCATCACTGTCTGGCAGCGTCCGCCCCCCCGGTAACAGTGGGGGGGCCTGCTGCTGCTGTAGATGCGACTGGAGCATGAGCCCAGACGGGCCTTGTGGGTGACATGAGGCCGGGTGCTGGGCAGTGGCTCTGGGTGGTCCTTGAGGATGCAGGGCCATTGGCGGAGCGTGCCGAAGCATGTGACCCTGCTGCGGAGGGAGGGGCATCTGGAGGGACTGGGGCAGGTCCTGGGGCAGGGGCAGGTTATGGGGGGGTCTGGGGAGCGTGTGGGGTGTGGGGTGATGGTTTAAAGTGCTGTTCGGGCCCACTTGGTACGGTCCAGCGTGAGCGTTCATGTTGACATCCGGGTGCATGCGGGCGCGGCTTCCATCGTAGTCCTTAACGATGCCTTTGACGGGGGGTCCTTTGACGATGGCGAGGAGGCCGGCCTTGGCACTAGGCTGAGTGGAGGGGTAGGGGCTGTAGCGCTGGCCTGATGTGTCGAGCCCATTGACCGTGCGCCGGACGTGATTGCGCTGAGGGACTTTGATACTGTTGGGAAAGATCTTGATGGTGAGGGGGTTGTTGGCCACCTTCTTAGCATATGCATCCAATTCTGAAGGGGTAGGAAACGGAGTAGATCTCATCCTTTGTGTGGTGTCCCCTGTGAAAGAGACAGGACAGAGGTGAGACAGATAAAAACACATCAGAGGAGCAAATGGAGGTGGGTGGCCACTGAAAGCAATAGAAGATACATGTAAGGCACAAAGAAGCACTGAACGTTATCTCATATTCCTCATTTTCTCTTAAGATGAACGAGATAGGCATGCGTCACTTGGTTTCTATCCAAATTACATTCTGTGGTGACTTTTAAGGTCATGGACATTTGTTAGCCTGAAGAAAAGAAGAAACCAATAAAAACAAGTTAAAAATATAAATGCATTAAAAGGACTTGTTTGTGATTGAATAGTAAACATAGAAATGAGGCAGTAATGGTCCCTTGTGAATTTTTGGGGAAGGAAAAAAAAAAAAATGAAGCACTCCATGACAGCAGACAAGTAATCAGACGCACACATCATCTCCCAGGCCTCAGACATTTGTTCCACCTCCTAAACACGGCGCTAATTTAACAATGCCACAGTGACAATGTGAACAAGATGTGTTTGTGTATGTGTGAATGTGAGGCTGTTTGACGACATCATTCAGGTGTCTGCTAATGTGTTGGCGACGTGTGTGATATACCAGGCTGCACAGGGCACAGTTCCTTTTAGCATGGTTCCTTTTAGCATGGTTCCTTTTAGCACGGTTTCTTTATGATAGCGTGCTAACTCTCACTTCTTCAGGAACACAATACATGTAGTAATTGTTTTAGAGACTGCCAGACTGTTTCTAAGCCTTCACCAGACTGTCAGTTTGACCCACTTTGACCACCCTGATTAAATTCCCTCTCAGAGCAGGTAAAAAGATGTCATCTCTCCAGCACTTTGGCGATGGCGCTGCTGTCGAGTGAGCAATAACTGAACTGTCTGAATGTCTGGCAGAGGTCTGCGGTCTCCTGCTGCCGGAGCTGTTCTGCTTGCGCTCACAACAGGCCGAGCTGAGCTGTGAGTGCTGACATGGCGCACCACAAGTCGTGCCAACTGGCTAATTAATTCCTGCTTTATTTGTGCGAGGAAACAATGGGCAGAGATGTGCTGGGCCGAGCGGGTGGCACACAGGGGCTGTTGTGACTAAGTGTTGAGCTGCTGATGGCAGCCTCATTAATGCAGAGGTCTGGGCCAAAGACGCCATCACCCACACCTAATGTGTGTGGAGGAATAAACGCCGCTGTAAGCAAACAGATAACCCGACACTCGGACACAAGCCCACAGACCTGCTGAGGATGGACCTCTCAGCTCAGGTCATTATTAATGATCTTCACTTTCACATGACAGTTATAGGGACAAACAACTGATGCTGTTTTTTGTTTATCAATTAATACTTATTTAAATTAAGTGGATGAAAGATCAGTCAAATGAACCTTAACAAGTAGGAAAGTTAATACATATCAAACACAAACATTTACACTTCAGTTCTTCCTAAAATACTTTTTATCTCATTATCTGGGTAGCAGCAGGATACAGAGTGACAAACAACAAAGCTACTACAGGCCTACTTGCTGTTCAATCTCTGTACTGTCTCTGTAAGTCTACAAACAATAATATAACAAGAACTTTAGGATGAAGGTTTTATTACAACATCAAAGAGTTGCAGTAAATCAGTATTTTACTGTTTGGTGTAGCTCTCAACCACTGGGTGTTAATTAGGACTTCTATAGGAGTTGAGAATTAGCACTAGCTATACACTCTGTATGTGTGGCATCAGCTCCATGCTCTGCTTGTAACTATGTGACTGCATTTCCCTGTCAAAGAAATAAAAATATGAAGTATCCAAGAGTATAGCTTGTTAGCATTTTAACCTGCACCTAAAACCTGGATTATCTGAAAAGCTTACAGCATCAAGGAGAGGTTAATCAGGATACGAGTGAAATTTGTAGGCGGCTGCTGGTGGCTACGGGCGTATCATCTCTCAGATCTCCAGCTAAGCGTGTTCCCAGGGAGAGAGCGGGGAAAGAGGCCAGTCTGGCCATGTGTTAATTACCCTGCTGCTAGCTAGCTAGCTGCAGCACAAGTGCACAGTCAGCAGGCGCTAATTAGGGCTTCTCTTATTCAAACTACTGTTTTTATTGAACAAGGTTAAAGTGGCAGGGGGCAGGGGCTCATGCTGCTATAAAATGCGATTTTCACACAAGAGCAGGAAATTAGGTCTAAAGCTTTAGCATCAAATTTGACATATGAATCCACTTTCCCACAACCAGCACATTTAGAGTTCCTGAACAGAGCTGAACCACAGGGCCTTTAAAATGAAAAATATTATAAAGACTGCAGAAGATGGCTGCTTTTGATCTCAGTGTGAACAGTGATGTGAAATCAGTCTGGCTGCAGTCACTGTTGGTTCTGTAGATGAGAAGTGAATGCTAAGGTCACTTCCTGGTACTTGAGTCATTCCGCCTGGAGGTTTTTAGCGGCCTTGTGTTTCTCTGTGCACCTGAACTCTTCCTCCAACAGTTCCAATATTTCACAGTCAGTAAAGCAGTGATTCCTCCTGCAGCTTTGGCCTTGACAGCAGTCTGCAGCGTCTCACTTTAAAATGACTCCCATCTTCAGGTCTTGGGACAGTAGGGAAGGAGGAAGGAAGGAAGGAACACATTAAAGGTGCACTACGAAACTTCTTGTGATTGCTTTCCCTAAAATGTTCCACAGTACTGAACAAACCTATCTCTATGGAGATACGCCAGTGATGTTACCAGGTCAAGTTACGGGTCAGATCTGCGGAGAAGCGACCCCGCTCAAAGTAATAATACATGTTTTTTCAGGGTATTTTTGAGGAATAAAAATGCAAAAGAGACAAGTTATACTGACTCTAACCAATACTGAGAATTGTTCAAGGGAAAGGAGCCTTTGAATCTAAGACTAGGTATATTTCATGTAATTACATAAAATCTGTTTTGCATCATACCATCAGTCGCTTTTTCTGCGAGCTAGCTTATAAACGCATTACTTGAATAATTAGGAAGCTTGGAAAGCATTAGGTGAGTGTGGAATAACTAAATAACGATTTTGAGAGAAAAACAGCGCCTTTAATGATATTATGAGAATCAGAGGAAAAACGGATTGAAATTGATTGATCATGTCACACTCATTTGCTTTTGCTGCTGGTCCCATCAGCGGAGCAGATTATTGGTAGTACTTTAGTATTGTTCGTACTGGAGAAAACTGCACTATGGTTGCACTATGTCAGTAGCTTGCACGGGCTGAGGCAACAGACGCGGCTCTTAGCAGACTCCCATGCGCTCGCTGATCTCCTGGGGGCTGGCTGATTACTGTGATTCAGAAATTACAGTCTTGATGAGCTGGAGCATTTTTACAAAAAAAGAAAGGAAAACTGCTGCAGAAATGGGTCAGGTTAGGACTGCATTTCCTGATGAAGCAGGCAGGGCAAAGGACAGTTTTAGGAACTGAATACACCAAACTTAGCATAGTCTTTATACAGTATGATTTTAATTACTGATACTTTGATGTCATCAAAATTCCCTGGGGGTGTGATGCTAACTGTAGGCACTGCTCTGCAAGAATCTGAGGCTTGTTAGACTTTAATCTGATTTTTATTTTAACAGAATCTGGCAAGAAAGAACTAACTTAGTTGGAACTACAACAGGTGAGCTGATCTGTGCTTGTAAACAAGTCCCTCTCAGATAACATACAGTCGCAAGCATTAGCTAGCAACAGTTTTTCAGTTTTTCACTCTCACCTTTTTGTTGTCCTAAACAGAACCTTGAAGGCTTGTATTGATCACAGGCCGCTGAAAATGTGGTTTAAATCTATTTACGTTTTTTTTAGGTTTTCAGACAATCTTAAAACTTATATATGTATTATGCCTCCATGGTAACTCGTATTCATTTATATTTAAATGCTGAATTATTTTAAAGTAAGCAAGCACGTTCTCAATTTTATTCTCTGAGGATATTGCATAATGTATAAACATAAGTTGGTTATACTCTATCTTGTCCAGCTGAGCAAGCCTTCAGGCAAAATAGAAACAATCCAATAATGAAGTGCATTTATGGAATACAGGAGCAACAGGTCTGCATCTTTGTCCATAGAGCAAAATGAAAAACTTAAAATTAAACTAAAGTTAAATATCTAAAGCAGGTTAAAATAAATGGCATATACTGGTGTTAGTTTGTCAGCCTTGCAAATCAACTCAGGCCAACTGTGAGCTGTGTGTTGGACCCGGACAGCAGATTGTGTCTTAAAATCGCTTGATGTTGGATTTCAGCAGGGCAAAAAAACTCCTCTACAATCTGTCAGAGTCTCACAGTATTTGACTTTTCCTGAGTGAAAGGAGGCCAAAATGCTCCAATCACAAAAGCTGGCACTACTGCAGTTTTTAGTCCAAGAGAATGGTACTCCTCTGTCTCCCAGACTGCAGAGGTGGGGACTGAAACAAGGTGGCCAAGTTTAGCTATAGATTAATGATACAGCTAACCCTAATTTACAGTGAATGCAGGCCAGACATCTGGGGCTGTAACAATATTTCTGATTTCTGACTGTAATACAGGGCTGAAGGAATGAATGTGACTGACATTCACATTTGCTCAATCACCATGTTAAACTTGGGACTAAACCCCAAACTAAACCCAGGACTAGACCAGGGATAGGCTGAACTAGACCAAGTCTGCAATTTGCACTCAAACTGGGCTAAATGGACAAGTATGAACACACCAATAAGCAGGAACAGGTTGCATTTGATGGTAATATTTCATATGGATGGCAGGGGCCTATATACATTTAGTTTTTTAATAGAAATATCCAAACAGAAAATCCACAAATGTCTGTATCATTATTTTTAGAGATTAGGTTCATACATTTCCAATATTAATCTTATGGCTTCAAGTCCTTTTAGCTGTCAATAGTCATGTCTTTGGTGCAGAATAATGCTACCACTTTCTGAAGCTATTGTAAAAATATAATCTAACTTTTGCTAATTTGTGCTGTCAGAAAAGACATCGAACTTTGTACCAGTTTTTGTGGATAGGCCTAGCAGTTAAAAAATATATTAACCAGGTCAACAAATCAGCAAATTCCAGTCTGTCCAGTTCCAGTCCAATCAGCAAAGTCTGACCTGTCTTGAGCTCCATTTTAAACTATAGGGATTCTTGAATGCAAACCCAAACTTTTGTGCAGTTCAATGTTTTGAGTGGGACTTTGGGGCTAGAGTACTTACATTTCTGAAGTCCAGTGTTCATCTGCGTGTGGGGGAGAAGCTGGAGGGGGAGGTCACCTGGCCCTGGCAGACAGGCCAGCATTTCACAGCCACACTAATGCAACATGGGCCACGCACTGCTCCTCACACTGTAGACAGAAAGAGAGAAGAAGAGAGAGAGAAGAAGAGAGAGAGGGGGTCAGTACACCAGGACACTCATGGTGGGTTTTCATCGTTCTTGGGGACATTTCATCGACTTGCATTACTTTTCTGGAGACTGATCGTAACCTTAACACTGGATACAACTGCAAGTCAGGTCCCACAAGACTAAATAAGTCATTATAATCTAAGCAAGAAGTCTATTTTCCCAGACAACGTGGCGGTCTGGAGGAGTGTTTCATTGCATGAAGCCACAAGAAACTACATTGCTTTGGTCAAATACACACTGCAATTGTCAAAGTTGGTGTAACAGGAAATCTGCAAGTAACCCAAAACATGCTACATAGGTCTCCAGGAAGAAAAGCTGATAGCTGATAGCTAAGGTCAATTAAATACAAAGGTGGACTACAGGTGGAAATTAGCACTGGTGCTACAATCTGGTACAATGCATCTCTCCTGTTAAGTTTAATGTATATTGTGCACTGTCCCTGTCTCATTCATTAAATAAATAACAGTAAGACGTAAAGGCCAGAGTAAAGGCTGTACCTGATTACTATTCTTTTAAAATTTATTTAAAATCACAACTAGTTAATTTTAAATGGTTTGTAGTGGTCGAAAGTTATTCTTCACTTATCTGATATCCTAAGTATTCACCACAATTCATTTATAAGTGCTTTTCACAACTTTTTGAGGCCAGAGTTTTGCTGTCATGGTGATGCTAACAACAACTAGCATGCTAACCATGTGCTTCCTGATTCTCTGACTCTTTATAATTAGATGGACTTTGGACTTATTTTGACCTCAAGGGCTGCTTTTACAAAATATATGTATTGGGACAAGAATTTTGCTCAAATACATGGTAAGAAATTGGGTACAGACCCTTTAACCAAAGTCACTACTTAAAGTTTAGTAACCAAACCCATTTAAACCCACATTTTAAATTTAAACCATGTTGCTGATTTGAGTCATGGGGATCTGATGTGAGTGTGTACAGATTTTAGTCCCCACAGTGTGATAAATACCCACCCACAGCCCCACATCTCTGCAGACCTGGGGCTCAGGGAGACACAGTTACTTTCAATTAGAATCTGATTCACACCTGCAGCATTGGGTTAGGTGACATTTGATGCCAATAACAACTTCAATTAAACATCAAAGTGCTGCAGTGAAGCGGGCAGAGGGAGAGAGGGGCCCTGGGGCTTAAATCCACTGCATGTTTGAGCAACCGGACCCCAGCCTGCTCTGAGCTCTCACCAGACCGAGGCGGAGGAAATTAATGACTCCTGTACACTGGCAAAGAACACACTCCAGAGGCAGCGCTGACAAGTTAGTGTGGCCCTGATCGATACTGCAGCTCTCCACACCACAAACAGCCCTCTATTTGAGCATATTCAACAATGTAGCCCGCTACACGAGCTACAGAGAAGTGAGTACAGCCGCGGCCCTTTGTGCAGTCACCTGATGTAATAGAAAGGCAGAAATGTTAGAGACGCTCCACTTGGCTTTGCGTCGTCTTCCAAACACCACAGATGCTTAATCAGCACTGAGGATCAGTCAGGAGCAAATTAAGTCTACAGTGACTGTGCCCTCCCCCTCTGCAGCATGGCATCACAAGTGTGCACAGACAAACAGCGTCTATGAGAGGCAATTACCCACACAACAACCTTGGCATGAATGTCTGCCGCAGGGTGAAGGCTTAAAAGTGTCTCGCCCCCCACGGGGAAACAGAGACAAGTGCAGGAAAGAGTGACAAAGTGAAAGAGAAAGGTGCAGTGGCAGAGGGAGAGCAGACGGGAGCTTTGGGCTGGGAGGGGGCTCAACCTGCTTTAAAAAGCAGAAGCTCAAAAAGGTCAGGATGACAGCTCATTTAAATCCTCCCAGCGAGAAAAGAAAAAACAAGGCCTAATGAAGCTGCCACTTCTACAGCGGTACCGGGAGCGCTGCACCTTAGGGTGCTGCAGGGGCTGGTGGCAGGGGGAGAGGGGGAAAGGCAACAGACAGACAGTGGGGGCCAGAGAAGGAGACACACCTGGATTTGGGCCTGATCTAGAGCTAATGCTGCGTCATGGATTCTGTTGCCCCTTCCTCCTTCTCACTTTGGCCGCACTCTGATTTATAACGTGGACCGCCATATGGCAGCAATCCCTGCCCTCCATTTAATGTGTCACCATGCATTATCTTTAATTGGCCTGATATGTTATTCTTTTGCTGGGCCTTGGAAGGATTTTAGGTACACAGCGCCTTGATGTCAGCAGGCGAGATTTTCTACTTGCTCTCATTTATCAGAATGCCAAGATTTCACAGGAAGATAACAGAAATCACTCTGACAACAGGCAGGTTTGGGGCAGAAGAAAAACTAAATATCAAATACAAATGTGTCTTTGCTTGAGGTTTCAAAAGCGAAGCGGTGACAGGAGAGTAAAATGGTGCGGGGGAAAAGTGAAAACAGCAGCATATAAAGTGTCAGCGGGTTTGTTCTAAGACGACTCACATCAACAGCTTTGGGCGAAGAGGCGCCTACAGGCCGTGCCCCCCACCCACTGTACCCCCCGCAACCACCCGCACCCCCCGCAGCACCCTGAATGTCAGAAACGCATGCAGTGGGGAGTGCGGAGACAAAGGTCAGCGTATGGTAATGCCCCAGCTGACACTCTGCTTTACAGCACTGAGCGGAGGAGACACGCACACACACAAACACACACACGCACACACACACCCCACTGTCTGAGCCCAGTCTGTCCGCACCTGACCACTGCTCTATAAACAGACACATGTCGCAGTCATTATAGTTTCAACATCAATTCATTTGTCTCATACACCAAAGAGAAATGTCACCTTTCATAAACCAGGTGACCTTTGACTTTTTTTAATAGTGCCTTCTTCAGTTTTATAGATGTCAGTTAGTCACATGAATGGGTTTTAACTACTTTATAGAGCTTCTAAATCTTTAAGGACCACTTTGAACAGTAAGGTAACACAGTAACCAAGAGCAGCAAGAATGCAGAATTAAACTTTTTTATTGAAAATACTATTCATACTAAACAAGCATACTTTAAGTTTTTCAAAATCATGCAAAACTGTGTACAAAACACAAAGACATGCTCAGTAGTTAATCTTATAACTAGACAATGCGGACTGAGATCCTGGTTCTGGATCTGGAGGTCACTCACTGTTCCTGATTGACCCAGATTGGGTTGATGGTTAAATGTAGAAAAGTGTCTATTAAATACAAGCCTACACCCCTTTAGCAGAAACCGCAATAGAGATAAAATGATAAGAACAACAGCAGCAATGCAAAGAAGCAAGCAAACCAAAACCACAATTTTAAGTTTTGAAACTAGATGACTGAGAACTTTAATATTTTACCAACTGCATCCTTCCTTAATTATTCAGATACTCTAATAATTGTGATTATTTAAGTTTAAATCCATTAAATCCATTCTGTACTTCAAAATAGTAAGCCTAAAAGTGTTTTTTTTTTTATCTGCTTTGTTTGAGTCAATAACTTTTTCACAAAGACAGATTGAGCACATAGAGCTGGTCACATAGAGAAATGGTATTTTGGTGTAAAAGAAAGCACATTTCAGATTTCACTGTTGTTTGCTGCACAGTATAACACAATCAAAATCGCAATTTGAGTCGGCAACTTGAACAAAGTTGCTGTGTGTTCATCAGTCCTTATTCCAGTCTTTTCCTCAAAAGACATTTTTGAAAGGAGCACACTGAATAAAATCCTACTTTTTATACATAAATCACAAACCACAATGCCAATACTTGTCAAAATTATTATTTTAATTTTTTTAAAAGGTACACTACGTAACTTTTTGGTTGGTAGTCACCTGCTTTTTTCTATGCATACGTTACTGCTCTGCCTAGAATGTTCCACAGTATGACATTACAGCAGCATGTAAACAGCAGTTTACATGTATTCAATTACAGGTGGTTTTATACCTCAAAAATATCTAGAAAAACATTCTGACTGTGAGCAGGTTTGCCTCTCCATGAACATAGAAATGTTTAATGCAACATTCTAGACAAAGCATTAACATCTCCATGAAGAATAACATTTAATGGACCCTCTACCAGAAATTTACATAATGTACCTTTAAGCTGTCAAGCCTTATTGTCAAGAGAATTACCACAAACATTTATAAACACAATCATGACATTAAAATTTGATATTGTGATTCATGACAACTCTAATAAAGTCCTAAGAAAGGAAAGACCAACTATAACTCCTGGATGTCAGCCTGGGTTACCATCTGACAGTGACAGAGCAGTGCATCTCTTCTGAATGGAGGGATTGACTCATGTGCTTTGGATAGAAAAGAAGCCCACTGGCCCAGCTCCCCATGTCCGCAGTGGAAACAGTGTCATGTCTGTTTTGGGATGGGGGGCTACCCTGACCCAGCTGGGCCTTCAGTGGATCTAAGCCAGTGTCTACCACACTATCAGCCCAGTACAGACAGACGCTCCAAGCTCTTCTAAGTATTATACCCACTCCCTTCGTGACTAGGCAAGTATCCACCAGCTACTTATATAGAGCTCCAATAAAAAGTGTGCCAATGACTGCAGTGCGTTTCATTATGGACAAATAAAAGCTCGCTGACAAAAGCAGGACTGGATGCGCATGGCTTGTGTCATGTGTCAAATTGCTCCCATAAAAGCTGACCTATATTTTTCCCTTTTCATTCCTCCGAGAGCAAAATGGGAAAGAGGGATGCAGAGGAAGCCATTAACCAAATTACACATGCTCAGTGCTGTGTCTTTTGATCAATATCGTAAGCTATGATCAGCATTCATTGGGAACATTTTTGCATCAGGCTAATTGCATTTGAGATTATTGGTTAAAATATTCAGTGGTGGTAATGTGGGAAAAAAATGGGAGGAGGAGGACACACTGAAAATAAGCTCATTAGGAGATGATGTATGGGAATATAGAGCAACAACAACAATGGAAAGGGTAAAATCCAAGGTGATAGAATGCGGCTGAAAAATTTTTGATTTTAAAAGCAATAAAGGAGTTGTAAATACATTTTGAAATAATCAGATTAGGTTTCAGTAAAATGGTTAAATTATATTATGTGTATAGGATGTATATAAAAAAAAAACACTGACAACTAATACACTTATTTGGTCTGACAATCAAATAATCACATAATCAAGTGACAATTTAGATCAGAATTATAATCTCTTTTTGGAAAATGAACTGCTAAACTAATATGAGAGGTTTAAACTACACACTTAGAAATTTTTTTTACCCATTAAAATATGTTTTGTTTGCAGAGAACGTCCCATTACCGAAATAATTGTAAATTGATAATGACAACGATTCAAATTGCAGCTCTATTTCACAGACATGATCCCATTAACATGATTACTTAAGATCGTTCGTCAACAGAGCTAGCAATAGTACTGTCATTTTGAATAGCTAACTGCGGCTTTCTGCTTTACTGACTGCACATAAGCAGTAACGATATCCAAGTCTCACAATACGATATCATATTTATTGCAATACCGTGGGAAAGCTTACGATATGGTGGGGAGGCTCAAGATTAGGGATGTAACAATTTCCAAATCTCAGTACTATATTTTCACGATATGCATCTCACGGTCCGATATTTATTGCAACATTCTGTGGAGGCAAAAGAACTGTTAATATGCTACTTTTTTCCTCTTAAAATGCCTTGATAAGACTTAAAAGTGCTTAGAAATGTTATTTCTTCTTATAGTCTACACCGAAATGGAGCACAGGATCATGGTCTATGTAGTTCCCTGTCTTTGCTGCTATTGTTGCACTATAACTCTTAATTTAAGCAAAGAGCTTTGTAATTTGATATATTGTAATGGTCCATGATATTATTATGAGAACTCTGACGATATGATATCACGATATTTCGGTCATTGTTACATCCCTAATCGTGACACTAAACTTGGTGATACAGTGTCACTATTGTGGGCTGTTGTATCAATATATATGTCACCAAGAGTATTTTATGTGTATTTTAAAATTATTTTGTGACAATGCTACAATTTTGATGTTTCTTCAGAGAAGTGAAACTTGTTTGCACTATACACTTGACATATTCACAGGTGGTGGTTTAACAAATAAATACTGTTATTAAAATGTATTTGGTTCTTTAAAATAATATTGTAGAATACCATACTGATTATCCCATGTATCGCCATATTGTGATAATATCGCATCATGAGCAATGTATCGTGTATCGTATCGAATTGTGAGCAACCCTGTGATTCTCAGCCCTACACAGAAGCAAGATGTACAATATGTGCGATATATATTTGAACAGTGTTGCCTTTAATCTGGGATCACATTATAGACAGACATTACATCTAATTTGTGTGAAAAATCTTGTGAAGACTCCATACTGGTTGGATCCTACAAACCCTCATTATGTGCAGTAAAGCATATGGGGAGTAAATGTGTTTCAGACATTTTGGTACCTAAATTAGTCCATCACCACTGGAAACTATCTGTAAATAATGTGCAAATACATAGGAAGCGTTTCGCACCAAAAATAAGCCTATTAGAGGAGGTATAGAAAAATTAGCGAGAGTAAAAGAAAATCCAAGGTGAGAAAACACAGTTGAAATTTTTCTGTATAGCAATTAAAAGCTAAAGTAATTAGGGGGTTGCGAGTCGTGGTGTTGTACAATGCTAACAGCTGAAGGAGAGGAGGGTGGAGGAGAGCGCTCTGCTGTTATTTTAATTGCATGTTTACCCCCAGGTTATGGGTCTGAAATAGAGCCAAGAATGAGAAAAAAAAGGGGAAAAAAAATGTTGCAGTAGGAATTCAATGCAACTTGTGCGCGTTGATTCTCTCAGGGACACACACGGTGAAATTACTTTTCTTTGCGCGCAGCTGAATGGGAGCGAGAGAAAGAAAAGAAGCAGGAAGGAGCGAACAGAGCGCGCCTTTCTACCCTTGAATACCAAGCCGAGTGTTATGTCAAAAGAAAAGGTGAAAAAGGCCTTGGCTCTTGTGCATGTTAGCGAGGAATGACACATCACCACCACCACAGCTTTTGTCCCACCACAAGAGGGCGGGGGGTGTGGGGGGCTACAATGTAGACCTGACGACATCATGTCCAGCGGGGCTGTTTGATATTTCTATTTTAATTATAGCCCTAATTTGGAATACAATGTGGAACTAGTTTTTCTACTTATTTTTCATTTATTATTACCATTTATGTTTTTGCTATGAGCTACTGTGTTAATTTCTCTTGTCTAAGTTTAAACTGTGTACAAATAAAAAAGTATGATTTGCCATTTTATAAAACTCATTGTTTGTACTTTATAGACAAGGGCAGTACGTGTTTAGTGTCTAGTTAAAGAATCGATTAACCGGTCAGCAGTGTCTTATATGACCAGAAGTTTTATTTGTCAACCAATTTGTTTATTAGGATTTAAGGGAGTGGAATCAGTTTGCTGGAGCTAAATCTGTCTTTTTTGTCTCATGAAGATGCGGTTTACTAGTACTTTTCTGTATATGTAGTTTTATTATTTCTAGAGCTTTTGACAGTGTTATGCCACACCTCCTTTAAGTCGATTAAATTGATGCACATGACATGCTTTAGTCGACACTTTTTTAGAACATGTACAATGCACAAGAAATGCTTTAAGGTCACCGACAAAAATAAATACCCATTTTATTTCTCTGATGCAAACCTCAGAAGCCCCATTTTAGAAGGTGCACTTTAAATACTCTATTCATAAATAAAACAAGAGCAGCTTGAAGCTAAAATCTACGTTAATCTTAAGTAAATATTGCATATAAATGGCAATAGTACTTATTGTTACTTTTATGTATATTTTAAATATATTGCTACAGAGATATACTGCAATCAGTGATAATACTGAAACTACTGCCACTAATACAGTCTATTTAATCTCATATTTTAGATATTGTGTCATTCAAAAGGCCTGAGCTGCAACAAATAAATAGTAGAATGAACTATACAAGTCGATTCGGCCCTATACAGGTCAAATCTTATTATATTACAAAAAATAAAAAACAAAAACTCCCCACTTCTGCATAGAAAATGTACACACAATAAATACTGAACCCCAAAATATATGGCCGGTATCGAAATTATCATGACAGGCGTACTAGTAATGATAACTGATTCTAACACAACTTTGGCAAACAGATATAAAGTTTGGAAAAGTCCCACAAAGTATTTATAATAAAAAGTCAATAGAGCATTAATGAAACAGTCCTATCTGTAGTCAAGTTGGACAGTTGCGAGGTGGCTACAATAAAAAAATAAAATAAAAAAAAAAAGGACGCAATGGAGAGAAGGGAGAAGACAAACTCAACTTGTGCACAAATTGCGTGTGTGTAAAATGCGAAGGTTCGGGAAAGTTGCAAGATGGAGGGTGTCAGGGATGAAACTGTCAAGTGAGGAAACTGCTGCGAAGAGTGGGAGAGGAGACGACAGCTCCTTGAAACTGAGGCAGAGGGGGAAGGAGGGGCGACCAGGAACCCGCCGTATATGAGCGCGCGGTAACTAACTGATGAGAAAGTGACAGTTCCCCCGAGGTGAGATGGCGGAGATGGAGCGGAGCGAAGCAGAGAGCCCCCAGAATAATACATAGGTCGCAGCTGGATGGGCTAAATCTTTGCATACGTTTTCAGATTCGCAAAGTTGGTTTTTACAATGAGAAAGAGAGAAGAGGCTCTTAAGCTCCTCTTTCTACGCGGCACTATTCCACTATTCATTTCATTGCTCTGTGCTTATATTGAGAGTTTCATTGAATTTAAAGGTTACTGCAGTACAACTTCAGAAAACGTGGTGCTTCACAGTAAAATTGGTGCGCAAGCATGTTTTTATGTGATGCTTGTTGTTATTACACTTTGAAAATACAGGCTGTGTCAAAGATTATACTCCATCTAGAGTCCAGACAGTGACCCAGATAATGAAATGACTGGAGCAAACAATCGGGTTTGTTTGGCCATTTGTGCAGTCCTGTAAAATGAGGTTAAGAAGTTTATGAAAATATCTCTCCCTTAGTTCAAACTCTACGCATATCTGCATCACAAATAAGTAGCACTTTTGTCTATTATTGGTCACACTTCACAGCTTAAAGATTCACTATATAACTTTACCGGTGAAGGGGCAAATACCCGTGCTTTTCCTTGAACATGTTATCGCTTTGTCTGGAATGTTCCACAGTATGAAATTAAACGTATTCATCTCCATGGAGACACATTACAGCGTAGATTAGCGGAGAGGTAACTCCACTCACAGTAAGAATGCATGTTTTCAAGGTATGTTTGAGAAATAAAAAAATGGCAATGAAATAAACGCACGATACAGAAGTTTAATGAAGTACAGTGGAACATTCCAAAAGCAATACGATCTCCATGGAGACAAACAGAGAACCCTCCACTAGAAAAGTTACATAGTGCACCTTTAAATGATGGCAGATTCTGTTCTTACTGTGGTGCTTTGATTGTTATAGTGAACAATGCAGTATAATAAGCAAATAGAAACATAATTAATTATACTCATTTGTAAAAACAAACATTAGTCAAGATTTGTGGTGTAAACAGATAAAACAGATTTATACAGAAATGCTGAAAAATCAATCAAAATCATATTGCAGCGATTAAAGAAAGACGACAGAAATGTCAAATTGTTATCTTCAAGCCTCTAATACAGTAGCTCAGACTTGTGTAATTGCTTTATACATCACAGAGAATGAGCTAGCGTTACAAACCGAACCAAATTGCACTGAGCCCTCTCCTCTCTATAGTGCTGGCTGTTAAGCAGATTTGGGGCGAGTCGAGAGCCGTGAAACTGTGTAGACCGAAAAAAGAGGACAGTTTAAAAGTATATGAGCCTGCTCTTATCTGTGTGACCTGCTGTCTTGTCTGTACATCAGGACTCTTGGATGATCGGCCCTGCTCCTCGCTCTCAAGGAAACAGTAATGGCAGCAAGGCATGATGGGAAGTGGAGATATCGGCTAGCACAGTGTCCCAGACTGGCCTTGACTCTTTGACTGTCTCCAGGGGTGGAAAAGTACGAATACACATTACTGTAATGGAGGAGAGTTTTTGGATAGTTGTACTTTTTGGTAGATTATTAAAGGGCCTTTATTACGCTATTTTTTGATTGTTACAATGTTGTTTCCTCATCACAGACATACCCGGAAACAAGCAACAACTATCGTAACAACATTTTAAGGGTCAATTTTGTGTAATACGGAACCTTTAAACCAGCACTTCAACTTGTAACTGAATATAATATTTGCATATAACTAGCTACATTTAAAATCAAAAGAGTTACTAGGGCTGAATGATTTATGAAAAATATCTAATTGCTATTTTTCTGATTTGCGATTTGATTTTTGCTTTATGTTTTAATAATAGGATTCTGGTCAAAGTTCACATTTTAAACATGTCCAAAAGAAATGGCAAAAAGACTGAAATAAAATCTGAAATTTTAACTGATAAACTAAAACCAGAATCGCATTTCAGAACATGTTTGCACAGATCTAAACAGGATCAGCAGCTTTTCACATAATAATAATTAGTATGCATTAGAAATTCAACTGATTAATCTCGCAGCCCTCCTGAGTGTCCTGAGCTAGGAGAAAATGGAGATTGCTGTTTGTTCAAGTTAATTTCAGCTTTAAAATGTTAAATTAATCAAGTTTTGTACAAAAGATTGATGTAAAATTATAGTAGAAGCAGTAGTCCTTGTAATTTTGGAAAGGTTTAGTGCTGAATTACTCTAAGAAAATATGCTTTAACAACGTAGAAGTGCCTACATCAAGTGCTAATGTAAGAAAAAATAAATGATATCTGATTAAGGGCACAAAGGGAGTAGAGCGGGAATGGGATAGAGATATTTAATGTCATTGTAGTTCTTATAATATTTGTATAGATTGCAAAGTTTTGTATATCTCACGGACTGCAGATGGAAGTTAGTCTAGTATAGCCTATATATAAATGTAGTCAGTAGAAATGGTCCCTATAACAAAAAACTAAGCTAATTGTAAGTGAGAACATTTTTAACAATGTATCTACTACTTTTACTTAACTTTACTAAAAATTTTCACCACTCTTTCCACCACTGAGTATCTCTTCTATGAGAATGTCACAGTCACTGCCAGCTACGTCAGCACTGCCCTGGGACAGTCAGCCAGCCAAGGTCTATACTTCAAACTTGGGGTCAGTTTCGCTAACAGCCACTTAAGCCCCACTTGGCTCCCGGGCGCGTCCTGCCAATGCGGAGAGTGGGAGACAACTCCAAAAGGTGTTGAGCCTGGCCAAGGTCAAGCAGGGGGGCGGGCAGACGCGGGGGAGAGCTGGCATGCATGAAGTCACAAACGCCAAAAGAAAAAAAAAAAAAAAAAAGAAAAAAGAAGAAGAAAAAAATAAATAAAAATCAACTGGGCCCACTGGCTGTGCCGCTTGACAGACATGTTTACACCTGATAGAGAATGCGGTGTGGACGGGCTGCCAAAACAGAGGGGGATCCAAAGTGAAGAGGTGCCAGTTTAGTTATTTATTTATCTGCGGTGAATCCAGCCAGACTAGTGCACCCAGAAGCAGTGCACGGTTGGGTAAGTGTAGAGAGCCAGCCTAAACCACTGCAGAGAAGGAGGAACAAATCAGACAAGTCGTGAAGGCCAAGATCTTATAAAACAGCTCGAAAAGTTGGATCAGGCTTTCTCACACTCCCGCTGGATTAGAATTTTAGAAATTAACCAGAGGGTGTTTTTGAACTTAGAAGAGGGCCAAAGGGTGAACAAGTTTAAAGTGCATAGATGACAGGTTTTCATGTTTTTTTTAGGAATGCACTAACGCAGCTTTTATAGATACCGATTCTGATACAATAGCTTTAAATATCTGCCAATTTCCTGATAATAACTGATATCTGTACAGAGACTGAAAACAGCATTTATTTACTTTAAACTAAACTAAAATGAAACAGAACTGATCCAAATTGGTTATGGAGCTGTGATTTATCTCTCAAGTAACCCACAGAACAACTTTGGATAAACAAAAAGATCAAACATGAGACTTTCTGGGCAACTACAACCAGTAAATAGTCTTTTTACATCAATATGTGTCCAACCAGGATACCGGCTGAATCAATATTTGGAAGACAGTATTTGATCGAACAAATTTTGCTGCATCAGCCCTGACATTCAATACCAGTATTGGTGCATTGGTAGTATCTATGGTAAATATTTATCATAACAGATCAAATAAGTGAAGTAGATCAATTCATTTGCAATTCTGAGGAAAAGTACATAAATACAGGAAGTAACTGTGACTTCTAAAACTCCTACACCTATGTCATCCATAAAGTATTCCATCCAAAATGCAGGGACAGTTTACGTACAAGGAAGGCATTTTCTTGTAGTTTTAACATTCATTTAACAAAATAAAAGGTGTTATTTATTTTTATTAGTCTAATCATAACAAGTTTTGGCTCTTGTTAACATTAGTTGCTAAGTAACAGTTATGGAATTACCTCTACGCATGTTATATCTGCTGTCAGCGTCCAACCAGGAACTAAAATTAAACTCCTTAAAATTTTTTTTAAAAAAGACAAAACTAAGCAAGATTTTTAGTAAAAGTTTAGGTTCAATACAATTATGTTATGTTCAAAGGGCCCATATTACACTATTTTCTATGTTATAATGTTGTTTCTCATCAAAAAGGAATGTTTTGTTTCAGTCACACATGTTTAATACACAGACCCTGCATTTAGTGAGAGCTCTTCTCTCAGGCTGGAATTTCTCTGTTCCGCCATGTCATGTCATATCATGTGGTCATACAGGAAGTGCGCCACTGAGTTTTTAAACGCAACGCCTTCACTAGAATCATTTCAGCCATGTAAATGCAAATCTGTATTGAACTAAAGGCAAAGTGTAGCTGTTAATTTGAACACTACCAGTAGGTGACATCACAATGTGGAACAGAGCGTTTTGCGCTCTGTAGATGTAGACAGACCAATAATAAAAGGGTCACTCAAACATGTTCAAAGGAAACAAAACATAACTCCAGGTATGTTTTGTGAAGTAACAAGGGCTCACAACAGTCCATTTTTTGTATATAGGCCTTTAAGTGAAATGAATAGTCTGAACTGTCATATGGGCTTCTAACCATCTGGAGCAGGTAGGAGTTTAACTTAGTACGGCAGCAGCAGCAGACTGTATGGAAAAGAAGCCTTCTGTTAATCGTCAGATCACACGTCTCATACATATGAGAGGCCCACAGCCCCTTTCATCTGTGCAGCGGTGCCAGCAGCAGCTTATCTCCATGTAAACCTGTGTATCCAACCAGACAACAGAGAGCTGCTGTGTCAGATGGCACTGGCACAGAATGCGTGGCACGGCTGGGTGATTAGACAAGCCTTTATATCTTCTATCTGTGCGGGTTAGTCTGGTCTAGTTCACTTGATTCATCGCAAATCAAAATAGCAATTCTCAAATCGCAAAGGTTGCAATTATTTATGCAATACAACACTCTCTGTAAACAGCTAAAAATCACATCTCTCCAGGGTCTCAATACAATAAATGCCAAAGGAGTTGTACCTGATGTTCTTAAAAATGTGAAAAACAAATACTTCTACAGCTTATTATTTTTCACATCACAATTATTCTTCACAGTTTATATTTTGTTTTGGTTTCTTATTGCACTTTTCAAAACTTTCAGAGACCAGAGTGGAGTTTTGGTGTCGCATTAACAACAACTAACATGGCAACAGCACACCAGTCTCACTTCCTGGTTCATAGACAATAAAAATGCCTTAGAATTAGATGCAGACCCTAAGAGCTGCTTTTGCAACATATCTGTAATAGGTTAAGAAAATTTTTACTTTATTACATGAAATAATTTGACTTATTTAATGATGTGAAACGCTTGTGCACTTTGAACTATTAAAAATTGTTCAAAAAATATCACAATAATATTTCCTTTTTCCAAACATCGCGCAGCACACTCAAGCCTTTTGTTTCTAACTGTGTGTGTTAATGTGTTTTTTAAATCAATTGGCTGCAGGTGGAGGTTAAAAAAATTGCACTCAAAAAACACGAACAAGAAAGATCCTTGAAGATTACTCTGAAAGCTAAAAAACACAATTTGCAAAACTCCATTAAATACCTTCAAGGTCTGGAGCAGATTTGGCCTGTGGACTCTTAAGAGGTTTAAAAGCAGTTATGAGCCCACTCGGAGCATTTGACCACACATCTCCACCAGACCTCTCCTCTGCTTACAGGGAATAACTCAATGTTCAGAGAGCTTTAAAGCGGCGGTCCGCATTGTTCCAGCTGGCGGAAAAAGGGAAATGAAGATGGAGTGGTTTGATTTCATTTGTTAGCAGGTGCATCCATTTTGTGTTGGTCCCCCCCCTCCCTCCTCCCTTGCACCCCCAGCCTCCTCGCCTCTCTCAGTCAAAGCGCTTATCAGAAATTGGACACCCCAGTGACAAATTGAGCCGGCGATTAAAGGGAGAAAGAGGGGAGCTTTGTTAAGTGCTGCTGATTGGGATCCCAGGCTGCCCTTGCACAGGAACTAGAGGCTTGTGTGTAGAAAGTGTGTGTTTGTGCGTCTGTGTGTGTCTGTGAGAAGATGTGTGCATGTTGGTCCAGTGCCAGGAGCAGAGCCGAGACCATGGCCATCTCTCCCATTTAGCCACTCTCCAGGTGTTCCCACGGCTTACGTTTCTGTTTCAAGTGCTCTATAAACAAGCCCCAATCAATGCAGCTGTTTCACCATCATGCTTTCATATAGACATGCAAACATACACACAGCGAGCTAGCATGAGGACCCCCCAAGATCTAATGACCACCTTCGTGTTGACAAGCTGAAGATGACACATAAGTACTCAGTGAGCTCATTTTACTCCAGTTCATGGGAGATAAAACTAAACGGATATTATAAACAGTGTGTGGGATGTTTTCTTGTAGTTATCGCTAATTTTCTTATGCAAATCCTGGCTAATGCTAATCACAGCTAACTTGCTCCGTAAAACATGTTTAATCAAGACAAAACAAACACGCCTCAATAAGCTAGTGCTACATTATGTTTCATATGCACAAAATAAACAAAACCAACTAAATTAAGCCATTCATTTGGTTATTGCCCACAAGGCTGCTGTTATAGTTGAGGTGCAATATAAACTTTTCTGTTGGGAGTCTGAAAAAGTGCCTGTCTCCACAGAGATGATATAATTTTGCCTAAAATCTTACACAGAATAATTATTAAATTTATCAGTCTAGTATTTTCTAAGTTACAGATTATTGCTCAAACGTTGCCTCTCCACAGATCTGACCATAGCCCATATATGGAAATATCTAACCCAGCGTTCAAAATAGAAAGTGAACATGGGCGCACTTCCGGCTCTATCTGCTCTGGCTCCAATTGGTTTTACACTGAAAAATTGTCAGCCCTCCTTCTCTGTAACCGCTTCGCCATTTTGGTCTTAAAATGTTCGTATTGCCCCGCTCTACTAGCCTGATTCAGCCGCCAGTTCAAACCGTCTGACCTCATAGCATTAGAATTTGTTTGCTCGACGGTAGGCAGTTACTTCTTTTCATTTAACCAATCGCTGCTATTTGGTCGTGACGTATGTAATGCGCCGCTAACAGGTCTATATTAAGCTTTTCCCAAATCCCATAGGAAGGGCTATATTGCGTTTCCCCTTGATAAAATTCACATTGTCTCTGTTCCAGCTTTAAATCCACGATCTCGGGAATCGTTGCCAACACAGAATGTCTGGCTCTTTGCTGATTGGCTGGTGCCCGAACTCACACTTCCGGGGTTTTTGCAAACTGTATAGTCTATTCCAATTCCTGACCTAGTCACGGGAGAGAAATGAAATTGAGTGGAGGCACTAGGGAGCGCCAGCCTGGCTACTACTCTACATGATCCTGGTGCTTTTATTGAATTATTTTATCCATACATAAATTCCTATTCCTAATATGGAACTCTGTACTAAATTCACTCCTATAACTGCTACCGTCATGAGCTTCATTTGACTGGAGCCGAACACTATGGGTGACATCACCTTTAATCCACTTCTTTACACAGTTTATGGCTCTGACCCATTATTTGCTTGCATAAATAGTAATGGATGGAGTGCTACAGAAAAGCCATACTGTAGAACATTCCACTCTCGTGCATCTTTAATCATTTATCACAAATTTTGATTGACTGTTTTTTTTTTGTAAATTTAAATATCAATATTCTACCCACTGTGACAAATGACCTGCTTAGTATTGACGTGCTAGCTGTGTTTAAATGGAGAATAAAGTTGCATTTTGGTCCCAGCAAGACCTGTTTTATTGACCCAGCATTAACCGGCCCTGGCCTGCTTGTGAGTGCAGCGACTGGGCAGAGGGGAGAGTGGGGGGCGGGGGAGCAGGCTCACACAGTACAAGCGCTGACTCCCACAAATCATCCTAAAAGGGCTTAACACACACAAAAAACTGCTCCCAGAGTTAGAGAGATTTATCCTCTGTGCCATTATACTAACTGGGGCTGTATATTTATCGCACTTCCCAGAAAAAAGAAACGCCTAATTAGACTTACTGTATGCCCGCCGCAGCTCAAACAAATCATGTTTTTGTCCAATTTTGCACCAAAAAAGGTAATTGGAGTGGTTTTGTCCCAGTTTAAATGCCAGGCGTAGCTCAAAATATGCCCAAGTGAGCTAGTTCTACATCTGAAATAACAATGGCACATGTCAAAAATTAATCTACCGGTATATGAATTCCAATAGTGTATTAGTCACAATGTCTGACTTGTTTTTAAAGATAAGATTAAAGGGGTGTATCTAATAGTTCAGTCTAAACAGGCACTTGCTTTGTGTTGTAACTTGTTTATGCATAATCTAAGTGACCTAGGCTATCTGCTTTGAAACAAACACAAATGTGAATGTCAATCTTATACCTTAGCAAACAGATAAGCAAGGAAGCAAACACACATATTTAGAGATTGCTCATAATTCAGAGGGGTTTGACAACAGCGTTAAATGTATACAACCAGTTTGATTAACTTTAAAGGTGTACAATGTATGTCTTGCCTTGTCTCCATGGAGATTTTGTTGCTTTGCCTGGAATGTTCCACAGTTTGGCGATAAACACACAAACAGGGGATGTCACTAGGTCAGATCTGTGAAGAAATTACCCCACTCACTGTAAGAATGTATGTTTTAAAGGTATTCATGAACAGTATAAATACCCAGATTGAATAAAGGCATGTTAGGTGAGTTTAATACCATATGCTAATAACTGTGGAAACCAAAAAAAAATAACATCTCCATGATAGCAGACGCAGCCCACACATAAAAAGTCACATAATTCTCCTTTAACTGTAACATGGCATTTTTTACATAACCAGAATTGAATAAACTCATGCTTAATAACATATACCAATAACTGTGGAAACCAAAAACAAACATCTCCGCGGTAGCAGATCCCCACACACATAAAAAGTTACATAGTTCTCCTTTAACTGGAACATGGCAACTTTTTGGATACAGTATAATGCATGTTTTTAGCCTTAACCTTATAACCTCATCCACAAAAACTGACCGACTATTCTGCTCTACAGCCACATACTTGTGCTTTAATCTCGCTCCTTTATTGATTCTTTCTGACCACAAAAGCACAAATTGTGGAGAGTACAGCAGCGACGTATTGAAAAGCCAAACCCTGCTTGATTAAAGTTGATCCACCCACGTCCGGTTTCTATGGCGGGTTGCTAAGGTCACCTGGCTCCATGGCAGCTCTGACATTCAGTCCGGACCAGTCCCAGCCTCCACAGAAATAACAGAGGCCTCTTTCTCTCAGGGCAGGTCTGTGTTGAGCTGTGTTCCCTTTGCCCCATGGCGACATTTTGTGGTCTGCCTTCACCTAGAGCTTTTTCCCAGAAGGCATCAGTGCTACGGCCAGGGCAGGGGGGAGGCAGGTGGTCCGCACAGAGAGGACAGGCAAACATCTCAACTGTGTGTCTGCTGCCTGGATTATTGCAACTACTTTTAACAATACTAAGCGCACAACTTCTTTTCCAGAGACCACTGCTACTACTCCAATTTAGGGCTGCATGATCTTCAAACAAAACTGAACTGTGATTTATGATTATATTTGTGACTTATGAACTTATCGTACAATATATGAAAGCAGGAACAATACATTTTGGAGCTCAATATTTATCATTGGTACATTTTCTTAGCAAATCTTTTATGTAATAAAATAAGATTGACCTGTATAGTGTAGAATAACTAACTTCTATGGCTATTGTTGGTTCATTTTGCCATTTATTTGTTGCAGCTCAGTGCTTTAAATGAAACTGTATATTTAAAAATTGGTTTACTGAGATAATCCTGCTTTGTGTCAGAAAATAAAGTAGTTTCAATATTATCGTTTATTGTAATATTTCTCTGTAGCAACATATCGTGCTTCAAAATTTGTTATTGAGATAGACCTAGCAATATATGTTCAAAAAGTAGGATTCTCTTCAGAGTCCACATTTTAAACCAGTCTGAAATATGAACTGATAAACTGATAGAAAGTCTGTGCTGAGCTGTGTTCCCTTTGCCCCACGGTAACGTTTTGTGGTCTGCCTTCATCTCCTCCACCTCCAGAGCTTTTTCCCAGAAGGCATCAGCGCTCCAGCCAGGGCAGGGGGGTGGATGGGCAGGTGGTCCGCACAGAGACAGGCAAACATCTCACCTGTGTGTCTGCTGCCTGGAACATGTGACTATGAGACACTGGCACAGCCTCTGACCCACTCACACAGCCAGTCAGGCCGTCACCGTAGTAAGTTCACAATCAAAGCAAAAGGGGGGCACTGCCATGACTCCATCTCTCTATCCAGTCATTCTTTCACATGGGCAACAACTCCAGGATTTGGGGACAAACTAACATATTTTTAAAATTCTGTTCAGAGTACACTGTAAATAACTCCAGGAGCACTTGAGAGAAGACTGAAATACAAACAGATTAACTAATACAAGAATGCCATAGTTATTTGAAAGATATCTGTGTAATATTCCACAACTAATGAAGTTGCTCCTACCTGGACAAATGAGATATTACACAGGTAATACAAGAATTCTATGCTGTATTTTCGCTAATGATAACCTGGACTTCTGTACAGTGTTTAGTTTCTGTGTATTTTTTTTTTTTTTACATTGAAATTACACAAATTCTGATTCTGGTACAAGTCAGGACAGTGAACTAGGGCTGTACGATGTTTGGGGAAAAAATGTAATTGCGCACATTGTAAACAATTAACATTTGAAAGAAGACTGAAATGAACTGATAACTATCTGTAGATCTCTAAACTGCAGGTATATAATGTTCTTTGCAGAGAACATTCTGTTATCCAGTTGCAGCCTTTGCGATTTGAAACTGAAATTGTGATTTCGATTCGATTGCGATATTTTGTGCAGCCCTACTCCAGTGCTCTCTACCCACACATTCCTTCACATATATTTTAAACCCACAGTCATCTTGATCCAAAGAGGTCAGGACAGTGAACTGGGCCTGTCATAACAATTATTATATCGACTTATTGTTCAATCTATGAAAGCTGGAACTATATTTTTTGGGGTCAATATTTAGTGTGTTAACATTTTCTCTGCACTACTGGGGAATGTTTGGTTATTTTTGTCTATACAATAAGATTTAAGCCGTAAAAGATTTAATTAATAACTTCTATGACTCATTACAGACTTTGCAAACTAAGTACTAAAGTGTTTCTAATGTTTTCTAACGATATTTTATTTATTTATATATATATGATATAGATATATATAGATATATATATAGATATAGATATATAGATATAGATAGATATATAGATATAGATATTTAAAATAGTTTTTGTGGTTTAAATCTGCTCTTGGTTTACTATTGTTAAAGTCACTGGCATACGTTAGTTTCACTATTATCATTTATCATCTATATTTACTTGAGCAATATATCGCATTTCAAATTTTGTTACCATGACCAGACTACAGTGAACTATAGAATACTCATTACTTTTTTTGGTGCAAAGAACATGGTTTGCATCCAAATAAAATCCACCTCCACAAACAAAACGGCTTGATGACATTACCACATAATAAACTATATTAAAACAGACAGCAAAGATCCATTAAAATATGTCCCTAGAGAATGCATAATATCTGGCAGCAAAATAATTCTAATAGTTCTTTCGACCAATAACAAAGTTCTAATGTTTCCGACTGCGCACAAATGCAGCGCTCCTCCTCCTCAAATCAAAGAGCCCAAAGCTAAGACCTTTGCTGCCATGGTAACAATCAGTTTAATGAACCAGTGACAGTGAAAATGACAAAGAGGGGGAAATTAGGTCATCATTTCTACTTTTTGTACTGTGCAAGAATGAGAAGAGGAGACTATAGGCCTGTGAATGTCAGCGCTGTCCAAGTGCCCTTCTACTAATGCGGATATATTGATACAAGTCCTTTTACTACTCGAACAGATTATTTTTGGAGGCATTGGATAAGTTACTATGGAAACTTCTTTTAATTAGTTAAATAGCTACTATCATAATGTATGAGTATGTTGGTCCTCTAAGTGTCTTTTATTGATTACATTTTTTCTATTAGTTTTATTATTTATGTTTTATATTGACTTGTTTATTTATTTGTATACTATTTTTAATTAATGTATTAATTTATATTGGACTCTATGCACTTTGGAGATTTGTGTTGGTAAAATGTGCTATACAAATAAAGTTGCACTGGATATTATTGGAGAGAAAGTTGTTGCCAAAAAACATATTTATCATATATTTAATCGCTTAAACTATAATTGTTGGACTGGATTCATATTGTCACAACACAAAAACGTTCAAACTCAGTTTCAATATCAAAGAAAAGGCTTGAGCCTGAATACTTTGTGATATTACAATGACAATAAAAACAGGATTTTTTGGACATTTAAATAATATTTGTCAACATGAAGCAATCATAGTTTCTTTAATATTATATCAACAACCAAAGGATCTTGAAATACTATATTATTGCAGCTACTTTTGTAGAGATTACTGCAACTACCCCAATTTAAGGCTGCATGATTTTAGCAGAAAAAAGAAGAAACAGACAAAAATAGAATAATTTACGATTGTATCTGCAATATATGTTCAAAAAGAAGAATTCTGCACGTTTTAAACTAGTACAGATGTATGACAGAAGACAAGAGAAATGTTTATAGAAACTACAGGTACAAAACTTCTCTAAAAAGAAAGAATATATTGTTCTTTGCAGAGGACATTATTAAAATAATTGCAGCCTTTGTAATTTGATAAGTGCAAAAACTCAAATTATGATTTCGTTTTGATTGCGTTACACTGTGCAGTCACACTAACACACAATTCATCTTGAGCAGCCTTAAACCTTGAGTATACCTCCTCTCCTTCAATATTATTTAGCATAAACCTGCCCATTATCAGATACGGTGAATAATGGGCTGATAAAACTTCCCCTTCGCTGTGTCTCGCTTGCATCATGCCTGCCTCATACACATCTCAAATACGTGTCAAATATTTCAAGACTGATGAGGTCTGCTCAAAGGTCTGTGCCACCGAACGCCGAGTTAATGCACCCGCCAGCAAATTTTTTACCATCGACCCCCATCCCGTGCAATAAGGAGAGAGCCATCAATCAGGGTGGGACGGACGACACCAGAACGCGCTGATGAAGTGGGGGGCTTCGGAGCTTAATGACGAATGGATCCCGCTGATATGGACGCAGTGTACGATGACAGTCCGCCGAGAACGCTTGACCTTTCCATGAAATCCTCAGCTGCGATTTCGCCAGTGCAGAAGAAGAAGTGGGAGAATATGCAAACTGCTGTTACTGGGGAAAGTATTGTAAGTGTGCAGGTAAAGCTGAACAATAGTATTAGGTTGGGAAAGTTGGGGGGTGATGTGTTTGCAGACCTAAATCTATATTTCTCATACATTTTTTTTATTATTTTTGTTCTTTCATATAATTTTTGGAGAATATTCCCTATATATCAGAACTGCAGTGTTTCCCAGTTCTGAAATGAGACTATGGTGGCCCCCATAGTCAATTTTTTACCGCCATAGTCTAAAACACAGTTGGTAATAGACAAATTACAAATTATACTTTTACATATTGTACTATTTTTGATCTATAATCACAGCTTTTTTTTCAGTAGAGGCAATGTGACATTTATGCACCAAAATATTGTATTAAATAAAATGATAATCCATAGTATAAACCTGTGGGAAACACTGTATAGTTACGTTTTATGTTTTCTGCCAATACAATGAGCAATAAATTGTGATTTTGTTATGTCAAACTTTACCAAATTGTTTTTAGACAATGGTGTGGACTACATACATATTTGGCATAGTTTGTGTAAGGATTCAAATGTAGCCATCTTGAAGTCACTTGAGTTAATGCTAATGTTGGTAACTTGATATGTCAACATGCAACACATCACATGAAAAACAGATCCATTCAGCATTCAGACTTCAGAAAATATGGGAGGCCCTTATTAATGAAAAGTAGCAGCATTTGACTGTGACATTGGGAACATATTCAAAGTTTGTACAGACAGAAAGTACAGCAACTTCTACTATTATTTTACCTATTCAGACAAACACTGCCTTGCTGATTTGAAGGACTTTGTGAGGACCCACTGAGGACCATTCACCATTGAACAGATATATTTTGATTTGAATTGCTTGATTGCTATGACCACAGAGGATGATTGCCATACCTTGTAACCTATGAATTTCTGCTACTTCACACAAGGTTTCTCATATTGTATGGAAAAACTGCTTCCACAAATAGAGCAATTGTACAACTTTTACAACCTCACAAATGGTTCAAAATATAATTCTATATACTTCGAGGCCAGGTAAAAGTTTGTTATGAACTTTTTAAAAATGATATAGATTATAACTGCGCTACAGTTGAGGTAATAAATTCAGCAAAAAGGTAGAATGCATAAACTTGAGTTAAACATCCAATTTGAAATTCAAGGCTCTAAAAAGAACTGCGTGTGTCCTTGTTTTCAAAAGTTCCTTGAATGCAGCACAGAGTGTGTTTAGTGTAGACCCTCTGACCCCACCCTCCTCTGCTCCCACATCAGGCTCTGGGAGTGACCTTCATGCTGCCTGATAGTCCCGCTAATTGGGGTCTCCACAGAGCACCCCCACGCAGAAGGCCCCCCCATGCCGGGCTGGAGGAGAGGCTATGGGGTGAAAGGGAGGCAGACAGAAGAGAGGAGGGAGTTATCTGTACAGCAGGACCCTGGGATCAAAAAACTCAAAGAAATCAGGCCTGAACTTATCACAATTTAAATGCAATTGACAAAAAGCAGAGCAAAAACTAGTATGCAGTAAACATTTAGATTCAAGAAGAGCACAGTAACGCCAGGATGTTGCTGCTTCAGCCCAAACACTTGATTTAATGTCAACAGATGCTCAGCAAATGCCTCAAGAGGAGTAAAGGAGGAGCAGGAAAGATGGTTAAAGCAACATCGTAACTTTCAGGAGGTGGCCTGATTCTATGAAAATATAAAGTTAAAACCATACTTCGGAACATTCTCCAGGGATATAGACAGGTTTTATGTCAAAAGGTGAAATATTGTTGTCAAGCAACATTTCCATGGAAAGAAACAGGAAGTGCCCCTCCTTCATGCCAAGTATGAGTCAGGTTTATGGAGCTGTGAGCCTGCTCACAGTAAGAACATGTTTCAGTGCAATAAAAACTTGTGAAAAGTGAAAAAGCAGGATTTAATAGCAATCTATATTTGGGCTAAAAAGTTACATGGTGGGGCTTTTATGATAGAGCTGAGGAATATAACACTACGTCAGTGAGAATGCCCTGGAAAAAGGTCAGGTCAGACGATGGGGACATGTGGAACAACCCGGACCATAGCGACAGCTGCTAAAAGGCCAATAAACACAGAGGAGTGACATGACAATGAATGAATTTATACAACTGGGAGTGAAGCAAGCACTAAATAACATGGAAGTGCTTTCATTAGCCCGTTTTTCACATAGACTAAAACTGATGACAGTGGCACAATGCTTTTTATTTGAATCATTTCATCTTCTCATGCAATTTGTGGAGTATAAATGTCATTTACTGCTTATATTTAATCTTACATCAGTGATTTTATCTAGCGGAGTCACTATGGATTTATAATAATACTATGAGCAACAAAGTCTCGTTTTGTTATGCCAATGTATAGTTCAGGATATTTTCGGACTATTAGGGGCCACCGTAGTCTCCTGCATTAGCTTAATCCATTTACTATTCCTCTTCCAAAGCCAAAGTCCACAAACCATTCATCAGAGCTAGCTTGTTAAGAATTGTACTATAAAATGCTAACCCGCAAGAACACATAAAACGCTTGCTGGGTAAAGAGGGGACCACATGACACATGTTTCTTGACAAAGAGAGAGCCTCAGGGAATAACAAAAGATATTATTAAGCATAACATGGGACCTCCCGGGGTCAAAGGGCTCATGTTTTGGCTGTAATCAGTGGGATTGGTTGCATGTTAGCATGAAACTTTTGAAGTAGCAGTTCTATCCAATTAGGTTGTATAATATTAATAATATGCAATAAATATACATAAATATGTAATAAATAGTCAATTCTGAGCATCCAGATTACTCTAGGAATATAATAATACAATAATACAACTTTTGGATGATTCTTTACCATTGCGTGATTGTGATTAGTAATTTGGAGATCCAAGTAAAAGTATAAAAGGAGACCGCGCTATTTTTTGTTTTTACAGCACCCCAACTACATGTAAAAAGTTGATATTCTCAACCATACAAAATAAACAATCCAACCTAAAGCAACTTTTTCCCTTAGTTTTAGCCTGCTCACTTGTGAAAGCGCTTTACAAACCTATATTTTCAGGAACCCATCAGTCATCGGAGGAGTTTCTCTCAAAGCATTAGGGTCAGGGCTACAGTTCATTTACAGCGGCTGCAGCTGGGAGCCCTCAGCTTGCCAACACATCATCATATCAAGGCCACTTCCTATCACAGTGATCAGCAGTCTGTAATAAAAAGCAGACAAAATGTACAGGAAGTCATGTGGTAAATATAGTGAGCTTTATTGAGTGCCTGCGCAGTGCTTTTAAGGTTAAGGGACCCTTTTGTGCAGGAATTCAAAGACGTACAGTGAGTGAAGCCATTTGCGCCAGCCATAGATCCACTGAATGAGAGTTTGAGCAGCCATGGCCATGAATAGAAAGGTCTGCATTTAATTTGCTAATCCATCATTCCAATTGTGCCCGGTAACAAAGGCGGAGGAGAGTGGTGGGGCATTCATAGCCAATGGAGCATGCTGAGGGGTGCGTGTGTGGTTCTCCATGGAGCCAGAGAGGCCGTGGCCCTTGCCCTCAAAGCTTGGCCAAGGCTGGGGTAGAATGGGCTCAATGCAGGCAAGACTAATCCCTTCATGTCCAAAGAATTGTTTAACTATGTTTGACTGATTAACCCAAACCCCCCTTCACTACACTTACAATTATCCTTTTTCAATCAAGTCTCCTGCTCTCATCACACAGCAGCACGGGGGTAATGATGGAGAGATACAGAAAAAGAACAAATGAAAGAAACAAAGACACTGCACTGCAATGCTTTTGGTGGGAGAGAGCACATAGGAGTGAAAAGGACAGAGTTTCTAGTCCTCCAAATGCACAGAGCACATGAATCCGCCTGAACCAGCTGTTGCTAACATCCAAAGGTCACACGACTCTAGCCTTGAGAGCTTTTCCAGTTCAGAGTCAGCGCTAATGTGTTAGCAATAGCATACTCTGCTTTTTCTCCAGCTCCATGGGAGAAACAGGCAAATTTAAAAGGTACTCTCCAGCGTGAAAAAAGAGGTTGTCTGGAAGATTAACCCAGCTTCCTTTTATAGCCCCTGACAAGAGGTTAAATCACACATTACACCGCATGAAATGTCTCCCAGTAATTAGATCAAGAGTATGAGTCTCTCTCCCTCCCCTTGCAGACCGCAGCTGATCAAAGACTAATGATGGTGTCAGTGCCATTGGCAGTGCAGGCTGGGTAAATCTCCCCATCGGGATGGCAATCTGTCAGGGCTGCGAGCTCTGCTAAACAGCACAGGACATGAGGACAATGAGGCTTGACACAAAGTAGACTAAATGAAGCTGGTTGTTACCTACAGCGATCCCTGAGCCGTGCAGCGCTCTTTATGCGCCATTAAAATCCAAAGTAATCATTAGCAGCTCTTTGTTTTGGGTCCAGGCGTGTTGGAAATTTATGTGCGCACATCAGCTGCAAACATGTCCGTCACATCTGGAAGTTTGAGTCAGTAACAGTTAACAGTCCTCTCAATCCGAGACTCAGCTTTATTGTTGTCAAAATACTTCATAAATCAATTGTTAAAGGTGCACTGTGCAACTTTTCTGGAAGAGGATCCATCACCTCCTGTGTTCATAGAGATGTTACTGCTTTGCCTGGAATGTCCATGGTATGAAATTAAACAAATACCTCTAGCATTTATTTATCACGGGGGTTTCTATTGCTCAAAAATAGAATAATTCCTTCTGTGAATAGGAGCAAGTCTCCACAGATCTGAATTGTAAAGTAGCATAGTACTGTAACCTGCTAGTCTCCCTTGTGATCAATAGGTCTAATCTATACTGTAGAACATTCTAGACAAAGCAATGACATTTCCATGGCAGTAGAAATGTTACGCAGTGCACCTTTGAACTAGTATTGAAACTAGATACTCATTTGAACAAGTATTGATTCTGAATAGGACTAAATCTCTGTCACTACTAGTACAATGCACATTAATGTTGATAATTACACTATTGTCTTTGTTTCATTGTGGAATTGAAATCTGTATTGAATATCAAGTATCCGTAGTATTGAAATGAAGTTTGAGTTTTTAGTATGGTGAACGACAACTCTACTCAGCTCCTGTAAATTTACGCACACGCTGCCATATGCAGACTTTGGACTGATTTAATGAAAAGGCTGTTATAAATATCTCACAAAAGCCTCGCAAAATAGTGCCAGCCCCTGCCAGAATGGACCATTTGTCCAAACACAAACCAGATTATTCAAATTGAGAGCTCATATAGATCCACATGGGCCCATTATAAGTACTGGAGCCAGTGTCATCTCTTTCATGTTACAAATTCCTCCAGTGGACCTAAGAGTGCAGCAAGTAAATGTGATACAGCCAGTAGACCACAATGTACTTATAAAAACAGATAAATGCCAGATCATTTCCAACCAAATCGAATATGTTTAAGAGAAAACAAAGACTCAATGTTTCAAACTGTGCAAGATATTCACATTAAACCAAAACATGTGATCAAGTTAATTTAATCAAACTTAAACAGCCCCAAGGCTCCTGACACTAGAGAACAACAGCATATTTACATATTCAAGTGAAAATATCTGTGAAAGAAAACTCAGCCGTGTAGCTTTTGTTTAACATAGTTCACATCAATGCTATTTGACCATGGTTTAATATGCAAAGGATTCTTTAGAGCATCTTAACATTAAATTTACTACACAATGACAATGTTGCAAGTCAAAACAAAGCTGAAAAACATTGCTTGCACTGTATAGTTAAGATCAAGAAAAGCATGAACAAATTATTGGTTTCTTCACAATTGTAGAAGTGAAAATAACTTACTTACTCTTGAACTATGAGTATTTTCAGGTCTATTGCACAGACCACTGACAAATTCTAGCATTTCTGTAGCAACCATCAAAAACAGATCCAAAACCAAGTTAAAAAGTATTCAAAAGACAGTTGATGTTTGATTACCTCGTGTTTTTTGCATTGTTTTGTGTGTATTTTCAGTATAGAGAGAGGGGCTTGTCTGTTTTTGTATGTACTATATTTCAAAATCAGAAAAAAAGTATACAAAATAGCAGTGGAACAACATGACAAGACTGTGGGTTACTGGTAAAAACACATTCTAAGTCTTTTGGGCCAGAATATTTTTGAATGGATGCTAAATGTATTATTTAGCAGCTTTAAAATCTAAAAAAAAAAAAACATGAGGCCAACTGAATGATGTGTGACAGTGCAGACACAGCAGACCAAGTGCCTCTACAAGCTTGAAGTTGAAGGAGAAATAGCGCTGAATGGTTTTGGGAATATATCTAAGTTTACATTTTAAACGCGTCCGAGACAATTGACAAAAAGACTGAAATATGAACTGACAAACTAATACTAAGAATCGCATTTCAGAACTTGTTTGTGCAGATCTAAACTACAGGGTTAGCAGCATTTATGCAGAATACGACAGTATACTTTGTGGTTTGTGGAGGAAATTATCATACTTAGGCCTGTCACAATAATTACTATATGAACTTATCTTTCAGTATATGATTGCTGAAACAATATATTTTCAGTATTTATTGTTTGTACCATTTCTTTGCATGATGGGAGTTTTTGCCATCTGATAAGATTTGAGCTGCAGAGGGTAGAATAAATAACTTTGATCGCTAATTATTAGTTCTGCTTTTTATTTGTTGCAGCTAGTGTGATATAATGATAAAGTATATATTATAAAAGTATATTAAAAACTGTCAAAGTATTTTAAATATTATCGTTTATAGCAATGTGTCTCTGTAGCAATGCATCGTACTTCAAAATTGGCTATTGTGACAGTCTTTATAAACTGCGATTTTAGTGATTTGCTAGTTTCATCCATTCAAATTGCAATTTTGATTTGATTAATACTGCAGTCCTAAGGAGAAGTATAATTATTAAGCAGGTATTCAAAAGCAAGTACATTCTATACATTCACACTGCCTTTTCATATTTTCACTGAAGTTGATCTGAGCAGCACCTGGTCCCTGGTTTGATGGTGTGACAGACCTTGTGGCTATTAATTACCCATAGTGTAGGCAGCCCCATGCAAAGATGAGACCCAGTGATGTGAGATATGGCTGCTCCTCTCACACAGCGTTAGAGACCTGCCTCAGGACCCTTCTTTACACATGAGTACTTTAGAGTGCGCCTTTCAAATCACGACCACAGCACACCCCCCGCCCTCCTCCTCAGTCTGCAACCCAATCTCAATCACATTCAGACGATGTTACAGTACTTGAGGGGATGTTTTCTGACTAATGCAAAAAGTGGGCTGTGCAGTAGGATGATAAAGGTTGACATTTTCCCTTCTCTAATTCAATGCTTCCTTTGTAAACAGACGCATGCTTTTTAGTGGAGTGCATACACTGGCAAAAACACATTATACATTATGGTCAATTTTATCATTTGCTCTCCAAGTCATGTGCAGCAGACAAAAGAGAAATGGTAAAAAAAAATAAAAATAAATGTATTAAAGATAGGATAGGAAGTAAGAGTTTAGCTGTTTAGTCGATTAATCGGTTGATTAGTTAGTTAGTTGTCATTTTATTACAATTATAAAGCCTTATATGGGACAACAGCAGAAAGGAGAAGTGAGCGAGCTGGTATTTTTTGGTATTTATATGTTAAAAGGTGACTGTGGAACATTCCGCGCAAAGCAATAACATCTTCAAGGAGATGTGTAAGCAGGTAGCGGACCCTCCACCAGAAAAGTTACACAAAGCACCTTTAATCGGTCTTTATAAACACATTTTTTCCAAGTACTTTTCTGCATAAATTGTTGTTTTTGCAAGCTCAGGTGTCTTACAAAAGGGCAGTTTGGGTTAAATACATACAGATACAAAAAAGCTTTAAGAGCTTTTGCCTTATACACCCCTTTTTAGTCAACTAACCGATCGGCAGAACATGTCTTTAGGCGACCATAGCCCTAAAGAGCATATTCTTTGTTGTCAGGCAAACGTAGCTCTAAAAAACTGACAGCTTTTCATTAGTACTCCAAAAAAGAGCCCCTCTCAAACAACAAGTTCACCCCAAAAGTTTGACCTGGATCTTAACCCCTTAACCCCGTACAGGTGGCCCATGCACAAAGCAGGGCATCAGTGCTTTCCACTCAAAGATCATTCACATGAAGTTCAATGGTGCCATTCTAACACCATGAAAAGCATTCCTAGTAGATTCAACTGAAAAGCAAGGATTTTTCAGACTGAGGTTTTATAAAAGCAAATAAATAATATCACATCACTCATTCTAAAAGTATTCAGTAAAGGTTCATTTCTGCCCTGTGAATGTGGATTTTTAGCATTGATACCTGCTCAAATGAGTATCTAGAGTCAATAGACATGATGAATATATATATATATATATATATATATATATATATATATATATATATATATATATATGTGTGTGTGTGTGTGTGTGTGTGTGTGTGTGTGTGTGTGTGTGTATATATATATATACATATATACACACATATACATATACACACACACACATTATATATATATATATATATATATATATATATATATATATATATATATATATATATATACACACACATATATATACACATATATATATACACACATATATATACACATATATATATACATATATATACTTATTGCTCAATATATGAAAACTGGTAGAATATATTTTTGGGGCTCAGTATGTGTCAGTCATGTGTACAATTTCATCGCAATAGTGGGTAGTTTTTGGTAGATTTGAGCTATAGAGGGTAGAATAAATAGCTAATTATTGGTTATTTGTGCCATTTATTGTTTGTAGCATATGCCTTTTAATGGTACTATTCAAAAATTGGTTTACTGGGATTACCTTGTGTTGTATCAGTGGCATAAAGCAGTTTCAATATTATTGTTTATCACAATATGCCTCTGTAGCAAGATATTGTGCTTCAAAATTAGTTAAATTTGATACCCAAGTGTTGATACCAGTTTAGTATCAATTAATATCTGATTTTTGATACTTTTGACAACCTTACCTTGCTTAGGTTTGTTATGATCATACTGAGATAAGACCACAGCCACATTCTGACACTGAGTTGGAGTTTGCTGGAGCCCGTCTGAGCTGAACTTTGACCTGTTATGATGTTTCCCACAGTGACCACTAACTGCACCTCGGTACATTCCAGGAAGTAAGGCCAATGCACCAGAGGAGGAGACATGCACAACATGCACTCACAGTACTAGGCCTGTCATGATAATTACTGTATAGACTTATTGTTCAACACATGATAGATGGGACAATCATTTCTGAGGTTTCTGTATTTACTGTGGGTACTTTTTTGTCTAGAATTTTATGGTATTTTTCTGTACTGCGATAAAATTTGAGCTGTAGAGGGTTGAATACATAACTTAAATGACGAATTAAGGGTTTAATTCATATATTGCAGCTCATGTTCATTAACAATACTGTACATAAAGAATTATTTCTTGTGTTGAAATCCTGCTTTAGGTTTATCATGTCAATGGCTCTCCACCATCTATATTATCTTCAACAACATGTTGCATTTCAAAATGTTACCATGACAAACCTACACAATAATATGCCATGTTTACTGTATCAGAAAGAGCTCTTCATCCTTTGTGCTTTCACCGCTCTGTTTCAGAATGCAGTGGTGGGTTGTGGGTCTGTGGTGGGCTGTAGGTCTGTGGTGGGCCATAGGTCTGGTACAGAGGACCCAGTCAGAACTGGCGACTGTTTGGACAATGTAGGTGTCTGGCACGCTGCCTGTCTAGAATAACGATCCAGTGGAACTGCTACAAAACTCCTGCCGCTTTCTTTGAAGTGGAGGGTCAATAACACAAACTCACTACACTGTTTTTGGAATGTAACTGTTAAAACTCCACAGGGGCAGTTGTACATTGCTATCAGTGAGAAAATGTTGGCTTCAAACAGGCTCAGAATGACATGCCAGAGATTAGCCTCCGAAGGTCACAGTCTTAGCCTATCCTTTCAGCTGCTTTTCACAACACAACCCCAGGCCCTTTGGAACAACAGGAAGAATGTCATCTGGTTACTTTTCAAGGCACGGAGATACCATTCACTGGGGTACACAATGGCCACAAACAGGACCAGAGGCTGAGGAGGTTATAAAGGGCTCCATTCTGGGCATGGCCAGCTCTCCAAGCACACACACGCACACGCACATACACACACACAGGCAGGAGGAGAGGGGCTGAGAGGTGCTATGTACTGACCGCTAACCTCCGGCTCTTCTCATCTCAAAGGTTCACATCATCAGGACTGTCACACACCGCTCCTGCAAACGTGACGGCGGCCAACCTGGCAACCACATGTTATTCTGTCTGTGTTTGAACAGAGAAGTTGAGAAGAGAAACTTTCTTAAAGGTCCACCATGTTACTTTTGTGGTGGAGGGTCTGTCACATGCTTGTCTCCAATGGAGATTTGCTTAGAATCATTTTGCAAGTTGGGTCACCTCTCCACAGATCTGACCTGTAACTTGGTCTGGTGCCATCATCTACTTTTCTCCACGGACAAGCAGATGATGCCACTGGGGCAGGTTAAAGGTCAGATCTGTGGAGAGTAGACCCTGCTCAAGAAGAATCTGTTGTCGTTTAAAGCAATAAAAACACCTATAACAGAATAAATACCAGATAGAATAGAATTTAACACCACATATGCAACATTTCAGGCAACATATCTCCACAAAGACGAGTAGGTTGCAAACCCCCACCAGAAAAGTTACATACTGAGCCTTTAAGTAAACATAAGTGCCGTTCCACCCCAGATTTATAATTAAATTCACACTACAGGGATTTTACTGAAAACTAAAATAAATCCCATACACCACTTGGAGCAAAAATCCTTCAAAAATTACAGTCTCTTAATGAGGGCTGTGAAATATTAAAAATAAAGCCTAATTAGCCCACAGCACTTTACATCTCCTCCCTGCTCTAATCCTCTGGTAGCATAGCCTTATCTAATGTCTGCGGCTGCTATGACACTCACAAGCCCACTCTGTACATCCCCCCACACCATAACCCATCCACTTGATATGGCCTTGCAGCTTTAGAGCTTTACTGTCGTGGCTTTCTCTTGACCCCCAACTCCGGGTCAAGCTCCAGGCCTCTGCAGAAGTCACTAATGATGCTCTGAAATGCTTTGCTGGCATGGGTGTGTGAAAGTGAAGCAATAACGGAGGACACATGCTAATGGTGTCTATTAAAATTGCTTAAGTGTGATGTAAAACTCGCCTGGCAACCTCCTCTTGTGAAAGGCTTTGGGGGCGGAGAGGGGAGTCAGCAGGCCTGTCACGATAATTACTATATCGAGTTCAATATATGGGAGCTGGAATAATATTTTTAGGGTGCAATATATATATATGGTGTGTCTGTGCACAAGTGGGGAATTACTTTCTTATTTAATAATAATAATACATCATACTTACATAGCACTTTTTTGGACACTCAAACCCACTTTAAAAACAACAGGAACCAATAGAAGACGACAATGGAAATACATGGGGGGAATGCAAGATTGAACAGGTGAGAATGTTTTTATAGTACCATAAGATTTGAGTTATGTTAGGTTGAATAAATAACTTAAACTTCCATAACTAAATCATACTTAATCTTACTTAAGTGATAAAGTGTTTCAGTTCTGCCATTTCCAAATAAGGTTATAGGGATTATCAAGGTTTGAGTTTCATAATTTATTGTGATATTTTTTATGTAGTAATATATATTGCACTGGAAAAACTCTTAATGTATAGGATTGTCAATAACAATTTGAAGTGTGATTTATTGGTGAAGAAAATATGTAGACAATGAATCATAAGTAATACTGAACAAACTTACCACTGACACATTAACCCTAGAACGATTCTAAATGTGCAATATCATTAAAAAACATGAGTGGCAATAAATAAATCACACAATGAAACTTGCTTAGTTTGTATCTAATGAATCATATACATTATTTACTCAACCCTCTATATTTCAATCTGATCATGGTACAGAGACATAAAAATAAGTTCCCCACAATAAAGATTGACCGCCAAAAATATTCTATCTATCATGTACTGAAGTCGATCTAGTAATTATCTCGACAGGAATAATCGTAACAGGAGGAGGGTCAGTGATCCGACTGGGACGACCTTATCTTGTGCCATAAACATATTTGTACTGATGGTTTTGCAGTCCCTTTGAGATGAAGATGATAAACAAGCAGTCTTGATCACAAAATGAGATGATGTCGTCCTGAACCTTGCTCCTCCTGTTTCTCCTGCTATAGCCCCAGGAGTCACTGTAAGGTCTAGAAGATCCTCCAATGATTACCCTGAAGCACAAGACACAACAATACCACAAATCTTTTTCATCTCGCTGTTTGAAATTTGCAGCACTCCCCGGCTTAAGGCGGTTTTGCTTTGAGCTGTATAAAATATTGCAATTGAATCGAAATCGCAATTTGACTTGGCTCACTTATCAAACCGCAAAGGCTGCAATTCTTTACACTAAATATAGATAGCTGATTGACTAAAAGCTTGGTGTACCTGTAGTTTAAACCTCTACAAACATGTTCTGAATTTGATGTGACACTTGCATTATTTTACCAGTTCATATTTCACTCCTCTTTCAAATGTCAATTCTATCTAATCCAGTTGTTATTTTGCAATGTGCGGAACAGAAACCTATTTTTAAACATATTGCAGATCTAATCACAATAATAATAATAAAAAAATAAAAAAAAAACACAATTATATTTTCTTCCAAAAATCATACAGCCCTACTTTTGCTGACACACAGAATGAAAGAAGAATGTTGCTTATTTGTTGCCCTTAATTATAACCAATGGCAACATGCAAATCAAAAAAAAAGAATCAAAAACACACGTACAGGACTCGGGCTTAGTGCCGGTGGATATTTGGCCCCATTAAAAAGCAGAGCATGTGAGCTAGCCTAAATGTCATGTCACAGCTGACCTCTGCCTCTCCCCTGCAGGTTCAGCTCTTTGTTCTCACATCCTGGAGTTGCCCATGTTGATGTCCAAAACACCTGATCTGCTGGTATCATGTGGCTGCAGTGGATTTTAGCCCAAGCCTGACCTGTTTTTGACCCTTCGTGCCGCACCTCCTGACTTTCACAAAGACAACCAAACATCTGCTCCCAGTCTGAAACCGGACTCACGCTGCTCACAGTCACCGGGTGGGCCTGGCTCTTGTAATGGTGGGTAACGGAGTGGGCGAGTGGAGACTAACAACTGCAATGATGGACTCTAAATGTTTAAAGTGCATATGGCAGGTTTTCATGTTTTTCTAATTATGACTTGGTTTGGTAGGATCTTGGTACCTGTGGTAAATATTTATCATAGTTTTGCATCAGTTAAGTGGCAGTTTGTGGAAAATAGTTGAGAGGAAAAGGACCGGTGAGTTCTGAAACTATGTCATAAACACCAAAAATTCTACCTAAAATGCAGGGACAATTTAGTCACAAGGAAGCCAGTTTAAACATTGATTTAACAAAATCAATGTTAATTTGTTATATAATAGTCTAATTATAACTATTGTGCCATTTAGTTTTGATCTTTGTTAACAATATTTTTTGCTAGGTAACATTTATTAAATTACCTCTACATATGTCATATCTGTCTATTGATACTTTGCAGTCAGATCACGCTGGGGGTGTTCTACATTTATGTCTATAGAAGAATGCTCAGCCGTTCGTGGTTCCACTTCTTCTTCTTCCATTTGTGGTTAGGTGCTTAATTTTCAAGAAATAAGGAGAGACAGACTAATTGGAAAAATTGTTGGCTAATGGTAGCTAGCTTGTGACTGTGAATGTTATTTGAGAGAGACGGTACAAAATCATCTCTCCTATTGTACTTCCAACTATTAGTCAGTTCTTTTCATATTATGTTAAATGAAAGCTCTGATTAAAATTTTAACTTCCAGCTTCTAACAACCAGGGAATGCTGATGACATCAGTTGCAAAGTATCAATATAATTTTTTTGTAAAATCTTAAAATATAATGATGTTAACTGTGTTTTAGTGAAATGAGTAGTCTAACCTGTCATACGCACTTTAAGCCCAATGCTACCTGGGATGTGTTTTTCCTCCCCTGCCCCGGAAACTAGAGTGCATCCTCATTTGGCAAATGGATTTCACAAATGCGGCTCATCTGAAAACAACCACAGTGGATAGAAATGGTGCTATGCTCATAAATTCCCAGACAACACCTGCAAGAGATTTAACATACACAGATTCGAATAGAGAGCAGTTGTGGAATAGGACGAAAGGGGCGCATACATTTCCAATTCAAGTACAATCTCTGAAAAGCAACATAAAATTACAGACTTTCAGTAAAGTGCATCCTGCCAAGTGGCTCACTGTGACGCAGTGGAATTATTGCATCAAAAATCCGCCCGTTAGTCAAGCCATTTCAGAACCACCAATCACAGAGGCTGGACGGTACTAATCAATGTATTTTAATGAGCTCTTGTAAGAATCCCAACAACAGCTGAAACATTAAAGCACGCTCAACTTCTCTTGCTTCTCCCTTTGTACCTTGTGATCTGTTATTCATAGTCCGCTCTGAAGTCTCAAAGAAATAAAACCAACGCTTTGATGTTCTCTTCTTATTGCTGCAGTCCATAACAAGCCCAATGTTGGGAATCAGATCTTAAAAACTGTCACGTGTTGAACTTTCGGTAACACAAAACATCCGGGCCTTGTGTGCACGCTACTTATAATCACTGAGACGCCTCTGTGTGAGAAACAAACAATCATCACCCGTTAATATGCGCTTTGTCACTTGCGGCTTACTATAAATACTCCACTCCGCCAGTCAAGCTTATACCTAAAGACTCGGTGAGCTCTGGGAATTGTTTAACTGTTCACACAAGCAGCCCTAGACAGACAGCCCATAAAAAGAAGCTACACAAGATTTGTAGAGGAAACTACCCTTCCAGACCGCAATGTAAATCAATATGTTCCAATGCATTTGTCAGTGGTTTTGGCTGGAAAACCTGAAGCCAAGTTGCTTTTTCCCCTTAAAGTATCTGAGTTTGCAGTGACGAGGCAGAAGATTCAGCAAATGAGTCACAGGCAAGAGAGTAGAGAGAGACACAGACAAAGGCATTAATTAACACATGCAATCAAGTGTTGTTACAGTTTAGGGAAGAGTTACTGCATTGCTTAACGCAGCAGGGACTGATCAAATGAACTGCTGACCACTAGACTGCCTCGGAAATACCCAAAAGTCATCACTTCTATCAGAATCCAATCCACTTTGAAGTAGGGCTGACAGGATAACACATTTTAAAGCATGATATATTGCTACAGAGAAATACTGCGATAAATTATAATACTGAAACTACTTTGCCACTGATCCAAAACAGGATAATCCCAGTAGACCCATTTTTAAACAAACAATATCATTAAAAAGCCTGCGCTGCCACAAATAAATAGCAAAATGAACAGATAATTAGCCATAACAGTAATTTATTCTACTCTCGACAGCTCAAATCTTATGGCATTGCATAAAAATGTCAAAACTCTCCCCATTATTGCAAAGAAAAATGACCCATGATAAATACTGAGATCCAAAATATATTGTTCCAGCTATCATATATTCAAAGATAAGTCAATGTAGTAATTATAGTGATATGCCTACTTCGAAGTTGGTTTTAATTCAAAAGTACACTAATAAAGCATTTGTGAAAGTTAGCTTAGTTGTCAATTTATCCATATCCTGTCACAGAGCTGTCGTATTTCTATCATTAATGGCGCAATACATTTCACAGCAGAGCAGAGACCTTTGCTGTCATTTCACTGCCAGACCTAATTATTCTTCACTGCGTTGGGAAACATAGCACCCTAATGCAAACAGGGCTCATTCTGCACTACAGCATAATTGTACTAGTCGGTGGGTCTGAGTTCCCCCTTCAACGAGGTCTAAAATGTAATTATCTGCTCTTTGGAAAATGTAGAGGCACAGAGCTACATTGCAAAACTGCACTTTTGAAGCAAGTACGGTGAGGCAGTCGCTTGAGTAAGCACAGGATATTACTGAGCACATCCTCCCCGCTGTCATAAATTAAACAACCTCACCTTTGTTATGGTTAGGAGTAGATAATGGATTTTTTACATAACAGTCTGTTTAAACTTTACACAGAGCAGATGCAAAACAGCGCACAAATGTTTGCAAGTCTTACCATGTGAAGCTGAGAGGATCCATAGTCCGGGCACACTGCAGTACGCTTTTAATCATATCCGTCAGGCTCCTTGACATTATAGACAGACTGCAACAATAAAGGCAGTGTCACGGGGGGCAGCCAAATAAAACAACATTAACATTCCACCAGGTAAAGAGACCGAAAGGGACGGAGAAACATCAATACATCCCCATTAGTTAAGTGCGCCCTCAGGATAGCCGAAATCGGATCACAGAAGGACCTATTCCTCCTCCAAGCCACGGAGCATTTGCCCAGCAGCCAGCAGCATCTCCTCTCCGGTACAAAATGAGTGCTCCCCGTTGCTCCGCGCGTACAGCAGGGATCAGGACGTGCCCGGTGACGTCAACCTTTTGTTATCACCTTTAACACTTGGGTTTGCAGGTGGAGACACTTTTGCTCCCCCGTCGGTGCGTAAAAGAGGCGCTATATTTGCCGACGGCGCGCAACATCTGTATCGAGACGGCTGAGGCTCTAAATAGAGATATACGCAGGCAGCAAGTCCTAATGAGAGTATCATACACATCAGGGGTACAGGAGACAACTTGGTGACAGCCCGACCATAGTTTCATAGTTTAAAAGCTGAGAATAGCTCCAGGACAAGTGCACAACACCTCTACGCACTACCTTCTAGTGAAAGGTTTTTCCGCAAACAAATAATACTAAGACATTTTGCCAGTAAATGCATTGCAAAAACAGGTTGTAAAATGATGATTAAGCAGGCAGGATCTCTATCTTATAGTCGTCAAACAGCAAACAAATAGCTAACCAGTTGCCAAACACAAGCACAGTTTAATTCAGTTCACACCAGTTTTTACCAGCTACTTTAAGTCCAGTCTTGAACTATTTGTGAAGAGAAAACTCGTAAAACATGGGAGGCTTATAATAGCTGAATAGACAGAAGAGGGGCCCAGTACAGTAGTTGTAAACCTCCCTGTTGCCAGACTCAGAGCAGTGCCAGCTGACTGGAGGGTCCTGGCTATAGCTAACCTAGCCACTCAGTGTGAAAGATCCACATACCCATTGTTGCCTTTCTGCCCTTTCACAACAAATATGTTTAAAATGCAGGGATGCCGTACAGCATCGGAAAACAAGCTCGTTTTATGGATGGAGCTACTTACTCTCCGTGTACGCCCGCTAAAGACATCTTTTAGTCGGTGGCCATGGTTTAAAACGGACAGATTCTGCCTTTGCTTTGCGCTGCCGAATCACTGCCGCTGCTGTCTGCGCCAGCCACTTCCCGCGCATGCGCACTGCCACCGCTCGCTAGACGGCGCTGCGCAGAGCGGTGCGGTTTAAAGGCACAGCAGGAGGAACGCAATTGGACAAACTAACCCAAACGTTCTGCTTTTATCTGATTTAAGAGTTATTTTAAATGATAACCATTGAGATAATTTGGTAAAGACAACTCTGTAGCCTAATTCAAGTTTTTCTTTATTCTTTTCAGCATCCACACAACTGATTTAACTATAATGAAGTAACTGTAGGCCTATAGAATTTTACTATTTTGATCAATTAAATTCATTAAATACAATTATTAAAAGTGCACTAAGTAACTTTATTCTTTCTTGTTCCTTGAGACTTTGCATAAATTCTTACTTCAAGCGTGGTCGCCTCTCCACAGATCTGGCCAGTAACATGGCCTGTGCCATCACCTGCTCGTCCATATGGAGATAGACAAATTGCCATCATAATGTCAAACTTTCTAGGGAAAGTGATAACATCTCCATGGGAACATGCAGGTGGTGGACCGTCCACCAGAAAAGTTACATAATGCACCTTTAATTTTCCACTGCGAGTTCTGATGTAGAGATGGATCACAGCACATTTTACTTATTCTTTGGAAAGTTTTATAAATTGTGAAATGTCATGCGCCTCTATTGTCACCAATGACACCATCATAAGCCAGCTGTTTGCTGCTATCATATCATCTGAGTATTATCTCACCATTAAAGTGCATAACATCCTCTCTCTGTTGTATGGAAGAGTGATGATCAGATGACTCATCCTGGGCTTTTATGTTTAATGGCACCAGAGACAAAACATTCTGAGTGTGTTGTGAGACACTTTTATGTGTCTTATGATGGATTTTACAACCAATTTCACAACAGATTTGCTCATTTGTATTCCATAATATTAGTAAGACTTGAAATTACTGACTTTACATTGAAAAACAAAGAATTGCAAATACAACAATATTGCTCAGATGGTATAGCCCAGTGTTTCCCAAACTGTGGTTTATGGTACTGTTGCCTCTGGTGCTGCAGAGCCCTTTGTAGTTTTAGTATTTCTTTAATGTAGTGGCAAATATGTAAATGTATTTTTGTTCCTTTGTGTTCACTATTCATTAGCAATACCTTAGTATTGCTATTGTAGTTTAATTTTAGACCATGTTTAGCCTAAATTTATGGCTGAGAGTCCAGCTTTATATCTGAACTCAAAAAACTATTCTTTTTGGTGGTGTGAAAATATTGAGGACCTCTGGTAAATTTTCATTCACCTTCACAAAATAACTTTTCACTAATTCATGAGACTGGTAAGAAAACTACAGAAACACAAGTGGAGTGTGCGGTCAATAGTGTCACATGCTTTGTGATTTGATGAAAGGTTCTATTTGTACAGCCTGATGTGTATAGGGCCCTAATCAAAGACTTATATTTCTGTGACAACTAAAATAAATTACTCCATTACAACAGCCCACCTGCCCTCTCGCCACCATATTGATACTGTTTTATTACCAAAGAGAGACAGATGGACAACAGCTAAGAGTGGAACAGAGTGTGCACCTATGCTTCTGTGATGTCAAATGATGAAACACTAACAGAAAGTGATCAGGCCAGAGTTTTAGAGAGAAAATTACCATGTTCAACTCCAAAAACATCTGAAATAAGACATTGTGAAGAGAACTCAGAGTCTATGGTCTAGCACAGAGACTGGGTTCATTACAATACTCCAGCCAATTTGGACCTGCAAGCCACACTTCCCCCATCAGCCCAGTGAAAGAAAGGAGAATTTGGTCTGAAAGCCCAATCACACACGGCGCTCCGAGTTCAGCAGGTGGGGAAGTAGCAGCAGCAGGCTCCATCAGCCAATAATACAAAGTTAATGATGCAGAATGGTGTCTTTCTCCATACCAAAGAAGACATCAATACAGGATGTTTAAGAACGCTGCTCCTAATTACGCTTTTTAAATTCACCACCGACGTGATTGATGATTTCAAAGGGAGGCATTATTGATCCACTTCACAGACAAGTCCCATCGATTGCAAGTCTAGAATGAATAAAAGTTTTTTTTTTCTTTCTCCTCCCCGCTGAGACAGAGATTGTACAATCAGAGCATCAGTGTGACCTATATGAGTAGTTTGGGAGCTAAATCATGTCTTTGGAGAACTTATGGAGCGGTGATTGCATGAGAAGGAACAGTGAAGTCACACCTCTTTCTTGTTTATCAGATTTGCACATTCATCTATTCATGCAGGAGGCTGTGGTGCTTTACAAATAGCCCTCTTTGTTGGAGTCCTCAGCAGGATAAAGTTCAGGTGCTCTATAGACAGTCAGCCAGCTGTGCAGCATCGCGCCCTGCTCCGCAATCAGTGGTGATGGAGTGACTGCTGCTCTGACACATTGTTGTTTTTTCCACCTCTGCTCCTGGTGACATGCCCTATGACTGCTGCGGATTATGCCCTGAACTTTGTTATTCCACACGATCAGCCAGCATTCCTTATTAGTGCCGGACCTGCTATTATTGCATACTTAATCCCATCAGTTTTACTACCTGGGGGTCCGGACTCAATTCTAGTAGGGGGCGTGCAATTTCAGCTTTATTTGTTATCCATCAAAATTTTAGATAGTTTTAAAATATTTTTATACTAAAAACTGAAAAGCAACAACAATAACTAGAACTTCATAATGAGTTTAGCCATTTAGTTGTAGCACAAACAAAAAATGTAGCAAATATTTTTTATTGTAGATGTTTTGAAGCTATGAAATTTCAATTGTAATCTTAAAGTTTCAAATCATCTTTTATACTAAAAACTAAAAAAACAACAATAATTAGAACTTTATAATGATGAAAGGCTTTAATGATGAGTATAGCCATTCAATTTTCGCACAAACAATAAACTGAAAGCGTAACTTGAACAACATCAAAGGATAATTGCTATAATAAGGGTACATGGTAATTGTATTTCAGCACTTACTGTGTTGTTTTAAGCTTAAATATTATAAACAACCATCAAACAAAATTAGCAATGCTGTACACAACTTTTCTGTTGTTCTTGGCAAAATATTATCCCTAAGGTCATTTGTTTTTTGAATAGGTTAATTTGGTTCATTGGTTATTGCTGTTTTCCATTGTTTGGGGTCAACTGCAAGAGAAGAGAGTTCAAATACGATTATGTTGAAGGGCTATAGTTTGATAACATCTAAAATAAGCTACACTGAATATGCAGTGTACTCCTGGATTCTTCAGTTCATATGGCCTTTATGCACCATATAGATATGTCAGTGCTCGGTCTATAGAAATTCAACCTATTCACCAAAGCCTGCATTTGTACAAAGAGAATATACAATGTTTTGATATAACTACAAAAAGCCAGGCTGATTAGAAATCAACAGCCCAGTGATTTCCAACAGTAGAGAGGTTTTCCATCACACTGCATTGAATCCCATTGGCAAGTGCACTTCAAACGCTAAAGTGGGCTATGGCTTATGATTAAATGGTCTGCCGGCGAACTCTTTTTGTCTTTTTTGTGGAGAGTTCTTTCTGAAGGCCAAAGTTAATGCAGTCATAGAAAGAGCTCTGATACACTCCCACGTGAAATGTCCATGTGAGGAAAACCCTGAGGGAGCGGAGGCCTTGAATGAATTTGAGAGAGACACAGGAGACAGCAAGTTCAAACATTACTGATCCTCAAATATCCTCTTGCTTCAATTGAAATTCTACTGTAAGAGTCTGCTAAAAGCTCACTTTTTTTGTCTTGTCTATTGCGGCAGTGCTTTTAGACTTAGATGATGACAGATTGCGTGCTACCTGATATTCTTCATCATGCGTCCCCTCCGGAGGTGTTTGTTCCACCCTGAGCAAGTCCTGGAGGACCAACAAACAGCCGGCGTGCTGGAAGGATGAGGGAGGATGTTCTCTAAGGGTTTGACATAAATAAGCAACATTGATCAGTTAAAGGTAGTGTATGTAGAAAATTTAAATAGCACAAACATGACCTATTGATAATATGTTCAAATTGCTGAAATCCAATTATCTTAAACCTAAAAGGACTTTCACTGATCTGAATGGTCACTATCTAAACCCCAGCTCCTGCAGTCAATCATGAATGAGTGCTAGTGAAGCCTCTGCAGTTCAGCAAGAGAATTCTGGAGGTTCTGAGCTTTCACATGAGACATGATCTGTTCATACAGATTATGAGAATGTATATAGATTAAGATACTACCAACGCAGCTTTGTGATTGTACCTTTTTGAAATCAGGCTACATACACCCCCTCATATACACCCCTGCTATAAAATGAATACAGTGTCTGATGATTAACCTTATTTTACAGACGATGTGGTGAAGTTATGTGGTGAAGAGTTAATATCAGCTTGGCACTATGAACTGAGCTGTGCCAGGAAGAAGCCTAATTTAAAAAACTAAACAAGCAGCTTATTTGAGATCACGGGAGCGCAATATATCCTCCCCCAATGTCACAACTGTGCATCCGATATCCTCAGGGGTAAAGCTATGCACTGTGTACTCAGGGGACGGGAGCGAAAAGAAAAAGTCTGCAGTATGCAATCTGATTTGTGGTTATAAGAGCGTCATCCCTCACAAAGTAATCTGGAGAATCTCGAAGGAGCCAAAGGGCCTGTGAGGGATGTCATCCATTTTAAAGTGCTCATGTCAGCAGATGTGTTTGTGCATTGTGATGAGATGATTTGTAATAGCCTCGGGCAGATTTTAGCCACTGAGTATCATACCTGCTGTTGACAGGTGCTTACTGAACATTGACTGCAGGAGCCCTCAGGGAGATACAGGGAGTTTACTGCAAATTAAGGGCTCATTCACTCTTGTTTATATTTATGTGAGCCCATCTGTGGAATGGTATCTTAAATATTAATATTAGCCAATTTGAATTTTAATAATATATGAACACCTGTCACTTTAAATAACTCATATTCTTCATATAGGCATATTTGCACTGTTAGTTTTGCACTGTTTACAATCAGCCAAAGCGTATTTTTATTTAACACCTTATCGTTTATGTGCCCTTATGTTCTTCATAGTTTTTATTCTGCTATAATTATTTATGGTTTTATGTTATTGCCAGCAAATTCCTCTTTGTGAATTTTGACCTTATAAATTGTGAAGGTTGACCTAATAAAGACTGCTCACTTACAATGGCAATAAAAAAAATCTGATATAGACTTGGATTCGCATTTTAGTTTAGTTTAGTTCAGTCACTAAAAAGCATTAAAGAAATACAGAATACATTTGAGAACTATATAAACTGAATTTATGTTTTTATTTTTTTAAACACCTAAAACAATATTAGTGACTGGTAGGATGTTCGTTCGTACATTCTTGTCTATGTTAATGGCCCAATATGATGTTTATTATGTTTAAAAGATAAGAAGAATGTTGTTTTAATCTATATTATTGTAGTTTTTTGACCCTAGTGACCCCATATTGTGAAATTAATTGTAAATTTCCTGCCGCTAGTGGTCGCATTCGTTTTGATTCATGTTTCTGATGATTCTCTTTAAACCGGAAGTTGCTGTTCGTTGGATAAATAAAGATGGCCGCGCTCTTCGGGCAATGTGAACGTAAACGTCGTCATAATCTGCAAACGAATTAAACTAATATATCCTAATATTCGTGTGATTTGAGTGAAATGGCTTTGAGAGCGTGTGCCCGGATTATCAGGGGCTCCTCGGTATGGTCTTCTAGGATTGTTTTGGCTAGAACCGAAACGACGTCGCGTTTGCTCGAGCCTGGTAAGAGCTGTTTACAAGTCCAAATGATTAATCTCGATAATGAAACCAAAAATATGTTGTGCTTGACTTTAGTAACGCAAATTTATATATTCTTTTGTATTTTTAAGTCCACACCATTTCTTCTGTTTACTTGATGTAAGCGAGTGTGACTTGTTATTGCGTAAATGTAAAAAAAAAAAAAAAAAAAAAAAAAAAAAAAAAAATAATATATATATATATATATATATATATATATATATATATATATATACACAAAAATAATAATAATAGCATTAGAGGCGTTATTCATGACCATATATGTGTGTTCTTGTATTATCATTAGTATGTTTTATCAACGTAATTGCCATAATTTGTATATAACGTAAGCCTCCTAGTCCATGAAACAACATACAAGCCATCTGACCACGATACAAATCAATGTATTAGATTGGGTGCATTGATATTAAGAGATAATGGCATCTTGCCTTTACAGGAAATGCTGTCTGCAGTCCAGGGAGGATTGATGGATATCTTCTGCCTCCTGCCCGCTTCATTTCATCTGATGCACTGTGGAGCCGTCTGATGAAAGGGAGATTTGCAGAGTCAGAGAGTGGCTCTGCTCGGCTCCCAGCTTCTGTACCGTCAGACAGCGGTAGCAAGACTTCTCATTTACATTTTCTGGATAATGTTATGTTGTTTCCATTGGCTATCATATGACTAAAGAGTTTATACACTTGCCTTTCACCAGGTCAGCAAATCTCACTATTAATGCGACACCCAGATCAGCCTGAGAATGCCAAAGTTTTAAAAGTGGCCATAATTGGTGCTCCTAATGCTGGGAAATCAACCTTGTCTAACCAGCTTCTTGGAAGAAAGGTCAGTCATGGTTTATATTTTAAACACATTTGTTACTCATTTAGATTTTATTAAGTCAGTATTCAATAATAAATAACTTTTTTTTTTTTCAGTTATTTGCCGTTTCTAAGAAAGTCCATACAACCCGGACACGTGCAATGGGAGTTTTAACAGAGGATGAAACACAGATAGTAAGATTGTTGTTATTATTGCAACTAATTGCAATTTTAATATAGCATGTAATTAAAATGTTTTTAAATTTGCAGATTTTACTGGATACCCCTGGCCTAACAACCCCTTCCAAAGTCAAAAGGTAAGGCTTGCTCTAAAGAATAACATTGCTTGTTTTTTAAAGGTGCACTGTGTAACATTTCTTATGGGTGGTCTGCCACTTGCTTGTCTTCATGGAAATGTTATTGCTTTGTCTAGAATGTTCCACAGTTTAAATTATCCTATCTCTCCTACCTATCTCTCACATATGGAGATAGGCAGGTTACAGCACTACGCGGAGAGTGGAGAGTCGCATTTTTGAGCAATAGAAACACCTGTAATGATTAAATTCTAGATGTGAATGTTTAATGTCATACCATGATACATTCCAGGCAAAGCAATAACATCTCCATGGAGACAAGTAGGTAGCGGACCCTCCACCAAAAATGTTGCACAGTGCACCTTTAACTATATTTTTTTTAACAATCAACTATTCACAGACACCATTTGGAAAGGTCTTTACTCATAGATCCTTGGAACACTGTAAAAGAAGCCGACCTTGGTAATAATATACCATACAATACATAATAACTTGTTTTTCATATCTTCACTATATAATAGCTTACAGAATATTGTTTTTCTCCAGTGGTGGTTTTGGTGGACGTGTCAGACAGATGGATGTGTGGCAGACTGGACTTTGAAGTGCTCAAGTGTCTCGCTCAACATCCCGACACCCCAGCCATACTTGTTCTCAATAAGGTAATGATTCATTTTTGTCCCGCATCAGCTATTAAGCTATAATAAAATAAATTGCTGCGCACTGGTATTTATGAATGATCGAGGAATGGCACCATTTAGCTGTATTCATCTATAATGTATGTTCCTTGCAACAATCATTCACCTGACACAATAGAACTGCCAGCATAGTTGAATGAGATTCATTTGATCTTCTGATAATTTATTTTATTAGACCAGGGTTTAGTGACCAGTTTTGACTGCTCACTAGGGGTCTTCTTCAGAGTGGTCATGTGATGTTAGGTTAGGTTTATAAAGAACTGCCAGCACATTTCCTCCGCTATTGATTATATCTGATTTCCAGCACAACTTCGTAATAAAATACATCTGAATGAAACTACTTGCTTATAAATTAGATCATAGGGACTGACAAAACTATGTCCTAAACTAACCTTCATGCTGCCCTTTCCTTTCCCTGCCTTCTGTTTTTAGGTTGACCTTATAAAGACTAAGGACAGACTGTTGGACATCACGGCGGAGCTGACGTGTGGTATTGTAAATGGACGTAAAATCCGGGTCAGACCAGTGATCAAACCTCCATGGGCAGAAAAACGCCCAGAGATGACGCAGCACTTCCTTTCCGATGAGGACGAGACAGAAGATCCTGCAGCCTCTGATCAGGACAAATCTGCACTGAGTAAAGAGCAACTAAGAGTGCTGAGCCGTCAGAGAGGCTGGCCCCACTTCAAAGATGTTTTCATGGTCTCATCCCTGGATAAAGAGGATGTAGAGACACTAAAGGTGCTCATTTCCTACCACACAATACAACTAAATGTGCAAAAAGCTCAAAGTGCACTGAAAAACATAAAGAGGCTGTATTTTACTTCTGTGGGGTATTAACTGTTAATACATACAGTATTTAGATTGCCATGTCACCTTTTATTGTTTTGAAAATGCTATATTCACAGAAAACAACATATTAACATGTTTTAGTCTTACTTTCATTTTTGACACTCTTGAGTCTCCTCTCCCTTTGCTCTAACCCTTCACAACACAATCAGTTTGAATCCTGCTAATGAAACTATTGCACATTGCATCAGGTGTGTGAGGTCGTTGTGTACAGTTTTGTGTCATGCTTTTGTATATTTATGGAGAATTGTCATGTGGGACCATGGTAGGCTTGTGGGCAGAGCAATGGAAAGAATCTTACAGCTAACCAGGGGGTTGAAGTAGGACTTGGGAGAGGTCACTAAATTACTGAAACATGCATGGATGATATCTAAAACCTCTTCAGGCATGTTTTTGATGAGGAAACAATTTTAAAACAGGCTAGAAAGCTAAAATAAAAAAAATATATATATTTTGCATCAACTCCTTCAAACTAAACAGTATATTAAAAACACCAAAAGACAGCTAATCTCCAATCTCTTGTTTCAGGGCTACTTCCTGATGAATGCTAAACCCGGCGAATGGCAGTATCACAGTGAAGTCTTAACAGATCAGTCCCCAGAACAGATTTGTATCAACATCATCAGAGAGAAACTTCTGGAGTATTTGCCCCAGGAAGTGCCATATTCTTTGACTCAGGTAAGTCGGGCTGAAAAGGTTAATTACAACTAATAGATTATTGACATATTTATTAACTAATTTTATATTTGAATAATTGTTATCAATAATTGTTATCAATAATTGTTTATCATCAATACATAGGCACCAAAACATGCTGTGAGCTGAAAGGAGATTTTGTAGACAAAGAAGTTATGAAAAAACAAATGAAAATGTAGCCAGGATGTCTTCACAATTTTGTATAAGTCTCGTAAAAAATAATAATAATCATCATTTTTAGATCAGATTAATTGAATAGCACAATAATAATTTGTGTTATCTATTTTAAGTGTAGACCTGTTCAATTGCTCATTTCAAATGAATCTCAAATGATCTGCTTTTATCATATGAGCTCTCCCGGCCTCTCAGGTCCTCAGGTCGTCATCTTTTAACTGTCCCAAGAGTCCAAACTAAAACTCACGGTGAGGCGTCATTCAGTTTTTACGGCCCCCGTCTGTGGAACTGTCTGAGGATCTGAGGTCCGCTGCGAGTGTTCATATTTTTAAAAGTAAACTCAAACGTGTCTTTTCAATTAAGCTTTTAATGGAAACTTTTACTTGTTTTAAACTAAATTATTATTATTATTATTTACTTAGTCTCCATCTAATTTATCTCTCCATTTTTTATTTTTACTATAACCTTTAGGAGCTTTATGTTTTATGTTTCTGTTTAAATTGCTGTATATATGGATGAAACAATGGTGTGGTGGTGGGGTTGCTGTTGTTTTTCTAAATTATTGTCATTTTTCTTTTGCATGTGAAGCACATTGTACTACGTTTGTTCTATACAAATAAAATTTGATTGATTGAAATGAATGCATTTTATTTTTGCAGAAAGTTGAACTGTGGCATGAAGGAGAAAGTGGAGAGCTGGATGTGTGTGTGAGGCTGACTGCAAAGAAAGAGTCTCATGTGGTAGGTTGCATTCTTCTTGTGGTGTATAACTAGGTGCTATGTACTACAGATTATCATGCTAAACTTATACAACATATGTTATAAAATTTTGCTGTTCATTTTTTTTTTTACTTCTTTCTTTATATGTATTTCTCTATCCAGAGTACATACAGGTAGATTTTTCCTTCAGTAATTTTCTCTTGTAAATATTTGAATAGCCTTTCTAATCCATTTATATTTAATGACAAAAACTACTTTGGCTGAAATCTGAAAGGTTTTGATGTTGCTGACCTCTGAAAAGAGCTTTTACTTTCAACATGCAGCATAATGTTGCCATTAACTTGAACTACAGATTTATGCAATTTGTTCAAGTATTTGAATATCTCAGAAGTAGGTCTGTCACAATAATTATTATATATGACTGTAGTATTATGTGATATAAGTCAATATTTATAGTGGGTACTTAAATTTTAACACTATTGTAAATTTACTACATAATCGTTTATTGTCTATATATTCTACAATAAATCATTTCAAATTTGTTATTATGACATATTATGCAGAAGAACTAAAACATGTTTTCTTTTCAGTAATTACATTTTTTAAAGAACAAACTAAACTACATATTTGAAAATCATAAAAATGGTGGCTTGCTGTATTTTGTTTGTCAGAGCCTGGTGATTGGTACGGCGGGGCAGATGGTGGCACGCATGGCCCGAGAAGTGAGTGAGGACCTCAGCCGCATCTTTCTCACAGAAGTCCGTGTCAAGCTCTCCATCAAGTTAAAGAAGTAACAGATTTTTGAAAAGACATTTGAAGATAAAAGAATGAACATAATAACTCGGATGACATTTAGGATGCCTCTGTCCATCTATCTCCAAGACTGAGGATTGTGATGAAGAGGAAACTGCATAATTTGACCACGCTATGTGCTGTGAGGTATTTTTCACAGAGCATATTAAGGACCTTATATCAGGATTGTGTATTTAAATGTTACAGCAACTATATGTAAATATTGAATATCTCTGTTTAAATGGTTAGTAAATAAGACATTATGCTTTTCAATGGTATTTTGATAATAATGACTTACTAAAAGTACATTTTCCTTGTTGTAAAACACAATTTAAGATAGAATAACTGAGTCAGAACTGATTCTCTGCTGCTGAACCTGCCTCTTCAAAGATAGTGGGATCTCAATACAACAAACAGCGGATATTCATTTCCAAGTATTTGTTAAAAAAACATGTTTTTTAAAGACCCAGGGTTTAAATTGTTGAAGCAAGTTAATACAGAGCAGTAGTTGGAGATAGAGGACTGGAGGATATTTTTTCCCACTCAAGCCTCAAATACGGGAATCAAATACAAATACAACTCTGAGTGAGCTAATGATAAAGGCGAACCGTTATAACATGGTTAACAGCTCATTAAAGTCAATTTTAGATTACGTCCCCTTTAAATTGTTATTTTAAGGTGTGACTCAACGGTCATCTGTCCCTGGTTCTAACCCCACCCTGAAGGCCAAATGCGTATGTAAGACTTTGTGACGCACTGACAATGCCCATTCTCTGAAGTCAGTTTGTTATTTTTCGCACCAGACATCTGTCCTCATTTAAACTACAATGAACTGTTGAAAATGTAAATATATTTTACCAAAATACACTTTGATAAGATTATTTTTTTCCAGCCATCTTTCTATAATTTATTCATAAACCAATACAGCATTTTTTTTTACACTTAAGATTATTTTGTCTGAGTTCTCGTAATGTGATAATTTTAGCGAATGTGCTAAAAGCCCATATTACACATTATCAACTCAAGCAATTATTGTGCAAATGAATAGGCCACTGTGTTTTTGTCTTGATTTTGACAGCAGTTACAAATTTGCTGTGAAAATAACTAAACAGACCTATTCTGCTTAAATCCTGTGTTAAACCTGTATGTTGTATTTTCAGTTATGGTCTGACAGCCTCTCATATCAAAGGGCTGTTTTGACACTGGGTTGACAGCGCGTTCATGGCTGAGCAGCTATGGCAGGCTGCAGGCAACATTTTTTTAGCTATCAAGTTTTTTTTTTATTTCTTTGCTTGTCCGCACACAAGACTTGGAGATAAACTTGAGACCTGCTACGTCATCTCACTCAAAAAAGTCCCAGATGTCCTGTTCAAATCCTGCATCACTTTAGCGTCCTCTTTTGAAGTCCAGCCACTACCACTACCCACTTTTTAGCTTTCCCAGTGCAGCTTTTTACTGTTATTAAACCTGTGCTTCTACCCCCATGGGCAGAATTGTCTCCCTAATGGATGACAAAATGGGCCACTATCCAGACTCGAAAGTGGGTCAGATAATAGGGATTAGATTTTCCCCTTCTTAACACTTATTCTATTGAGGGCATCTTGATGATTTTACAGTTCTTCGCCCAGAGCAAAGTTAAAGAGAGGCTTCAGAGTCTCTTAAAAGCTTTGGTCTGGCTTTAAAACATCTGCCTGTCTGTGATTAGAATGACCAGTAACTTTCCAGATCAGAGTGTAGACAAGGCAACCATGACTAGGAGGTATGGTTAAACAATAAAGAAGGGGCAACAAGATCATTTTAACTTAGATTTATTCAGAGACATTGACAAATATTACTTAAAAACAACTTAGCATTTAATATCCAATATTGAAAAATGTAAAAGAAATGTAAAATAAAAAATACTTAAGTAATTAAGTATTAAAAAATACTGCCCTACTAAGTAAAGTAGGGCAGGATGATATGGCAAAATAACTAATCACAATTCCGATTAAAAAAAAAAAATTGAATTATTTCTTTTCTAATTCAATCTAAATATATAAATCCCATCAACGTTTATAGAGTAGTCAAAAAGTTAAATTTCCTCCTCCAAGTCTGAACTCTGCTCCAAACCACATACTTTTACTGAGTGAGATTGGCTGTAGACGTCTTAATTAAAAAAAACCAAACAGATAATTGATGATGAGAAATCACTGAATCTTAAACTGTAATAATCTGAAAATAAATAAAATGCAGTCCCGGCGGTGACAGTGAGCAAGAGCCATAGAACCCTTACCATTACTAAACTCAGTAATGGTAACGGTTTGATGGCCCTACTCTATTATCCAAAAAAAAAAAAGAAGAAAAAAAAAAATATATATATATATATATATATATATATATTAAATATAAAAATATATATTATAAAAAATTCCAGATTTTGGCATATCCAGGTGAAGGAATGTAACCCTGGATAGTACATCATCTATACTGTAGTGTCCATTTTATAAACTTACAGTATAAGATGATATCCTGTCCAGAGCACAAGATGTTCCAGTCTCATCCGTCTCATACTCACTCGTTTCTTGGTGTATTCCTTGGTTCAGTTCTTCTTCACTAACACTCATGTGTCTTGGGGTCTGCACTTAAAGACCCCTGGCTCATTTGCATATGGTGATGACGTTTGGGTTGGACCAGACAGTTTTCGGGCATGACATCTCTTATCAGTGGGTGACCAGGATGCGACGCCCTTGCCCTGATATACACCCAACGTTAGGCAACTTTATTTCAACTGAAAATGCAGGTATTAGTGGTCAACCTGCCTATCATTAGTGATTATACTGTTATTTATAGTTACTGCATGTTTCTATTATAACCAACTAGAACTTCTACAATCCATGATTTTAATAATGATGAAAAATTAGGACCTGCTTTTTAAAAGTCTGATATCTTTTTAATGGTGGAAAGTCCTCAAAATATCACGTGTAACCCAGAATCTACAATTGGTTGATGTCATAGGACGGGGCCTGCATAACTCTATGGGAGATTTACGTTTTTTGGAAGAAATATTCAAATATATGATCCATATATCATCACATATTATTGCTTGTTAGGGATTGACAACTCAAACTTGCCAAATTAATCTTATGACTAAAAGTTATTTCAGCAGACAACTATCGTGTCTTTGGTGTTGAATAATGGCACCACTTTTTGAAGCTATTAAAAAAACACTTGTTGATTTATGCTGATGGGGTAGATGTGAACTATGTGGCAGTTTTTGTTTCTTGTGGATACACCTGATAATTACAGAGATATTAAAAATAATTTCTGCAATCTGACAGTTAAACAGCAGATCCCACTTTGGAATTCTGACCTTCCATTTAAAACTATTGAATTTCTTGTGAATTCTCACATGTATGAAACCTATGGCTGGGTTTCACATGACATCATAACATTTTATAGGCCAGTGTTTGATAGAGACAGAAGCATTTTTGTTGTAATACAGTGACTTTTTGGGTTTAGTCAATAATAGAAAGGATAGTCTCATGGTCACATTTTTATTCTTTTTTTCCACCTTCAGAACTCAAAGAGTTTTACATCAAGAAACCACACACATTCACATGCCAGTGTAGGCAGACCCCAGGGGTGAGGGGGGTTAAGTGTCTTGTCATGTAACTACAGCATTCATCTGGGAGCTGGAATTGCACAACCAACCAGCGAATCAGTGGATCTGACCGCTCAAACAGTGATGTTTATGTTGAAAGCGGGATTCAACCGCCAACCTTTGAATCAGTGGACAAACACTGATCTACTTTTGCCCACAGATCAGGTCAGTAGTTCTGAATTTACCTTTTGGATATTTCATGGCAATGTACATTGTTATCAGTAGAGGAAGCTGACTCTTGCCCCCATCTGGGAGCATGACATCGTCCCACTGTAGAGTCTGAAAACCACCAATTAAGCCACAAGCATTACAAGACCAGAGCTAGAGTTTGGGAAATTCTCTTACCCAGTTAAAACAATTCCCTTAAAGGTGCACTGTGTAACTTTTGTGGTGGAAGGTCTACCACCAGCTTGCTTCCATGGAGATGTTTTTGCTTTACCTGGTATGTTCCACAGTATGGCATTAAGCATATCTATTTCCACTGTAACATGTAACTAATGCTACCAGGCCAAGACCAAGTTACAGGTCAGATCTGTGGAGATATTACGCTGCTTACGGTATGAATGTATATTTTTCGTTGAACTTACGCATTCAAAAACACCTGTAATTCTATTAAATGTAAGATTTAAGTTTAATGTTAAACTATGGAACATTCAAGTCAAAGCAGTATCATCTCCATGGAGACACACAAGTGGCAAATTTTCCATCACAAAAGTTACACAGTGTGCCTTTAAGGTATTTTTGACATTTTAATATTCCCAGGCAGTGTCAGTGTTCCCCTCCATTTGTCAGATTTTATTCTCGACTAATTGAAGGCAGCAGAGATGAGCCGATGATCTCAGCTGTAACAGATTGGAGCTTTATGTCATAATTTGCCAATAAATCTAACCTCCACTGACTCTTAAAACCTTCTTAATCCTATATCCTGTGGATTTATGTTCCAAGATCTGAATTTAGTGCAACTGTATCTCATTGGATGTCATGTTATTACAAGATTTGGAGGCATTATCAGATAGACAGTGCTAGATCAGTTTTTGCTCTCTGTCACATAGGAACACTATATCTATCAAATAATACAGCGAGTACATTTTGGTGTGCGTACTAAAATTGCCGCAGTGCTTCGTAGAAACTATTAAAACCAAATCTTCTTCTCGGGTGACGCTGATAAATACACATGGGGCAATGCTCAGTCATTAACATAAATATTCACAGTGCACCCTCAGCCTCAGTCAGATTTGCACCACTGTTTTAAGGTCAAGTTCATTCATCATGTAGCTAAAAGTTTTGAGAATAAGATGCATGGGTGTTATTGTTAGTATGAATACATTATGGTAAGAGATAAAGTAACACAAAGAATTAAAGGAGCACTATGCTACTTTTCTAGTGTGGGCCATCTGTCTCTGTGGAGATCTGTGCGTTTGCTTTGCCTGAATGTTCTATGGTATGGCATTAACTTATCTATCGAGACAACCAGGTTCACATCTGTGAATAGGTGATCCCACTCATGGTAAGAAATGCATGCTTTTATTTATTTTGGGGCAATAAAAGCTCTTGTAATTGAATAAATGCAAGACGAAATTAGTAGCGTAATTCCAGGGAGAATCCTCTCAATGGAGCCAGACTAGACAGATATAGACAGTATAATCTAAATTTTGCTTGACTATGCTACAAAAATATTTCCCCCTAATCCTGAAGTTGGCAATTAGATCCCTGTTCTTGAGTCCTTGGGCAAGACAAGACACTTAACACTCCTTGCCTCCTCAGATAATGAATAAGTGAGTGATTGCTTTATTAGACTTAGATTTAAACTTTATTGATCCACAAGGGAAGTTATTTGGACATGATGTAACATGCACTGAAAAGCTAATGACCATAGGATTATTTATCTACTTTTTTCTATCAGTTTTATCTGTCCTGATGATGATGTGTGAGTGAAAGGGTGAGTGGTTCCTTGATGTAAAGAGCTTTGAGTGCCTGTTGGAGCTAGAAAAGCGGTATATAAATGTAACTCTTTACTATTTATGCTACAAGGCCAGTTTTGGTGGGACATGTGGGTCACCATGGCAACGCGCTCCCTTGTTTGGGCGTGGGAGCTGACAGTGGGTGTGAGTGGTGTTCTAGTGCGAGCAGATAAACAGAGAGGTAAGACTATCTGGGGCTGGCTATCCGTTCATTCTGTTATCTGCACCAGCAAGGCCACATTTGCATCAGGAGATAAGTGCTGTAGCAGTGAATTCCAAAACTGTTGTTATATTTTACTTTTTATTGCCGAAACAGTGGTTCAAAGTCTTAATGAGCAATTTGCTGTGTCATTTGGCTGTGGTTACATTCTTGAATTATATAAGAAGAGAGTTAGTTTTTGAAATAAATATCCAAACTTAGTCTCCACAGATGGACTGGCTTCACAAACTTACCATTTTCATCTTAACTCTGTAGGGTTGAATAATAACACATTTTGAAGGTACTTTTTGTTGATTTCTGCTGAGAGTGAACTTCTTGTCAGTATTTGTTTCATGTGGATAGGTCCAATAATTTGAGATACTAACCATAAACTAGAACAATCTGAATCTGAAAACTGACAGCTAAACAGCAAATAACTCCATTTAATTCTGACCTGTCCTCCGGGTCAGTTTTAAAGGGATTCTGCAATATTATATCAATTAATACAAAAATTAAAATAGTTGAAAGCTGCCTCTTTTTGTTAGAAATGATAATAAAATTAAATTTTTGAAATAAGAATACAATTTTGCAATAGTTTTCCACTGTGTTAAAACAATCATATGTCATTTTATCTAAAGAGAAGCTCAGAAACACCTTGAAAATGTGATCTTTATTTCAATATTTTTGTGTTGCAGACAGACACTGAGGGTCTATGGCATTTGTACAGGGTCACACACAAGATAAGGTGGATTATATGAACACATGCTGTAGATGCTATGGCTGATACATACAATTTTCCAACGGCCAGTGTTAGATAAGCAACATATTGAAACAGTTATATTTTACTGCGTTATACTTCCAGACAAGAGTAATATAAGGCATAGGTCTCTAGTGTTTGGTCTCTCTCACATGACGACAATGCAAAACTTGGATTTAATTTCAGTAAATGTTAGTTTATTACAAACGCTAGTAATTTATGATCCTTAAATAGACACAGTAACAGGTGGAACATGTAATTTCTTAGTATGTATAAAGCTCACATCTACCACACCATTTTTAGTTAAAATATCTTGAAGGGTTTGACTTGAGGCACTGTCTGTCTACACATATAAGCTATTTCATAGGGCCAGAAAATTGTAAAATTAGAATAGAGATTTGAATCAGAGAGCCACAATGAATTAAGTATAGTTTACCAAAATACTGGCCCTTTGAACCTGAAATTATGACATTCATTACAAAAGCTGATTAGGAGGATCACTAACTTAAACTTCACAATATTATTCACAATTAGACATCTGAGTTCTAACAGTGCTGATAAACATTTGAAGAGGATTACACAACTAATATCATTTTTACAATAAAAAATACAAGTATAAACTGAAAAAAGTCGCCAATGCCCCTGAAAACGTAGGCATGTCACAGATTTCTTGAAAGTGGAACTGCAGAAATATCATATAAGCTCAAATGAACAATGCAAAAAAGAGGAGCGACTACATCAGGCAACTTTTCTCCAACTCTGCCCTCTAGAGGCAAAAGCGTTCACATTGAATTTAACCTGTCCGTGTCACATAAAACAACACAAATGGTAAAATGAAATCACTATTTTAGTAGGCCTTAAAAATCGGTGTAAATCGGTAGTGGTGATGCTATCAAATATTCAGTTCAAGATTCAGTCAAAAAGCTCTTTCTTTATGTACCAGCAGATCACATGCTAAACTTCCATCTAAAAAACAAACAAACTGCATCACACCATTTTATTAGCAGCCTACGAATTAGACTGTAAAGTACACTGTGTAGCTTTTCTGGTGGAGGGTCAACCACCTGCTTGATTTTGCTTTGCCTGGAATGTTTCACAGCTCTATCTCCATGGAGACAAGCAAGTGACTCAACCAGTCCAAATTACAGGTCAGATCTGTGGAGAGTTTTCAGAATAAACAGAGTACACTATGCAAGTATAAACCAATACTGTGGAACATCTCAGGCAAAACAATAACATCACAGATGCCCTACCAGAAAAAAGTTACACAGTGTACCTAATTAATAATGGCCTAAAATATTGTCACAGAAAATTAGAGAGGATGTGTATTGGTAAAATTAAAGCTTACACCCTGTCCATCTACTATTTGCTACTTGAGGTAATAGTAATATTCAGTTAGCCTGGCAGGTTACCAGAGTTTTAAGATGGCTCTATGGCTTTAGTACATGTAATGAAGTGTGAAAGTAGAAAAGAAGAACTGTTAGTAAAAGTGTGTACATGTTTACAGTCTATTGACAGAACACAGTGGCATACTATACAAATAAATCTAAAATAAAACCAAAAGTATTCCTAAGTTTTGGGCACTTCAGTGGTGAACAGGCACTGCACAGTAGAAGAAATGTAACAATGAACCAAATAGTTTTACAGCAAGAACAAGAAGATCCACAAAACCCACTTATCTCCTTCTACAGTAAATAAAAACGCAATTTGGAGTCTACTTGATAAGCAGTGCAAACTAAAACTGTTGAGACAAACAACATTCAGATTTACAAATAAAATTTTAACGTCTTGCCCCTTTACACATTTGCTTTAATCTATTAGTCTCCCAAATATACCCCATGTAGGAAGTGAACTAAACATATTATTACAGCCTAAATCTGGTCTAAAATAACAACTAAAAATGTTAATAGTCTGGTCCTTATGGTAAAAGGCCCCAGCAACATGAAAATTAAAACTTCATAAAAATATAAAATGTGTTATTTTGGTGTCTCTTGTCAAATAAACTTGCATAAATGGGTCTGAGGTTGAATATAAGAGACATGTATTTTCATGCTTGAGGCAGGTGAGAGTGGAGATGTCAAACTGCAGCCGCTCCAGTCATCTTCTGTAGCAGCGGCATCTGGAGGGAGAAATAAGTGAAGCTCTTGTTAGGAGAAAAACAAATATGAAAAATCTACTTTGATGAGCTTTTAACAATGTGCCTTATTGACACCATGTTACTATGGTGCACTGTTTTATTTATTGTTTTTGCCAATTCCTTGTAGACAACGTTCAAACAGTTTAGTTTTAGTTTAACTTACCTTGGTCAGATCCACCCCAGTGAGGGCATTCACCGACACAGGGAGCTCGGCTAAGAGGCGCGTCACCTCTCCAGTCACACGGTTACCGTCTCCACTCAGGATCACGATCTCATTGGTCTTAGCCAATGGTGCAGCAACTTTACCAGCAATCTAAACAAACAAAAAAACATCAAATTAGACACAAATTCATTCAATTCAAAAAGAAGAGTAGAGTCCATGATTTAAGAAAACAGAAGTTGGGGCTCAACTATCTAAAACATGAATAAAATAAAATGATAGCAGTCATATGTGGCAAGTTGCATGTGAGGGTGTGAGCTGAAATGGTTGACCGGTGGGGAAAGGGCTGTGGTGGAACATTGACAGTTTTGTTTAATCCTGGTCTTCAACTGTTAGAAGAGGAATGCCAGAAGCAAAAATCTAAACTCAAAATTTCTATATCCTCACTTTTCTGTATTGTATTGCAGTTTTATACAAAAATAATAAACACTTAGATTGTGAAAAAAAAAGAAAAAAGACGTTGGTTTGTCTTTAAATATCTAAAACACAACCCTGTAAACCAACAACCAAACCTCTCACACTCACAATGTGGCATATGAGGGGTTGAGCAGTGCCATAGTTTTTTGTTTATACTTGTTTCCAGCTTTTTTTGTGTTTAAGTTATTGTTTTTGGAGTTGTTTGTCTTTTGAATCCTTATAAATTTAGAAAATGATTTTGTAGTTCACATTATAAAGAAAACTGGGGTTAGGGTGTGTCTGCACATATGTCCTTAATAAAAAATGTAAGATTTCATAAACATGAATTGAATGATGTTATAGCATAAAACTCCAGCAGACCTTGGGCAGAGCCTCCAGGACCAGAGCAGTCTTGGCAGCGTCTCCGTACTGTTGATAGGCCTCTGCCTTCAGCCTCATCTTCTCGGCCTCAGCTTTACCCACAACCTCGATGGAGTTGGCTTCAGCTTCTCCAATACAGCGGATCTTCTCAGCTTCAGCCTGAGCGGTCAGCACCTTCTTGATCCTGAGACATGGAGAGGAACATTTATAAAGAGGAGAAATATTTAAAGGGCCTATATTATGCTATTTTATAATCTATGGTGTAAGGTTGTTTCCTCATTAAAAACAGACCTGAAGTTGTGTTTTGTTTCTTTCACACATGTTTAACACACAAACCCTGCATATTTAGGCTGAGTTCTTCTCTCAAACTGGAAATAGTCCCACCTTTTGATGTCATGTGGAAATAAAGGAAGTACTCCACTGTGTTTTTAAACTCCATCTAACATCTAACTCCATCTACTGAACTAAAGGACAAAGGTAGCTGTTAACCTGGGTGTAATCATCCATCCAAGACTGGTTAATGGTAAAAAGGGTTCAAAGGTTGTCATGGGGAACTGGGCCCAAAATTATTCTAGTGGGTTTCAGGTTATAACTAATCTGCAACAAGGCAGTATAGATTTTTTTCTATCAGATTGCAAATGACTTCCATTGGAGTCGAAACACCCTGATTTAAAAAACATTGTCCAGGTTACTTCCTCTGAAACCTCTGCTACTGAGTATGAACCTGATGCGATTTCACACTTACTTCTGTCCCTCTGCGATCTGCTGCATCTTATAGGCCTCTGCCTCCGCTGGCCTCTTCACTGTAGCAATGAGCTCCTTCTCAGTACGGTCGATTTCCTTCTCCTCGATGGTGATCTGCTTCTTCCTTTGCACCACCTCGATCTCAATCTCCTCCAGACGGATTTTCTGCTGCTCTTTGGCAGCTTGGAGCTCGTACGCCAATTGAGCCTCTGCTTTCTACAAAGAGAACTTTTTAATTTAATGTGACTGTCCCCAATTTTCTTTCATGCAGTTCATCAAAATTTGTTTTTACCCAGTACAGATATATTGTGAAATCACTTCTTGAGGTTAAAATGAGACCGTAATGTGCTATTTGCATCTAATTATAACGCTTTATATGGTCTTAGAATCAGGAAGTATACTGTTAGTATGCTGGCTGCTCATTAGATTTACCGTGTTGGCATTGAGATACAGTAAAATTCAGGAACAGCACTTTAAATAGCTAATATAAACAATATATAAGTACAATGTTCAATGCATACCTTTGTGTTAACTTCTTGATTGAAGGAAGCTTTCTGCATTTCCAGTTCTCGTTTGGAATCAGCCATTTTTGTGTCAGCCAGAAACTTGACATCCATCATTTCTTTCTTGCACTCAGCTTCCTATGAGACAGTAAAATACAGACCACGGTCACCAACGTCACACTTGTTACCCCTCACATTTGACTTTACATTGAAAAAGGTCACCCTTCTCTCTATAAACCTCGTCAGTGAACCACACCATTTTGGTCTTAAAATGTTCATTTTAACCCATTCTACATGATGCTGATGTTTTTATTTTGCTATGTCTAATTTGTTCATGAATAAATTCCTATTCCTAATAATATGAACTTCAAAACTTCTCAAAATTTGCTCCTATAAGTGATAGCCTTGTGAGCCTCATTCACTGGAGCCGAAGCTACGGGTGACATTACACTCGCCAAATCCACTTCTTTACAGTCAGTGGTATGAACGCACTCTTAATTATCTGGAGAGCATTAAATTCTATTTTTATTCTATTCTATTTTTATTATTTGTCATATGAACTTACCCTTATCCCTGCATCTCTCTCCGCCTCTGCCACACCGATGTCTGCATCCCTCTGCACAGCTGCTGTCTGAGTTTTCCCCAGTGAGCTCAAATAATCCACTTTATCATAGACATCCTGTGGTAAAGAAAAACATACATATTATTTTCCATTACTTTTCAAAATTGTCTAAGTTAAGTATTGTTAAAATGTGTTAAACCTTGATGGTAAAACTGAGGATCTCAATCCCCATTCGGCAAACATCTGGAGCTGCGACTTCACGGACCAGAGTAGCGAACTTGTCACGGTCTTGGTAAATCTGCTCAACAGTTAGAGTACCTGAAGGAAAGAAAAAATTACTTTATATTAAATATTAAATGCAAAAGACATCAAATATATTAAGCAAGATGTATGGAATTAGTAGTAGTAGTAAATAAAATATATATTTATTAGTGGTAGAGCATTAGAGCATTTTTTTCTTTGCTACATAATCCCATACACCTTACTTCAAATATTTGATGTCTTATGTATGTATATAAAATGTAGAAAGTAAAGAAAAAAACATTGAGATGCCGTGTCCAAACTTTTGATTGGTGGTGTACATACAGATACAATTCACACCACAAATAATATATAACCAAAGAAAAGTTTAAATCTTTAGACCTAACCGCTGTTGCAGACTTGTCTTGCCCTGAATCTATCACAGCGAAATAGCGTAAAATCAAGTACACAAGCATGTCTTCAGTTAAAATGTCCCTTGTTTTTGTTAAACATTTAAAAATACAAAACCATGGAAATTTCAACAAGACGCTCGCATCCATGTGTATGTATGTATTTGTAGATGAGGCACCCACCGAGAATGGCACGGAGATGACCCTCAAGAGTCTGCAGGACGACGCTCTTGATCTCCTGGACAGATTTGCCCAGAAACTGTTCACAGGCGTAACCAAGGAGATCATTGTCCGTCATCACCTTCACCTAAATCAAAACAGACTGCATCAGATTAAGAGAGTCTCCAGACCTAAATACTAGCACATCTGATATCACAAACTGACCCAGTAGTTCAATATAGAAGCAAGAAATTACTGTATGTGGACCATTCAAAATACATGATTGTAATCAGTATATTAGGATTAAAATTTGTATAAGAAATATGAAACAGAATTGGATTAACTAATGAACAAAGGTCATAATACTCATGTAGTAATGCAAATATGTAGCACTTACTTATATTAGCATATATTTGTGATCTTGTTGTGTACTAAAATTGCACACTTGATTACAATATTAATGAAGAAGCCCAATACAGATTTCAATATCACATTAATAATCAAATATTATTACTTTAGACAACAAAATGTAGTTATCAACACAAAATAAAAGTTGTTTCTCAAGTAGTTCCATGTGGTCTCATCCTCATTCTGACATAGATTGAAGGTCCTGTTTTACATGAAACTGAATGAATGACTCTAGTGAGTTTTATACATCCTCAAAAACATAACTGGAGTTCCGTTTTGTTTTATTAACACACGTTTTGAGTAATCCTGGTTTATTAGTCTATCCACATCTCCAAAACTCAAAATGCTTGAATAAAAAAAACAACAACTCCATGTTTGTTTTTGATGAGGAACTTTATAACATGGATCAGAAAAATAGCATAAAAATTTTAAAACTATACAGAGAAGTTCAAATTTTGTTCATTTTCTTCGATTTTTTTTTGCAGTATCAATAATTATTCATGTGAGCATCTAGATCTGAGCCTAGTTCTAGTATCAACTAGTATCTGGTTATTGATACTTTTGACAACTCTTTAATATTGTCTAAAACTCAAAAATAGAAAATATTTTTAAAAACATGAAGCTAAACAGCAAAAAACAAAAAAAAAACAAAAAAAAACAACTTTGGGTGTAACTCCACTGCTGCTGAAAGAGAAGAGAGGTGAGCTGGGTCCTTAGGCGAGAAGTCCGTACATGCACACATACCAGGGGTCATGAGGGCAACACAATGTCAGGGAGAGATGAAGTCATTCTCAAAATAAATCAATAAATAAATAAAATCTGAAAACACAAGGGCCACAAGTCCACAGGACAACCACACTCAGCCTGTAGGGGGAGCTGTGTGGTTGCAGGCACTGGAATATGGCTTGTGGGAAGTGATAATGTAGTTCCTGGAAATCTGGCCTTCCTGCCCCACCCCTTTGTAAAACCACTCTTCTGCCTCAAGCTAAACAGAATCACATTATTAAATCAGAGATGCACTTTATGATTGAAACAAGTCTTCATAGAGTCCCATTTCAACCTAAACCTTAAACACTTGAGATCATGAGATACACACACCACAATGACTATGGCTTAGGTTGGATCAATCAGACGGAGGCTCGATGAGAAGTGAAATGTGCAAAAGTGTGGGTTATTGAACTGCAGACACTGGCCCACTGTCAGCATGCACAACATGGAAGAGGTTGTTGCCAAAATACACTGACTCGCAATGAAAGTAACACAGGCATGCCCACAAAAGCACATGTGCAAACAAAACACAAATGTTAGGTTAAACCGTAAAATCCACCACAAACAAAAGCAGAACTGATTATTGATTAAGTTATTTTAATGTAAATAAACAACAATACTGTACAGTCCAAATAAATAACATATGTTTATGGTTGTACAAAACCAGAACTGGTGGATTTTTCTTACTATGTGTAATGACTTATTTGGCACTGAATATGAAATGAGTAATGCAAGAAAGATTAGAGCTGGGTGATCTCTGGGCAGTGATATGAAGCTGTTTAGTAACAGATTAATTCAAAGTGGACTATACTCCACTGGCTGTGGAAACAAACTCTTTTCGTCAACAGTGACTCTGATTTGATGATTAATTTAGTGACCACCCAGTTCTGTCTGATGAGGCTTCATAGACTCTGGCCCTGTCAGTTAAGACTGTCAATAGCACTGTGCTCACAAACACAAAGAAACCTGTGATTAGAGTAAAGGTTCACCTTTCTTTACAAACAAGATGTGCACGCTTCAGTTACTGATTTAGTCACAGTGCTATTAATCAGATGGCACACTAAAAACTAAGTATGTAGTGAAAAGACCATCATGCTGATATGAAACTGTGAAGAATATCTAAGTGAAATGTCCACATGAATCCTTTGTGGACCTGGTGGAGAGTGTGCGTGCGATTAGTCAGGTCTGAAGTGGCATTCCCTGCAAAGTGTGGTGCTTTACCTGAGCCACCCCAGTGACAGTAATAGCTACACCCTCCGCTGTCTCTACATCCTCACACTTGGGCTGCAGGGTCATAATCTCAAGCGTTATCCTGTGAAGAATGTGGAAAATATAAAATAAAAATTGGCATGTTGGGAGGGAAAAGCAAATGAAGGGAGGGGCTAGGAAACAAGGAACAATCCCTTTCACCCAAGGACTCCAGTTCACAAACAACAGGGTCAACTGAGATGCTTATGCAATGTAAATGTTATTTAAATGCTTTTAAATGTCTTTGTTAGATTAGCACTTCTGGCTGTTCAATTAAACCAATCATCTCTATAGATTTAAAGCATTCGGTGACTCTGTTGCATTATGTGACTCAGAGACTTTATGACCAAACACCTGACTGCCTCCTTTAAACTGCAGGAGAGAAACATCATTTATAATAAAAATGAAAACACAGAGTTAGCGTTTGTTAGTGAAGCGGTACATTTTCCTCCAGTCCGGCCACAGACCCAGATTTTTGGGGTCTTTTGGGGTCTTGGCGAGATGGATTACCTGAGCTACCCCAGTCACATCCAGGGGCACTCCCTCCGCAGTTTCGATATTCTCACAGCGACAGAGGATGGTCATAACCTCCAGAGACATTCTGTGCAGGCAGCAGATGAGCGGAGGGGACAGTAGAGGCAAAACAGTGACATGAACAACAGCTGTTAGCAGTGTCAGTAACAGGGTTAAGGGAGATGAGGGAAGAGACCTGTATTTTGGAGAGTTTCTGGACCTTATTGGGGAAAAAAAAATAAATAAATCAACAAAATAGACCTAGGGCTGAAACTAGTGATTATTTTAATATCTTGGAGATATTTGGGCACTTATTACCTTCAGCCAAAAAGAAGGTTAAGCTTTCTTACATATTAAACGACCATGAATCTTTGATTAAGCTGTGACACAAATCTATCTATATATTTCAACTAGGGCTATGCAATCAGTTCGAACTGAATTTCAAATACACATGTGATTATTACTCTAAACATGGCTATAAGGTATTATTATCAGTATTATAGCATGTTTACAACAGTCTATTTCAAAGTGATAATGCCGCCTAGGCCTGTCACAATAACACATTTTGAAGTGCGATATATTGCTAAGTAAATATAGATGATAAAAAATAATATTGAAACTAGTTTATGCCACGGACACAAAAACCCAAGAGCAGATTTATACCACAAAATCTATTCTAAAGCTACAATACTTTTAAATAATCATGAGCTGCACTGAATAAATTGGATAAGGAAACACTTTAGTACTTAGTTTTCATCTGTAATGAGTCATAGATAAAAGTGATTACTTCAGCCTTCGACTGCTCAAATCTTATCTTAGTGCCTAAAAATAACCAAACATTTCCCAATAGTGCAAAGAAAAAGTACACACAATAAACACTGACCACCCAAAAAATGGTTCCATCAAACATATATTGAAAGATAAGTCAATATAGTGATTATCATGACAGGCCTAACGTTTTTCAAGCTCACTACCACCTTCTGTCTTAAGCAAATAATCATGATTTTATTTTTTTCCATAATCAAGCAGTCCTACTTTCAGCCCATTCTTACACCATACATCATCAATACTGAAAGGAAAGTACTAGATTTCCTAAGATTCCCTTCAAACACTGTGATCATGGGTATAATTTCACTGGTGACTATCACTGCCTGAGAGTCAGATCTATGTGAGTGGTATATCTGCAGTCCAGAGGAGCGCCTGGTCTCTGCTGCCCCTCCCTTTCTTCTTCTGCAGAATTGGATCAATGTGTCATGGCTTGAACATTAACATGATTACTGCATCACAAGCAGGAAGTCCTTCTTGGTTTTATGGTGCCACTGGCTTCTACCCAAGGCTTTTTTTTAACTGAAGTGGCCTAGGTAAACATCCTTTCTTATTTATCAAACGGAAATCTACACATGAAAAAATATAATGATAAAAATTGGAATTGAAATATGGGTGGGGTTGTAATCATACCTAAATTACACGTGGGTAAGCTAGCCACGTGGACTCTTTATCATACAGTCTCTTAGTAACACACAAGCACACTGGACAGGAGGTGGGACTACAACAATCAAACGACTAATGAGGAAAAAGGAGAAGCACAAGACGAGGCAAAAGGTTAGCAAAACACTGGCTATGTAACACAAAACACTAAACAGCACAGTATTTAAAACCAGAATGACTGGAAAATAAAGCAGATATTCAACAGCAGATGTATAAAATGTATATAATTTAGCTCTAAAAATGAGAATGGATCAATCAGCCAGTCTATATTGTTTTTACATTATTTTTTATATTATTTTACAGCTTATTCTGGTTTTAACACACATAACACATAAAATGCAGAGGAATAAATGTTGGCACAGTAACCCTTCAATAACTATTTACAACCTACTAAAGCATAAAGAAAGACTTAACTCATAATGAGAAAATAGTTTATTAAAATGATTCAGGCTTAGTAACTACTAAATTAAGTGGTCATAGTAGTAATTAAGCAGTCACTAACTAAGCCTGAATCATTCTAATAAAAAATGTGTTCTTTATTAATTAAGTCTTTATTTATTGCTGTATTATGGCTAATTAAAGTGTAGATACTATAAAGTGTAACCTAAATGTTAAATTACTAGAGCTTTTTAATTTTCCCTGACCCCTCCATTCTGCACCAGGTGTTTATTTTTCCACTGTTTTGCTGAGTCCATGTTTATAAAGGGCAGCTGAAACCATGGACTTGATTTATTTAAACCTTTGGCAAATATTATCGATGTTGTTTCTTTTAATTTATCATAGACATCACACTGACTATCGCGTGCATGCTGTCAAAACACACCTCGATGTAATGCTGAATTTACTATTTAAAATTACCTCAACAGGTCAAACCTCATACAACATCTCAGTGTGTAGGCTACTAGTGATTACGCATCTCTTCCAAGTATTGCTTCTAGCTTACTGGTAACTGGGCATTAACATTGTAATTTGATTCCTAATACTAAAGTTTCTCAAATTCAAACTAATAAGCTTTGTAGTTTCAGTATTTTAGACATGTACTGTATACCGAGACTATAATGGCACAAGTGATCTAAATTTGAATAATTTAATTTGATACACATTTGTAGCATAAATTACACTTATTGCTGATCTAAAAAGCACTGTTTACAGATTTAACATTGTTACTTTTATACATTTAATATTACAATCATAAAATATCATTTGTATCACCAGTTTCTTGTTTAGCTTTTTTTTTTTTTTTTTTTTTAAATAGTAACCTGTCTCCTTTTTTAAAGGGAAACTATACAGATTTGTTGGTTAGAGCCTCTACCGATTTTGTCTTTAGGTAAAAAACACTGGGCTTGCTACACTGGTTCTCTTATCTTTTGTTTAGTATTTAGCTGTAGTTGCATTATAAACAATAACCCCCCATGAAATATGACTCCATGCTTGTGCAGTAAAAGGATGTGTTTTGCTAGTTTTTTATAAAATATATTATCTGACCCTGCACACTATAGTCAGTGTGGATTTACTCCCCGGGTGAGATCCCCTCCTGGCGCGCTTGTGTCTTGTTGTCTTAACTAAAAGTTTCATGATTTTACCTGCCTAACGACAACAGATGAAGTTTAGCTACTACACTAACTGTGGCATATGTGGGATCTTGCAGCTTTATGCACTCTACCTCAAACTATGCACTGTCTGCTGCTCTAATTTTGTTGTTTTTCTATTCAATAAAATCTTGAATCTTTGCATATATGTTGAAAACATGTTGTTAAAGGTCCTATATAGCGCAAAATAGACTCTTGTAAGCTTTTAAAAGCCATGTTTTAACATGCTAAACGCTTACAAGTTGTTACCTGCTCAACAAGATGCATGGAGATGTGTTTTGTTTAATTCACACATTAGAGTTACCCTGCATTATTTGTCTGTTCCAACTTGTGATATCATGAAGCAGTCGTTTTCAAGCTAACACCTACCTTTTACCTTTTGTTCAGTAGGGACTGGCAATTTCATGGCAAAAATTATCCAAAACTTCTAGTGAAGGTGTACGGAGTTTAAAAACACATTGGAACTCTGTATTATGACATGGCATCAAAAGGTGAATGAAATGTTTTGAATTTGAGAGAAGAATACAGTCTAAATATGCAGGATTTGTTAATGAAATAAAACACAACTGCAGGCATGTTTTTGATGAGGAAACAACATTATAACATAGATCAGAAAACAGCGCAATGTGGGCCCTCTAAATACGTACTATCCCTATTCAAATAATAATACCTAGAGTAATAGTTGATCTGCATGGACTAGTCTTACCTCTGGATGTCGGAGATGAGCCACCAGGCCCAAGCCCAGCCTCCCACCACATACGTCTTCTGATCAGAGCCACAGCAGCCACCTAAGGACACCAGAAACACACGTCACTCTGGCAGCCATTTAACAAAAGCGCAGAGTAAAAAACACTGTGCCCCAACAACTTAGCAGTTGAGGAGTATAATTACGTAGATTTAGATTTAGACAAATTTAGCTGATCCACAAGGGAAATTGTTTCTGACACAGCAGCTCAAACATTACAATATTATAACAAAGAGCAAAAAATACAAAGTAGATAGAGATCAAACTGAACATGAGAAATCATTAAAATCCAATTAAGATTATAATTTAGATTTTTATAACTAACTGATTTTATAGATTAGATTTAAGTCTAGTATTCAATAATTATTTATCTTTTATTTTGACTAAATATTCCTTTTCTCTTGCTGTTCTTGAACTGTGCAATGCAACACTGGAATTTCCCCATTGTGGGACAAATAATTAAAAATTATCTTGTCTTGTATGTTTGAGCTACTGTCAATGAATCCAAGTTTGTCAAGATCTAATAGTGGGAAAACGGAAGGACATTGAATTCAAAAGGTAAAACAATGGTAGGTCTGTCACAAAAACACATTTTGAAGTGGGATATATTGCTCAAGTAAATATAGACGATAAAGAGTAATATTTAAACTACTTTATGACACTGACAAAGTAACTCTAAAGAAAGGTTACACTCACATAATTTTCTATTCTAAATGTACAATATGGTTACAAAATTAGCTGCAATAAATAAATAAATAGAAGAATGCAACATTTTAGTTTGTATCTCTATAAATGAGTCATAGAAGTTCTCTTATCTTATGGTATTGCCACAAAAACCAACAGAACATTTCCAACTAGAATATTGTCCATTGATCATATTTTGAACTATAAGTTGATATTCTTTCTGACGGGGCTAAACAACGGTAATTACTCATAATATTTATGGAACCATGTACTTTTACTGACTCCAACCTTGTGATGAAGATTCCTTGACTTTAGACTAGAGCCCGACCGATACATCGGTTGGCCGATATTATCAGCCGATATCGGCACCTGGAGGCATATCGACTATCAGCCGATATGTTTGGTGATATGGGCCGATATTTCCCGTGGGCATGTTATACCTCGTTATAAAGCTTAGACTCTCTACATTATGTTCATTTAATCCAATTTACAGTCAGATAAATGTCCTAATATGTGGCTCTGCATCAGTATTTATCTGTGGAGTCATTTGTCAGTGTCTGTGTCCGTACTGTCCCTGAACTAGAGATGCGCGGATTGCGGTTACAACCGCGGTATCCGTCGGGCGGACGATGTGACGAAAAATTTTATTTTTATTAAATTCGGGCGGGTGGCGGTTTAACTACTAAAAAAAAAATAAAATAAAATAAAAAATTTTTTGTATTGTTACCTACATCTGAAAAGACGAGTCTCATTGTCTGTGCTTGTAGTATGAAGTGTATGTCATATCCTTAATTAGCCCATTTGACTTTGTTTTTATGTTCTGAAGGTTAAGGTTGTGTCGGGTTATTGATAGCCTAAGGTTTACGAGGCACATATTATATGCAGTTTGTTTTATTATTTCTAATTTATTTCAGCTGTTTGCCAACATACAAGTGGCTATAGGGCCATATTTATTTAATTATGCATATTTTTTCTTGCCTATTTCAATTGGAATATAAAGAGGGCATTGCCTGATTTCAATAAATGTTCATCTGAATGAGATGATCTGTCTATTTTGTTTCAATATCAGTTATATTTTAAAACACGCAGACATTATAGCGTAGACTGCCACTCGGGGTATTTAAAACTTAAAGAAAATCCATACCGGTCGGGCTCACTTTAGACATCTAGTTTTAAAGCTCTAGACTGGTCCACATACGAACAAATGACTTCTGCTTCACCTACTAACAACTTTTCCAGACATGTAAGCTGTAAAATCATAAAATGTGAAAACTTGTAACTCAGCTGTTTTTAGACAGTGATCATGTGCTATAAGAACAGTTATTCTTTTTAACAACAGTTTTTGCCAATGATTTACCATTTCCCTTTACTTTATCTTTACTACTGGCACTGTCCTGGTATGGCTTGGGTCTCCTTCTTAAACGTGTAACCCCTTTAAAGCCTACATAGTTTTCTGATTTGTCTGGCATTATGTGAATGACCTATTATTTGAAGATATTAGGTTTCATGAACACTTCTAATTTTAAGACTTAACAGTGAGAAATTTGCTTTTAAAAATAAAGCAGTGAAGTTGCCCATTCAAAGGTCCAGAGTGCTGTTAAATCTGGTGTGACATTCCCAGCTGTCACATGTTAATGGACAGACAGAAAAGGAGGAGGACGTGTGTGTGTGTGTGTGTGGTGGGGGGTTTCATAATTTTAATATTTCCTAATTTATGTAAACTGAGATTGAATTTAGAGAGATGTAACACACAGAGCAAGTCAAATCAAGCTTCAAGTATCAAAAAACTAGAGAGACAGACTAAAACTAAAATGGCCTATAGGAGGACAGGCTATTATAGGCCCATCCCTCCCAGGCATAATTGGAATTCCTGACAGCATTCACTCCAAGGAGAATGGTGAGGGGCCTAAATAGCTAAAAATGTAATCAATTCTAAAAGTGTTGTTTTTGTATATGGTAGGTTATAGCATTGTGTTTCACATAAGTTATGAGACATGAAAATGATACAATTATTCATATATTTCACTTGTAAAGAATCTGTGCCATTGCCAAATGAGGAGGGACTTGACCTTAATCTGCAGTCCTCTAGTGGTGAATGATGCATTTGTACACAATGGAAAATCCCAAACAACATTTTGTGTTTGGGTTCAGCAAATGTGGGTTTAAACAGGAAACCCAACAGAAACCAAATCAGCTGCAGGAGTGCAGTAGAAATCCTGTTCTGCAGGGCTTTGCCAAATCAAATTATGAAAATGAATCAGGGCTTTATATAGAGAAAAAGGCCAGAGATTCCTCACAGCTTGACCCAAGGGTACAAAGCATCAGTGACTCTTGTCTTATAAAAGGAAAACACGAGGCTTTGCTGCCTTAGTGAAGTATTTTTAATAGAGCCTGAGCAAGCCGCAAGCCAGTTACATACACTAAAAAGAAATATAAAGTCTTATGCCACAGGGACGAGCTTCATATTTATTTCATTTTACATTTAACTAGTTATGCTTAATTTTAAGATATTAGAGGACAAACTACAATCAACACTCGATTAACATAAATTAAGCAACAGGTTTAATATGAATCACAATAAAAATAATTGTGATGAAAGATAGAATTTGGGACATCCCGTATATACATGTTTAGCAATACAAATCTGGAAATACAGTAACACAAAATGTTTATTGAAAGAATCAAGGCGTAAACTCATAGTAGTAAGGCTAGCTGCTGCAGCGCGTAGATGGAGATTGGCAGCGTTTTAATTCGGGGCGGGATCTACGGGATACACGGACAAGGGTTGCCCAATACACAACATTTCTAAACATTTTTGATTTAAGTCGAAATCAAACAGCACATTTTCGCATTTTCTAGGTGGATGCAGTAACAAAACAACAACAGATCACAGTCCAAAGAAACGAGTGTTACCTGAAACCACTAGGGCCTCATTTGGTCCGACGGTGTGACAATTCCCCATTTTTCACCGACAGGAAAATTAACAATCCAAACAGAAGCGGCTCGTCCAAATCGTAAACACTTTGCGGATTCGTTTCCTTGCCTTTAACCAAGAGTATTTTCTTATTTTTCACCACAACATTCGCTCAGCCGCTCCCCGCCCCTACAACCACTTTTCTCCACCAAGCGTAAACGACATCCAGCCGGAAGTAATATCAACGTGTGCGCACTGTGACTTCCGGTATAAAGTAAAACTCGGATCATAAGGTTTTCATTTTCCAGCCCTTACGGCGAAGGAATAATGTAAGTATTTTGCTGTGTTTTAACTACAACTTAACGATGGGCAGTGTCCCTTTCCCTCTTCGTCGATCCTCCTCTGGCTACTGCAAAGATGCAATATTCATCACAAGAAATGCGTGGGGTGGTTTAAAGGCCCTTCCACGAAATTGTAAAAATAAAAGCAGTTTTCTCCATGATGATTCACATACGTGTTTTGTATGTACTATCAGCATTCGGCAATATGGCTGTAATTGTTTGTGCCTGCAGACTTCGTGACATCTAAAAACAATAATGACAAAAAAGGAAATTGAAATGTTTTCCTTTAATAATGCAACCAAACAGACATACATTTGATAGAATAAAGAAAAAAATAACAAGACTCGATGAATGCAATGTCTAAACAATCATACGGCTATATTTGGCAGAATATGTTATGTTTTTATATGGCAGTGGCACATATAAAAGTTATAAAATAGGTCAACTTTTCCACTATGGTAAAAGTGATCTGGGGACCATACAAGTATATCTGTGTGGTTCTCACCTTGGATCCTGGCCTTTTATAATCACTGAAGAATACACTGGGCTAAAGACAATTGAGTGTTTCCAATGATGGTATTAAGCATTTGTCTCTTAACTGTTGCATAGAAAAAATCATATTGTTATTTCAAATTAGTTTGTTGACAAACATGACCTACATGGTCAAATACACGGCCTGCCTGTCTGCATTTTGAAGACTGGCTCAAAAGCAACCAATGTGGAAGGCCTATCTATGTAGGAATATTCAGATAATAATAGAAATGAGAGAGTTTGATTGACTGACTTCTGTATAATGTTTGCCCTATCTGAATGTGCTGATGTGAACAAAGTCCAGTTACTTTCAAAATGTTTGGATTGTGTTGCAGGAAAAGACACAAAGTAACAATGAACTGACCTTGAAATGATTGTATTCACTATTTGTTTCCACAAAAATCACAGATCTGTGCCTCTCTGATCTCATGTCCTGCTTGTGTATGGTAGGCTAATCATTACAGATAATAAAAGCAAGTTAGGCTATATCATCTGGAGCCTCTGAGAAATCCTAGTCACTCAGTATAAGGAGCCGGGACACAGACAAGAGATGAATGAGGCCAGCAGACCGACGTGGAGCAGGCAGATAGAGTTCACCCTGGCGGGCATCGGCTGTGCTGTTGGTCTGGGCAATGTCTGGAGGTTTCCATACCTGTGCTATAGGAGCGGAGGAGGTGAGAAAGTGTTGTCATTCATACGCTCATACGCAAGAGTCCAAAGGTATAGTTTAAGGTAACTTCATTCTGAGGTTGAAATTAATTATTTTCTTGTTCATTTATGATTTTTGAGCTCTTTTGCAACATTCCACCAAGAATCGTAGGTGTACTGTAGTCAAATGTTTTGACACGCCTTCTCATTAAATGTTTTTTCTTCATGTTTATTACGTTGTGCAGATAAATACTGAAGATTTCAAATATAATAAGAAAGATGTAGCAAAGAAAATAGTTAAATTACTTGAAATATTTCTTATATTTTAAATTCAGCTGTAGCCACTCTTTGCTTTATTGACAGTGCTGCAAACCCTTGGCCAGAAGACTTCATGATGAAGTCTCCTGAAATGGTTTTCACTTCACAGGTGTTTGTTTATAGTTTCATTGTTTCATGAGTTGAATTCTAGGAGTTGCAAAGCAGTGATCAATCTAAGGTGGCTGTTTTGAAGAATTTAAAACATATTTTGAGGTTTTATTTTCCCCTCCCGCATTTTTAGTTGCTTTCCACATGTTTTGACACAGTTTTGATGCCTTCAGGGAGAATCTAGAAAATAAAGAAAAAACTAATGAAAAATGTGTGTCTGTGTTTGAGTGCTAACATTGTTGCAGATACACTATAACTACCTTTAATAGAAAACCTGTGATAATTCATTTACTCTCACTTCATGACAGGGGCTTTCCTTGTGCCCTATCTCCTCATGCTGCTGGTGCTGGGCATCCCTCTTCTGTACATGGAGCTGACAGTGGGACAGTACACACGCAGAGGCCCGGTCCATGCTCTGGCCAAAGTCTGTCCCTTATTAAAAGGTAACTCATATTTTATAGGGCTGGGCAATATGACAAAAATGTATTATGTTTATTTTTTTTGTTGATTCCAATTTCCGATTTTTATTTTATTTATTCAAATCAAATAATAATGGCTTTCAGTATTGACTTCCTGAACATAAACAATAAAAGACTTTATATCCAATCTACAATACACTTTTTTTTTGCACATTTCATAAACAGACAGTTTCCAAAGTGCTGTTCAATAGTTAAACCAATAATAAGAAAACAAAAACAACAACAATAATAATATAATAAAATAATAAAGCAATAAAAACAGTAAAATAAAATAAGAGCACAAAAATAAAAATAAATAAATAATATTAGGAAGATAATGTCAAAGGGGACCACACAACTCACGCAAGAAGGCTCTGTCCCTATTTCTGTTACTGTCAATGGATTGACTGACCTGTTAATAAAAAGACTCAAGCTCGTTGTTGGCATTAAAAATAACTAAACTTCAATTAAAGTTGTATTAATTGCACGACCCTAACATTAACTAACACTAAATCACTACATTGACCCACAGGTGTAGGCATGGCATCAGTGGCTATCTCCTTCATCATGTGCACCTATTACAATGTGGTCATCACCTGGGCCTTGTACTACCTGTTCAACTCCTTCCAACAACCTCTGCCCTGGGCCAGCTGCAACAACACCTGGAACACAGACAACTGCACCATTCACAGCACCAACAGCAGCCACTCCTCAACTGCTGGCAAGGAGTTCTTCCAGTAAGTGTACATGTTTGAAGGTCTTATATTACACATATTTGATTCTTGTGAGCTTTAAACCCTGTTATAATGCTGTTACCTCATTAACGTCATCAAACATACCCCGGCCCGAGTTGTGTTTTGTTTCAGTCACACATGTTTGTGTAATCCTTTGTTATTAGTCTGTCTACTACTACTAATAATACGTGATGTCATGTAGTGGTAGTTTTCAAGTTACCTTTTAACTTTACTTTAGTAAAGACTGGCAAATCCATGGAATTTCAAAACACAGTGGAGCACTTCCTGTATTATCACATGACATTATGAGGTGGAATTTTTATTTTTATTTTTTCATTTGAGAGAGGAACTCACTCTAAATATGCAGGGTTTGTGTGTTAAACTTGTGTGAATGAACCAAAATACAACTCCAGGTATGGTTTTGGTCTTCACTGTCCAGCCCTGTCACAAAAGTGTCAATATGGCAATATTAGCTTGTGCAGTAATCAGTATCAAAACAAACTAAATTGCCTATATCGCAATAACACAAGACACAAGAAAAAAACATTAAAAAAGGATGATTTAGACTAAGATTCTTGGTCTAAGAGTCTTGGTTTTGTCTCTGTTAATCTTTATTTGATAGAGACTGACTAGTGAATTCAGACATGAACCTTTTAGTTTTAATACAAGTGAAATTATTGATTGATTATTATTATTGTTGAATCACTTTATTGATGAAGCTCACCCAATTATGATGTATTTATTGAACCAAATGAAAAAGAGTTAATTACAAGGGTTATCTTTGTGAGTCAAAAGTAGTGATAAGGAATTGTAACAAGAAGTAAAGTTCAAGTACATGATGTCAAATGTGAGGAGAAACGTGAGGTAACATGTTATGTCATATATCACATCAGACTCACATCAAATCAAGTCTTGTATATTGCTATATATGGTGGTGTTTCTTTGCTCCATCAGACTACCTAAAACTGCTTCAATAAATGTTGAATGTTTAGCCATCTTTATATCCATAGCTCCTGGAACATTCACGATGTTCTAGATTTCAATGTAATGATTTAAGAGGCCTAATAAAGCTCTTTAGGCAGTTAACTGTTTTTTTTTTCATGAAACAACCCAAAAGAAAATCTGTTATAGTATATATGTTGATCCTTATAATTATTTGCTAGACATTGAGTACACAAACATGTTATAATAAAGTTATGGTCCTCCTTGTAGTCAAGTCCTTTCAACTAACAGCACTCACACATTTTTGATTGTTGTCAGAGCTTCTTATGTTTGTGCAAACATATTAGCCAGAAACCAGGTAAATTTGGCTCTTTAGAACAGTGCAAACTGACGTGAATCCAGCCTATTAATGTTATAATATGTAAAATAAAATGTTTGTCTCCTTTGCCTTTTTAAATTTTTTTTAAAGATATAATATGTTACAACAAACGGGCAGTGTGGAGGAGACTGGGACGCTGAGATGGCAGCTGTTCCTTATCCTCATGTTGGCTTGGATCCTCATTTATTTCTGTATTTTCAAAGGGGTCAAATCAACAGGAAAGGTAACAATGCCCTGTGACTGCACTATGGCTGTATAACCTTTCTGTAGAAGGGTACGCCACCTGCTTGTATGCATGATGTTATTGCAAGGCCTGGAATGTCCCACAGTATGGCATGAAATATTTTTTTCTATGGCGACATGCAGGTGATACTACATGGCCAAGTTAAATGTTCAGATCTGTAGAGAGGCGACCCCGTTCACAGTGTGTTATACTATAGAACATTCTAGGGCACAGATGTCAAACATAAGGCCCGGGGGCCAGATCCGGCCCTCCAAGACCTTTAAAGTGGCCCTTGGGTCATTTTCTACTAAAATATTTTAATTATATTTTCTATTAAAATCTTGTTAATTTTCTGTGGTGTTTATCACAGCAGCGTCTCCAGCATCTCTGTACGTGGCCCCTCCCACCAGAGCAGCACAAATGAAGACTTGTCTCTTTCCAAACGCTCTTAAAGGACGATCGTTTTGACTGTTGACCGTGACACCCTCATCAGAAAAATGTCCATCATGAGAAAAGTGAAGGATTTTCCAAGAAAAACTGACTTATTCCTGTTTACATACAAGTTCATGTTAAAACATTGTGTTGAAATTGAATTTTTCTCAAAGTTTCAGGTTGTTCATAATATTATAATATTATAATAAGAAAGAGTTCATCCATTAAAAAATATTTCTGTAATAGATTTGCATTTCTCTGCACAAATATTTGAACTTATTGTTATTTTTGGGGTTTATATGACATGTGTTTTCTGATATGTGTTTTGGATATGGCCCCCGGACCAAAATGAGTTTGACACCCCTGTTCTAGGGAAATAAATTACAATCGGAGACAAGCAGCTGGCGGACCATTCAACAGAAAAGTTACATAGTGCAGCTTTAAATACACATTGACCAATAAAAATCCACTCACCAGTAATTTCTCTGCTTGCAGGTTGTGTACTTCACAGCTCTGTTCCCGTATGTTATCCTGATTGCGCTCCTGATCAATAACGCGCAGCTTCCAGGGGCGCTGGATGGAATAACCTTTTTTATAGTGCCAGAGTGGAGCAAGCTGCAGTCTGTGGAGGTAACAACACACAGAAATAACTCATGGCTACTCTGGCACCAGGGCAGTAGACGGGGGGTAGGGTGGCCGCCCTCCTAATTTATATCAGGAGGGAGGCCATATGCGGCTTCTGGCCGCAGCCCCCCAATTTTGTGTTGACAGGCCTGTGTGGCACCATTGTTTTTTGACAATATAATCAATTATCCCTTTAAGACTTTTTAAGATGTGCCATTTTCCGTCATATTAATCAATCTTTATTTTCTATTAAATAAATTTTTTTTATTTTTAAAAACTAAATTAAATGGCTTTCATGAATATAACAACTTTTAATCAGTGCCATTTAACACAAAAAATAGCTCACTTTCTTTCATCAAAAAAACCCAAAAAACTTTCTTTCATCAAAATAACTCTGCTCCAAACCAAATGATTTTACTAACAGAGGACTGACTGTAGCCTCTCAATTAAAACCCCCAACTACGCCTTTCATGATAATTACTATATTGAATATGGCTCAATACATGACAGTTGGAACAGTAATTTTTTGTGGGTCTATATGTATCGTGAGAACTTTTTTCTTCGTACTAGTGGGAATTGTGGTTACTTTTTCAGCAATATAAGAAGATTTTAGCTGTCAAGGATTATAACTAAACACTATACAATGTAATTACTGAAATTTTTGTATTGCAGCTCAATATTGTACTTTTTGAAAGGTAATTCTGCTTTATGGTTTGGTATAATCCATTATTGTCTATATTTTCTTCAGCAATTTATTGTACTTCAAAATGTTTTATTGTGACAAGTCTGCCCCCAACGATATCATGGACAGTTAGACATGTCTGAATCTTGATCTGAATTTGATGAACTGCCGTATTTTCACTCCTCACTTGTTACAGGTGTGGGTGAATGCTGCTGCGCAGATCTTCAACTCCATTGGCATTGGGTTTGGTTCATTATTGGCCATGGCGAGCTACAACTCCTTCAACAATAATGTTCTGAAGTAAAAATATGAAAATAAGCGCCCCCCCCCCCCCCCCCCCCCCAAAATGCATACAGATAAAATATAAATGTGATGTTTCCTTTACAGAGATACACTGGCTATAGCAATCATCAACTCCTTCACCAGTATCTTGGCTGGCTTTGTGATCTTCTCTGCCTTTGGATACATGTCGTACCTGCAGGGGATTCCCGTGAGCCAAATTGCAGTGGATGGTATGTACAAAGAGCAAAAATTAAATAGCAAAAAAAAAAAAAAAAAGTAGCAAAAATAACTAAAGTCATTCTGGATGCATATTTATAGAACAATTGCTATAGTGCTTTTGAAGGTGCACTGTGTAATCTGCTTGGCTCTATGGGAGATGTTATTGCTTTGACCGGAATGTTCCAAAGAATGGCATTAAACACCCCAGAAAAAAGTTACACAGTGCACCTTTTTTCAGTAGCCTATGTATGGAAGTGTAGTTACATGTTTTATCTTACGGTCCATGACTCTTTTCCAGTTCTAGAGTAGACTTGCCCGACCAGACTAGTTATTATGTTTAGGTATTTTTAAAGACCTGTTCAAAATAAAATAAAACTTGTTCACAGGGCCTGGTTTGGTGTTTGTCGTTTACCCACAAGCCTTTGCTCAGATGCCTTTGCCTCAGCTGTGGGCCGTATTGTTTTTCTTTATGTTACTTTGCCTCGGGCTGGACAGTGAGGTAGAGTAAATTGTAACGCAATGCAGTATATAAACAATTCTTACAGTTCTGTTTGAAGAAATGTTGCTGGTCTGATGTAGTTTGCGATGGTGGAGGTGATGGTGACTAGTCTTATGGATCAGTTTGGCCAGAAGCTGATGAAAATCTTCAGGAGAAAAGAACTGTTCGTTCTCGCAGTTTGTGTAGCAGCGAGTCTTCTGGGAATCCCATGTGTCATGCAGGTTTGTTTGTTTATTCTTTATTTGCCAGGAACAATGTACAAATTTATTAATCTTACAAAAGAAAATATGATCTATAAAAAGAAATCTACTGCTGCTTTCCATCTGCAGTCCATGGGCAGGTGAACAGACACTAAAAATACACATTACATTACCATTCCTTACGTTCATTGAGTATTAAAGTTTCAGTACATAACTTTCTGGAGGAGGCATGTTACCTCCATGATTCCATGTAAATAAAAATGTAACCCATACTTTGATACAACCACCTGGATATGCCAGGATTATGCCATCCTGTGGATTACAACCAAAGGAACAGCATTTCCATGGAGAAAATCAGGTAGAGTCAGGTTTGTGGAGATGCAAGTCGTAAGGACATCAACAGCATTAGATCAGTAATACAATAAAATGTCACCTTTCGAATATTTTAGGTGGTTTCCTAAAATACCAGCAAATATTATAAATAAATTTGTGCTAGTCTTTTCAAAGAATATTACAAGAACAATTTAACTCAACATTGCTTCTTGACCACATGTCCTCTCTATTATCGATGTCCAGGTGGGGATCTATGTGTTTCAGTTGATGGACCATTATACTGCTATAGTCTCCATCATGTTCTTGGCATTCTTTGAGATTATAGCCATCTGCTGGTGTTATGGTACCTTTCACAAATATTTTCTTAATAGTACTCTGGTTTTGCTTTATATTTGTTGCTATATATATATATATATCTGTTATATGTTTTCTATAGGTGTAAATAGACTGTCGGACAACTTAGAAGAGATGACTGGAAGCAGAGCCAATATCTTCTTCAGGTTATGCTGGCTCATAATTGATCCTGTGCTCATAAGTGTATGTTGTTTTATTTTTTTATTTAGATCCCCATAAGCTACTAAAACAACAAAATAGGTGCTATTCTTCCTGGGGTTGTCATTGTGAAGTTGAGGTTAAGTTGTGTCAGTTAGAATTGTACCTTTTGTTTCAGGTTATTCTGGTCTTCTCTGTGATCCAGTTCAAACCTGCTCGGTACGAAAACTACGTTTTCCCTCCCTGGGCACAGGGGGTGGGATGGGTCATTGCTTTGGCCTCCATCATCTGGATCCCAATGGCGGCTGTTCACACATTGTGGGTGTTGTCTGGCTCATTCATTCAGGTAAAGACACAGTCCATATATATTAGGTATGGCTCTGTCACTGTTGCTATGTGCTAATATTGTTTGTGTTTTTCTCCCCAGAAACTCAGGCTGTCCATCACACCAGGTACACTGGATGAAATGTCAAAGATGGCTTATTATGAGAGAGGAGGGGGCGCATTTCCAGTGATAGCTGTCACCAGCTCGTCTCAGTATCCAACTGAAAAGCCACCCATCGAAACAAACTTTTGATACCTCATGAATCCATTCATAAGCTATTATCAATGGCATTAGTGTTAATGATCAATATTTTCTACTATTTAAATACTGAGTGTGTTTATTCATTTTCTTGTTTGCTTGCTTACATTATATTAGTTGCTACCTATCTGCTATGCAGATAACTTGAAGTGGCCTTGTTTGTGAGACATTTTAATGTTTGTTTAAAAAAAATGCTACTGCTACATAGAGTAATACTGCCATCTATTGGTCATGTTGAATTAAGATCAAAATAACCAGTGTACTAAAACTGATAAAGACAAATATTCACAGTGCATTTAGTGACTCATTTATTATCATATGACATTCCCGATAGAGATAATATGTAGATGGTTAACAGGAGTACATGAATCATGCAGCTCTTATGTTCAGGTCTAAAGCTGGTCACAAAGTCCATAACGTGCATTGCTTTTCTTCAGTGACTACAGTAACACAGAAGCAGAAAGCACCCAGTTAATGACAGTACTCCTGGACAATAGTTTTAAGTCATTTGCCAAGAATTTTCCCCAAAATGTTAGGGTACAAATCATCTCTCTTTTCATAACCTTCCTAAATTCAACGTGCAAGACTGAATCACATAAGCTGATTAATAAGGTCCGAGTCTATTTTCCCCAATCTGTACAAAATTGATTAATATAACTATTATTTCATATCATCAGGTCATTCAGTGTTAAGACATATGGTAAATAAAGGTTGCAGAAGGGTGTGAACACATTACAGCTAGTGTTAGTGTTTTTGGTGTGGGACATCCAGTGTTAAAATTTTAAAACAAATCATGTCATAAACAGCAATTACTCATCTGGTTGAATAGGAAAAAGATATGTAATGTGACCTAGAAAAAACAACACCAAAATAAAAAGGTAGAACATGTGCAATCAATGGCATACTCTTCCCTCTATAGTGATGGTCATGTACAGAAGATGACCACATGGTACACAGCAGCTCTCTTAAAGGTACACTGTGTAATGTTTCAGGGAGATGTCCACTACATGCTTGCCTCCATAGATCGTATTTATTGTCTATGTAGTGTTATCTAATCTAACTCCAAGAAGATGCCACCAGGTCAAGTTCAGGATCAGATCTAAAGAGAGGAAGGATTTTTTTTTTGTGACTGAACAAATGCGAGATAGATACGCATAATACCATACTGTGGAACATTCCAGGTAAAGCAGTGACATCTCCACAAAGACAAGCAGGTGAGGGACATCCCACTATAAAAGTTACATAGTACACCTTTAAGCATTCCTAGAGTTGACTGGAGTTAGCTCAGGTCATTGCTGGGCTATTACACCCATAACAGAATTTTGCGGCATTCAGTAGTGTAGTTGTAGTGGTTTCAAATGTCCAAGCCCTTCAGGACAATTCCCTGCATAGTCTCTTTAAGACTTCAGCACACTTTGTACTTCGTCCGTCCGTTGTCACAGTTGTAGTTAAGTTGATGCATTACCCCCACTCGCCAGCAGAGGTCGCCAAGGATTTACAATAGGTGTGCCGGCTGCTCCTGTGGTCCTCTGGTGCTCTCTGCTGCTTTGCTAAGACACCTGCTCAACGGGCCTCATCTGCACGTCTCCAATCTGGCAACACATAGCTAATTAATAACTGTAAACAACAGCAGAAGCAAGGAGTGTTTGGAAGAATACATGGTTCGGTTTGTGTACAGTATTCTGAATAGTTAAAATATTCTCACACCTAGTTGCCTAATATAATGGTGTAAAAATGTGACATAGGATTTAAAATAGCAGCTTTATGTATATTATGCACTTGTTTATCACTAATAAGAGAAAGAAAAGTTACACATACACTCCACAAGAGCAGTGTTTTCTATTTTGCATACTAATGATGTGCAGTTCAAAACCTAAAATACACGATAAAGTACAGTAATTTATTTGTTTTGATATTCATTTAATTAAATTTTAGAAACTATTCTAAATATTACTAAATGAAAGAGTACAGGACCACTTAATTACTCAAAATTTGTTTAGTTTCTATTCCTTACCATGTATTTTTGGTACATGTATTTAGTTACTTCATAGCACTGGAAGCAAGGTAGGGCAGGGCAGGCATTAGTGGAGGTCAGACAATGGACTGAAATGAATTACATCATAGCTATCTCAATGGCTATGAACCGTGACAACTGGTGAGCACAATGAGGAATGCTGTAAAGAGAAGGGCAAATAGTGTACCTGCACATGAGGAGGGGCACTGAGGACATAGGTCACAGCGCTGGCTATGTCTTCTGGTTTTAAACACTGCAAAAACAGAAATAGAAAATATCCATCATCGTGTTTTTGTTAAGGTTCATAAAAATAAATGGAAATGTACATACCTTTATACTTGCATACACAGCTGCTGCTTTCTCTGGGTCACTGTTCAGGTGCCGGAAAGCAAACTCTGTTTCTACTATTCCAGGAGAAATACACTACGGAAACAAAACAATATTTCAACTATAGCAAAGAGTGTAAGACTGCTTACAGTGTTGGGAAGAATACTTTAAAAACATATTTACAACATAATGAATATCTGCAATAAGATGTATTTTGTAACATATTCTGTTAACATCGCCCTGTACAATTTCCTGAATACTTACAATATTTCCATCTTGAGTTGCATTATATTATAGTGCAAAAAACAGCTTCATGTTTTTTGTACTTGTTTGTTATTAACTTATTTTACGCCAGTTAATGAAGAAAAAATCCCACATGAATGCACCACAACAGTGGTTTTCCATTTTTCTTACAAATAATGTGCAGTTTGAAGCTTAAATTACATGTTGCCATGATGTATTTTTTAAAACTCTGGCAATCACTAAATGAATGAGTAATTGTAACTTAACAGAATTGCTCATTTTGACTCATTTGAATGCATATTTTCAGTACATGTATTGAGTTACTTCTCAACACTGCATCATGTACATGATGGTGACCAAATGGTCATTGGACATCATTTGCAACTACATCTACTTGGCTTTGAATCGAATTCTATTGGAAACTTAAAATTCAAAGTCCCCTGTTTGCATTCATAAACCTCCTCAATGCAACTGATAGAACTACTCATCTGCAGTATATTGCATCTGTGTGGGATGACATACAGTTACTCTGATGTGGCTGTTGGCTTCTCGGAGCTCTTGTCGAAGCCCTTCGCTCAGAGCAGTCACAGCGTATTTAGTGGCACAGTAGAAGTGCTCATCAGCACTTGGCACGACTCTGTGTCCTCCCATACTGCAGCACAACACATCACCATATTAATTAACAAAGCAAGACAGACTTAACAAAAACTTAATAAATAAGAAATCAGGTTAATTGGTATTGAAAATGTGATTAAAAGTAGTTTAAGATCATCCTTTATACAGACTGAAGTCATGATGGCATTACAAGTTTTGATAAGTGTGCACTATAACTTTTCTGGAGGAAGGTTTGTCACCTCTTTGCTTCATGGAGAAGATATTGTTTTGCACAGAATGTTCAACAGTATGACATTGAACATATCTGCTTTCATTTGTTTAAACAGATGTGTTAATATTGCTGTGAATCATTCCATGCGAAGCAATAACATTTCCATGAACACAAGCATGTTGTTGACCCTCCACCAGAAAATTTAACATAGGATTAAATTAAAGGTGATTAGAAATGATACAACGAAAACATAACAAAATTAGGTCTTTTTATCTTTGTCTAGTATAATACTAGGATGCAGTGTGTCTGAAAAAGTGAGAAAGGTGAGAAGTAGTTGCTTTAACACTTTCTGATGGGGTCGTTCGTGCAGACGAGTCCTCAGAGCTGTGAGTCTCACCTGTTTATATTTATAATGTGACCGTCGTCCACATTTCTCTCCTTCATGGATTTGTACGCCTCACGAGTGCAGATCGACAGGGCCACAACATTCACCTGCAAGAAAGCAAAACATAAAAAATACAACAGGAAACAAATGAATCACAATCTTTCATTTGATAAAGAGGAGAAGGAGCTATTGGGTTAATCTGACTCTGAAACCCAACATTTGTACTGTTATTTTTATCTAGTGTGTACAAAATGAAAATAATTGCAATAAGGTTGTTGGCTTTTGTTTAACTGTGATGTAGACTTGGTTTAGTCCCGGTCCAGTCCTTGTTTAGTCTTGGTCTAGTCTCAGTTTTTATGTGGTCTCTCTGTGGATCTTTGATTGCTGTTTTAATTCATTTGAACTCTCAAACTTATTTAAATCTGGTTATCACTAATGACTAATTTCCTGTAATCAATATTATTACATTACAGCCACTACCATACTCTACCATACTGGCACTGTTTAAAGCAACTTTACTGGCGCTATTGAAAGTACATTTTGTAATAAAATTTATGGTAGACAGTCTGTCCCATGAGGATGTTATTGCTATACCAAGCATGTTCCACAATATGGCTTATACCACGTCTATCTCCCTGTAGACAAGCAGGTGACACCACCAGGCCGAGTTACAGTATCTGTGAAGTGCTGATCCTACTCCCAGTAAGAATGCATGTTTTGCAATGCATACTTTAACTATAAAAACACTTAATAAATATGTTCAATGCCACAGTGGAACATCCCAGGAAGAGCAATAAGATCTCTGTGGAGACAAGTAGGTCAGAAAAGTTACATAGTACATCACTGGTTGCGTGTGCTGATCTTTTTAGGCCTGCTTCCATATTCATAGTGATAGACAACATGTTCATAGTAGAAGAAGTGAGTTAGGGGGGAGCTGACCAAACATAATAGGGTCGGATTACAGATTACACAGGCTAAAAATATACTGCTTTACACATGACAGGGCTGCCATGACAACAGATGGATGTTTCCTATGAACGCAGAAGAGACTGAGGACCACAAGGGGTGGGTGGAGGGGGGTGTTTTTGATGAATCTCAATGTAAAGCTTGAAGAGAAGTACTGTGTGTGAGCTCAAGAACGAGTCTCATTGTAGCCACCTATATGTCGTGGGTGTTATTTATTATACATAAATCTTAGTAAGATGTCAAAAACTTGCTGGGGTATTTTAAACTTGTATTTTACAATTGTATAATGAGTGTTTACAGTTAAGTTTACAGTTAAACCAGTATTCTGAATCTCTCAATTATAAACACAATACTCTCTTTAGATTACCACTTATTAACTCATCAGCATATATAAAATAAAAGTTGCTAGCGTGTTTAATGTTATGTTCAATACTTGGTCACTCTTGTTCTGGTTTAGTCTTGGTCTAGCACAGGTTTTGTTGAGATTCTAGTCCTGTTTTGGTGCTGTTTTGGTCCTGTTTTGGTCCTGTTAGAGTCTTGTTCTAGTGCAGGTTTTGTTGAGAGTGTAGACCTGTTTTAGTCTTGTTTCATCCTGTTATAGTCCTGGTATAGTCCTATTTTAGTCCTATTTTAGTCCTGGTCTAGAGCAGGTTTAAGGTCTAGTCCTGGTCTAGTGCAGGTTCAGTTGAGGATCTAGTCCTGTTTTAGTTCTGATCTAGTTCTGGTCTAGTTCTTGTTTAGTCCTGGTCTAGTCCTTGTCTAGTTCTGATCTAGTCCTGGCTTAGTTGATGGTCTATCTCCAGTTTAGTCCAAATGTTGCTGTGGTGTGCCCAGTGCCCACCCACATCGATCATGTTCCTCCAGCCCGCAGTCTGTCCGCTCAGGAGGGGCTCGTTGTGGGCCACTCCAGCGTTGTTGATGCACACATCCACTCCTTTGTGCTGCGTCTTTATGGCTGAAAACATGGACAGGATCTCATCTTCATTGGACAGGTCACATTTGTACGGGATCAACGTGCCGCTGTAACCAGCACTCTGACACTCAGCTGCCAGTTTCTGTAAAACACAAACAGAATATCTCTTAGTATAGCTAAAAGGGCACATAATACGCTATTTTTTAACCTATGTTGTTTCCTCATCAAAATATACCTGGAGTTGTGTTTTGTTTCATTCACAAATGTTTATCACACAAACCCTGCATATTTAGGTGGAGTTCTTCTCTCAAAGAGAAAAAACTCAGTTCCACCTTGTTATGTCATGTGGTAATACAGGAAGTGCGTACACCTTCACTAGAATCATCTGGATAATTTCAATTGGCATTCTCTTCAAAACTAACTTCATGACATAACAAAGCAGAACATAGCCTTTTGAGCTTTCAAGATGGATACAGCTTAATAATAAAGGGTTACTCAAACATGTGTCAATGAAACTAAACACAACTGCTGGTAATAATAATAATAACTGCTAGTCTAATATTAAATTATAAGAGATAAGAGATCACAGCGAGACTATACAGACAAGTTTAATGTCATCCTGTGGAGTATATCTTCCAGCTCTATATGTGACTCTACTGTTTAAAACAGGTCATGCGAGTAGCACCGCTGTTGTTGCCCGATCAGAGCGACACAGTTCTGCCAGGCACAGCTGCACTAGTCACCTGACCAGGGGGTGTGGCCTGATAAAGCACTTTAGTACACACAGGAGACTGCCTGTCATTAAGAAATATGAAGTTGAGGCTTTATATTATATCAGCATTAGAGGTAGTTGCTTTTTCAGCTGGATATTTGACACCAGTCTCTTGATTATTTTTGCTACTTATTTAGAATTTATTACCATTTATATTTTTTCCTCTTTGTTATTATAATGTATTGTGATGTGTGAGATACTGTGTCCAACTAATTCCCCTTGTGGACCAATAAAATTGTCTAAATCTAAGTCTAGGAATAAGTTACTTCAATGAATGATTACAGTTTAGAGCATTGAGAGGATTTGACAAGCCTATGAAGTGCTCTACAAGCATAGAGCATTATTATTGTTATTAATAAGCACCACAGTTGTTTCCAAGCCCTGGGTCCATCTGAAAGACACTAGTTATATGCCTGAAGTGTGATCCTACAGCTCCATGGTGACAATAGAGCCAGAGTCTTTCACAGTGAAATAAAAGTCAGAGCTACAGCCTTTCCCACTGTCTCTGATCCCAGTCCAACAGGAAGTGCCCGTCTGTATGTGTGTGGGTGAAGAACTACTGCGGTGGTCAGTGCCAAACCTACACAGTACTGTGAACGGTGCCAAAGATAAGCTCCAGTGCCAAAAATAAACAGTTAATTCAGCAAAATCCAAACTGGGCATCTCTGGTCTGCAGCACTCCATCTAGAAGTGGGCAGATAATCGGAATATGGATAATGTCATGTAAATTGTTTTGAAGATATAGCATATTAACAATGAAAATGGCAAACACTTATGCTGTAAACTTCCAAGGGTCTAAGTTATATTTCTGCTCTTATGTGTGTAATTTTACATGCCTAATATTTAAATCTCAACTAATACATTTAAAGACACATTTCATCACAATCAAATTAAAACACCAGTAACTAAAGATACAAAACAGCCAGGCCAGTATCCAATAAAAAATTGGAAATGGCAAAGTCATGTTATTGTAAAGAGGAGCAAATGATTGCACCAGCTTGGAAAAAACTCAGAGCTGATGAAGAACTATAGGCAGACAATTAATGTAATGTTATGTTTTATTAAGTCCCATTGAAAGATGAAACAAATCAGTAGTGCCATAAAGACTCATTATGTAAAACAGGCAATAAAACCTTTATCAATAATCTAAAACCATAAAAGCTCAATGCAGAGCTTCTATAAAAGAATAGAAGAGCTCACATCATGTTTATCAGTCATTCACTGTGTCACCAAGACTGTAAATGGACTGACGACACGCAGGGGCAAGTCGAGAGGAACGGGATAAAAATAAAAGGCAGTGAAGTGCTAAAGGCCTTAAGTGGAGAGCTCCATCGATCGCACCAGTGCAGCTACGAGCAGAGATCAGAAATAAGATTTGTCTCTGCCCGACTCAGGAAGGCTTTCAGATGAGAGGAGTGGTATTATGGGCACTCGGGAGTTTACTAAATATATCAAATAAGCATACAAATGTGACTGTTGGCATTTCAGGCGGCAAGTAAATCTTTGTGAACAGAAGAAACAATAATGAAAAAATAGGTGTCTTGAAGGTGTGTTGCTAGTCCTGTCACAATAACAAATTTATGCCAACAATAAAGTAGAATTATCCCCAAAAAACTACAATATGATAAACAAAAACTGCAATAGATAAATAGCAGACTAAAATACCTTAGTAGTTAGTTTATATCTATAATCAGTCATAGAAGTTATTTATTCAACCTTTTGAATCAGCTGAGATTTTTCAGAGAACAGGAAAAATGACAAAAGGTTCCCATCTAGTACTAAGAAAAAGTATCCATGTGTACCCATATTGACCCCCAAAATGATCGTTCCATCAAACATATAGTGAACGATAAGGGAATATAATAAGATTAGGCCTAGGTGTTGCTGATCAGTAGTTGTCTGGCCAGCCCAGAATACACACTTCTGCAACACTAATACTTTAAGATGTGAGTCACAGGTTATATTTTAGGTCTCAGAGAACAGATGGGGGTGCTTGACAGGAGGAATAGCTAATCAAGATCATCTGTCTGTATCACAACAAATATGACAGATTTATTCAGAATCAATGCGCAAAGCACTAAATGCTGTTAATCTCAGGTGAAAGAAGTTATTTTGTTCTAATCTAAATGATAGATGACTAAGGAACTGATCTGAGTTTGACATGAGATGCTGTGGAGGAGGTGGAAACCAGGCAGAGAACATACAGAGAGAACCAGTCTGTATCCCAGACAAGATCAGCAGTGGTCAAACCTGCATTAGGCATATAATACCAGTTAAAAATTATACATACAGATTATTTATTATCCTGATAATTGCTTTCTTAGGGATTTTCAGCTTTTGACTGAATGTATCATTGGAGTTGCCATCAACCATACGATTTCTAAGTATTTAAAATGTTTAAAAGGTCCTATAAATATAGGAATATGTTGAATATTATTCTACATCAACTGAACAAAAACATAACTAGAATTGTTTTGTTTCATTCACACCTGTTTGAGTAACCCTTTATAATTAACCTATCTACATCTCAGTCTCAAAGCTCAATATACTCTGTTCCACCTTGTGATGTCATGAAGCAGTAGTTTTGTCTTTTACCTTTACTTCAGTAGACATTAGCAATTCCAGGGACCATGTGGTTTATAATATGCTACTGAAAGGCTATAAGACATAATCATCACAATTAAATCTTTCTGTTATTTATTTTGATGGCTTAATTTCTCTGCTCCTCCTGACTTTCTCATGTCTGTGTATCTACGTGTTTCTGCCTTGTTCCCAGGAGCAGCCCCTCTTTTCTCTCTAAAAAAAACATGCTCTCATATTTTCACCACTAAACATGTTATACGATTTAATACACAAGATTTTAGAGTATTTAAAAGTTCATATATTTGTCCTGAGTCCATCAACGTAAAATAAAAAGTGACTGAAAGAAAAAACTCTGTTAGAATATAGCAGCAATGAGTCTCTACAGAGCTGGTTACTTTCTGTTTGCAAGAAAGGACCCCAGACCTTTGGCCTTTCCCTGCCTGTGCCAAATTGACAACACAGCACCATGGATCTATTAAAATATATTAAAAATATAAAAAACAGCATGGAAGGATATGTGAGAATCAAACTCAACATGGAATCGAATCGAAACACCTGAATCGAACGATAGAGTAGAAAATAGCATAATAGATCTATAACCGTATGAACCTACAACAACAACAACTCGTGATTTACATTGCACTGTGAGATGGAAAAATCTGCTTTGTCTCTTTGCTTATGTCTTTGCTGGTTTTTGAACTGTATAAGAGTTCTTTCCTTTGTAAAATACCTGTGACACACCAAACACTTGCCAGACAGTGCATCTCCATCCTCATTTAAACACTCATGCGGATCATCAAAACTGTGCAGGGAGATGGAGCAGGGGAGGGGCTGGAACAGATGGACAGCAAACACAAAACTAACAGATAAAAAGTCACCTTTTTATACAGATGAAGTACAAAGAAGTCTATCCTTAAATAGCTCAAATCATGGATATTTCTGGTTTAATTAAGGACACAAATCTCAAAGGACCAAGTCAGACTGGGATTAGACAACCTCTTGACATATCATTTAAAGTTCATGTACTCAATTTTTTCCTCATGTGTGAGTGAACTTTTTCTTGCCCCAGTAAAGATATATTTTAAGCCACTCAATATCAGTTGATTGAAGCATTTTATTGTCAGCCAATCAGGAAGTGTGCATCAGCATGCTAGTTGTTAGCATTATCATGAAAGAAAAATCACAGTGTGTAATTAGGATGCTCAAAATGCATTTGGATAACTTTGGACCACTGCAAACCGTTCAAAGGTGCATTGTGTAACTTTCCTGGTGGTCCATCAAATACGTTTCTTCATGGAAATCTTATTGCTTTGTCTGGAATGTTTCACTGTATGGCACTGTATGGCAAACCTTTCTATATTCACAGAGACCAAACCAGACCAAGTTACCGGTCAGATCTGTGAAGAAGCAACTCCACTCACTGTCAGAATGCCTGTTTTTCTAAGTATTTTGGAACAATAACACTACCTGCAGATCTGTTTAATGTCATATTGTGGAACATTCAAAGCAAAGCAATGACATAGCCATAGAAACAAGAAAGTGACACATGCCCAACCAAAAAGTTACACAGTGCATTTTTAAAAAACAAAGTAGCTCTATTTTTCATATTTTTAAGAGTAAAAATGAAGTAGAATGCATTTAATCACGCTTCTTTAATGTGATATAGAAATAGTAGAGTGGTGCTGTGGGTGGGGTCAAAGGTTACGCCAGGCTGTATAATAGGATTGTGGTGGAGCAGAAGGGAGGGATGTTTGAGTGATTATCTCCGAGCGCCTCCGAAAGACCGCCACTAAAAGGTCTAAAGGTTGGACTGGGTGGTTTTACTGCTCCGACTCAGGACGATCTAATCTAGATGGAGAGATAAAAGCAACAAGCAAGGCACCACACCTCAAGACGGGCTAGGTCAATTTCTAAGGATTTTAAAAACGATTATTATAGCAGATTTATAGCTACACAATAAGGAAAGTGCAAACACAAGTACCAGGGCAATGTTGTTATGTTATCATTATCTTATTGTGTTCATTTTAACATAAAACACTGTGGTCATCTTGTGTGTTGTAAAGGGCTCTGTAAATAAAGTCTGATTCACTGATTAGATTTTTTTTTTTTTTTATATTTTAGGTCTCAGTATATATCATGTGTACATATTTTCTTTGCAAAAGTACGGAGATTTCTGCTATTTTTCGTAATAAGATCTGAATTGAGAAACTTCTATAAGTAATTAATTGTTCATTCTGATATATTTTTGCACCTCATAATCGTATAATGCTTCTGTGTTTAAATTGTTTACTGGGATTATCCTGCTTTATGTATCCTAGTTTCATTATTATATTCTTATATGACATGATATATATACTATATATATATATATATATATATATATATATATATATATATATATATATATATATATATATATATATATATATATATATATACATATATATATATATATATATATATATATATATATATATATATATATATATATATATATATATATATATACTGTGCATGATCTGTCATATTATCATGACACTTGTATCTGTTATTACACATAAAGATGCTGATATGGAATACCTGCTTGTCATCGCTTGATCTTATCAAATCTCAAAAGCTACGCGGGGCCGGGCCTGTTTAGTACTTGAATGGGAGACCGCTGAGAATAACAGGTGCCACAGTGGGGCAGCAATGGCTCTGATATAAACTGTTATTGTGCCCTTGGGCAAGACATTTCACCAACCTGTGGGTGGGATATCCATTTGGAGTTTGCCTTTAATCAACCAGAACACCAACCAGATATGTTTGCAGTTACCACATATTTAATTAGTAACCCAGCAAACTGTTACAAAAAATGCAAGACTTCAAGTTTATATTTGATTGCAATATAAAAGATTACAGGAGGAAAATATTTTTACACTAGTATTAGCACTATGACCTTTTTATAGGACTAGTATTGTAGCACTTTGAAGCAGATTTGTATGTTCAATTAGTTTTTCACATGGGAACAGCTCTAACCTATATTTACTTTGTTTATAGTTAAAACAAGTCTAGAGTTGTTTCTGTTGAGCCAGCTTGAATCTCATGTCTCCTCATCATGTGATACCAGCAGTCATTGAACACAACTCCCAACAGCAGTTAATCAGTGGCACATATGATAACACAGGACTAATGGTCTAGCAACTCACAAAGGAACCTCAAATATGCATGTACAAACATGTAACTGATTACAAATTCATACTATACTTGATAATGTTGGTCTGTAAGCCTGAAGGACAAAATAAAAATATGTATTGTATTGTGTGAGCTATAGATAGTAGGGCTGACCAATTTTGGAACTTTCTGGACAAGTATTGAGATTAGATTTGCCATGTTTACAAAGTAGGATTGAGTGCTCATTGTAAACAACAGGAGTAGTCGTTTACATAAAGGAAGCATTATATGTACTTGTCATTGTTGATAAAACATAAACAGGGCTGAGTATGAGTTTGTTGCACTTAAATTTCAAGCCAAAAACAAATAAATACTCCGAAAGCGTTACCAAGCCCACCAACAGTCAACGAATGCACCATGGTAACTAAATGGAGATGATATGTAAAAAAGCTTCCAAACCAAGAGGACCCTAAAGTGCTGGCCAAAAACACAAAACAAAAAAATCAAACAAGCACCCAGCAACAAGTCCAATGTGTTGGCTATTAAAGTGACAACAACCTGGACTGCATTCTTCATCAAACCCCTTGACCTTCTATTTTCTGCACAATACACTCAGTGAACCCCTGTTATGTAATGTCATTTTTTTCCTCTGTGCCATATTTTTGCACACAGAATCTCTCATCATAGCACAAAAGAACAAAGCAAAAATTTGATAAATGAGAATCAAAGCTGCACTATGAAACTGTTCTGGAAGAGAGACACACTTCACCTGCACTACAAAGATGTTATGAATGAATGTCCCACAGTACGGCTTTAAAACATTTATTCCCACTCTGTCTGGACCGAGTTGCATGTCAAATCTACCTGTGGAGAAGTAATGCTGCTCACTGTAAGAATGCATTGTTTTTCCTTTAGCATTAACAATAGTTCACCTAATTGAACAGTCCCCCCCAAAAAAGACATGCATTTAATGCCATACAGTGGAACATTCCAAGTAAAGCAATAGCATCCCTCAGTTACGTAGTGCACCTTTAATGAGCTGAATGTTTCAAGAACTACAAGGTCTAGTTACCAGGAAAGGATGCAACAAACTGTAAAGCCTTGCTTCCATCTTAAGTTTACAACAATCTGTTCCAGGACTAGAGAGTCCAGGCGTTTGTCAGTAATGGGTCAGGTGGAAAATGGAAGTGGAAAATGGCTCTGCATGAATGACAACACAACAAGCAGCAGGTAACACGATGACTCCAGCAGAAATTCAACACAGGAAATAAGATGGCTGAATACATTTTATTTTTAAGGATAAGCAGTATAAGAAATGTGATCCTGCAGATGAAAAAAATGCACAAAATTATTAATTAAATATGAAATCATATCTGAAGGATCAGTGCTAAACACGCTATTAGTCTGGGTTTGGCTGTACAACTGACTCCACTATCAAAGCACATGAATTGGATTCCACTCAAATAATAAGGCACTTGAAGTTCTTTTAACCACTTAAGCAGAGTAGGGTAGGGTAGGTGAAAAACCAAGTAAAAGGAAAAAAACATGTAGGCATTAGTCTTGTTAAATGTTCAAATAATTTATTAGAGAGAGTTATGCACAGTGGGAGGCAAAACTTTTACTCAGTTATGAGTTAGGGATGCACAAGACGAAAATGGTACTTGAAGATTGGCCCCGATAAAAAAAACATTTGGATTTTTTATTTTTTTAACCATATACTGTTTGTGCTGAAAGGAAATTAATTATATTTTGAGTCTCTGCTCTAGTACTGGTTGATATTGGGTATTGACAGATACTTAAAGCCAAAGTATTGACATCAGTATCAGAACAGAAAAAGCTGGATCGGTGCATCCCTGGTATGAGCATTGTAACATTGTGTAATACATTAGTCTACTTGAGTAGGATTAAAAGTATGTTCTAATAAACCTACTCTGGGAAGTATATATTCTCCAGAAAAGTTACACAAATAAATGTAACCAGTATTTCCCAGATGCGGCACAAGTGATCCAACCAGTTTTATTTATTAGAATTTATGGAAAAATACACTACTACAAACAAAGTATAAATTGCTTTACCAGTTTTTGTTAAGCTTTATTTTAGACTATGGGGGGCAACTATAGCCTCACAGTACAGTATTCTTAAGAAACACTTTGTAACTGAATAAATGTAACAGAACTACCCACCTCGTACTGTTTTCAGATTCATAATTCCTACAGTAAAAGCCAACCCAGCCAGAGCAGACAAAGAGACTAAAGCTGTCTGACCTGACCCACTTCATCCCTCTGTATTGGTGTGCATGAGGATTCACATATTTTCAAATAGCAAAAAAAAAAAAAAAAAAATCCAAAAAAAAAGCAACTGAGTCTCACAAACTAAGTCTAAAAAGATGTTACTTTTAAAACAGTTGCTAATGAACAATGGGAAGCATAAAATGAAGATAAATAATAACTTTAAAACTATTTTTGATACTTATTTTTAAATTATTATTACCATTTGTATTTTTATGGTTTATTATTATATTTATTGTACTGTGTGAGCTACTGTGTCCAAATAATTTCCCTTGTGGATCAATAAAGTTTGTCTAGGTATTTCAGTCACTACTGGGTCTCTTAACATGAAGCAGCTAAAATGAAAAAGCACAACCCATCACTGTCAAAAATTTGCAATAGATTTTCCCCCAAAAAAGCAGCCCAGCGTCACTATAAAGAAGTGCACTAGGCAACTCTGTGTGTGTGTATTCACTGTGAAATGCCGGACAGGGCTGGCTAAACTCTGCATGGTGTTCAGTGGGGATGATGGGAGGAGGCGCTGACAGGAGCAGGGAGAGACTGACAGGAGCAGGGAGAGGGAGAGTGACTTTTACTATAACACCTCTGCTCTGTTTGATGCATGACTGAGCACATTGTGTGAAGGGCTCCGGACTCACGCTGGTCCACACTTTGCTGCTGCTGCTGCTGGGGAGGGCTTGTTCAGGCAAAACAGTGGCGTTCTAATGGGAAACACCGCAGAGAGCAAATAGGATCCATTACTATGTGCATATTTTTATAGCCTTTGTTCAACCACAGTTTGTCTTGAAGCTTGGACAAAACACATTTTTGGTAGGGTTACTTAGTCCTGTCACGATAATTAATATATCAGTATACAGCAAGGCCAAGTTAATGCATCTGATATAAAAATGTATTCAACAGATACATATGTACTCTAATTTATGAAACTGTTTACCTTTTTTCTGTACCATTTTTAGTTCTAAAGTTACATACATTTTAAACATACCATGTATGCAACATGGAACAAAAATTATTTCCCAAACTTCAAAGACCTGCAAATCATGTAAATAAATTGATGTATTTCATCATATCTTGTATTATTCGATCTTTGAACTGTTGATGAAGGTGCAAGAGGTTTTTCAACCTAATCTTGTATCATATGGTAGAAAACTATATTAAGCAAATACTCAAACCAGTTTGTTAAGGATATGTAAGGGAGAACCGGTAGTTATCGCTGTTTGTATTTATTGCCCAAAAAGTGCTGCATATTTCATTCTCTCTGTTACCGACATGAGTTTTTAAATTTTTTGTCAACAACTTGAAAAAGTATCGCAGGGTTAACTTTACCCTGTTGGAGTGCTAACTCTTTCCTACATTCTGATACCTTACTTATTTCAATAGTCCCTCTAGTTTCTGAATAAGAGCTATCTGAATGTAAAAAATCTGCCCCTGTTTCCCTCCGTTACCGCTTGACTGGACCCAGTTTGTCAAATAATTAACATCTGTGATACTATATAGATTCTAAAATGAACTACTAAAATGTTTAATTATACCATTTATTTATTACTAGACATTTTATTTAGAATTTCGTTCATACAAAAAAGGTTTACAGGAGAATCATGTTTCAGGGTTACTGCGTCAGTCATATAAGCAGTTTCAAATTCAATATTATCATTTATCTGAATATTTTTCTACAGCAATATATCGTACTTCAAAATGTGTTATCGTGACAGGCCTAGGGCTACTCGACTAAAAACATGTTTTTAATCATAAAGGAAATCTTGATGATTCAAACAATGATTTGGTTAGAGAGAAGGTAGTTCATCATCAAATAAAGAGAATGAACAGATAAAATATAATCAGGTGACGTATCTCAGAGAGCAACAAAACACATGCGCATTGAAAGCACTTAATAATAGATTTGAATCGAAATGTGATTAAATCACACAGTCCTGTTCATCCAGAACATCTTTAAGCAAAACACATTACAGGTTTAACTTAATTACATTAGCTAACACACTATTAGTGGTTCCACAGTGGTGATCCTACTCTGATTTACACTCCAGACAAGACACCCTCCTGGAAATTCAACAAGTTATCATACAGTCAGCTGATAGGTGTGCGATGCATAGCCAAAGTATGGACACTTTGATACAACATGTGGAAAAGGATGAGCAAAGTAGCATGCAGTGTTCAGTTTGTTATGCATTGGTGCTCTGTGCATATTTCCCTAAATGTTTAAAAATAACAGAGGATTATACTACATAGGCCACATGAATGAGATGCTACGAGCTGAAGAAATATTGTATTTGCAGGTGTTTTTATTAGGCCTGAATGTGTCATTTAAGGCTCATTATCCCATCCTCTAATGCTTTTTCAACAGGACCCACAGGGAGTTAAAGTAGTGTGACAATGCTTCCCTTTTATTATTACAAATGACTGTAAGTTTTTGTATTCTAAATGATCCTGTCTAGACGTGTGTTACAGTGCCTTTTATGGTTGTGCGTTTTACAGTACAATAACTTATGGCTATTGTTTCTATGTAGGAGTCAATAAAGAAGTTTATTAGTAATCTAGCATCTTATCTTGAGGAAATATTGATTGCAATGTAACAGGTAAAGACATGTACAAATCAGTAGGGCCGGGTATCATTAAGAAGTTGCCAATACGATACAAACCTCAATACATGGGCCACGATTAATAAAAAATAATGGCTGAATCATGGCTGCGATACTAAAAGTCTTTGTTAAACCACGTCTTCTGCAAAGTTCATATGAAAAACGCTCATTTTACTCCTCAAAACACTGAAAATGTCAAATGTGTTGCATGAACAAGTTTCCTTTCTCTAAACTGCAGCGCTGTAATAAAATAATTTAGTAAAATATACCAAAAAATATTCTTGGTGGTATATCGATACAGCAGTCCATGACACTGACACCTTATCATCACATTGAACGATATGATATGTTGATAATTTGACATTTTTGCACACCCCTACAAATCAGGTTACTGGTCAGATCTGTGAAGACGCAACCCCGCTCACAGTCAGAATGCATGTTTTTCTAGGTATTTTTGAGCTATAAAACCACCTGCAATTGAATAAATGTAAGACAGACCTGTTTAGTGTCATATTGTGGAACATTCTAAGCAGAGCAATGACATATCCATGGAAACAAAAAGGTGCCAGATCCCCAACCGAAAAGTTACAGTTTAAAAGTACCTTAAAATAAGCAAATTTGTCAATTATATGCTTAAGGATATGGATATGCTTAAGGCAGTAAAACCATGTAGTTTGGAGTAGAGTTCAGACTTTGGTGGAAGAAATTTTACTATTTTTATTTACTGTTAGACAAAACATTGTGTATTCAAAATTGTTATTGATCAGTGTGAAACAAAAAAAGTGATCTTATTTTTAATTTATTCTTCCTGACTGGGTTGAGGTTACTGAGTGTTGAGGCTATTTGGATGTGGTCTTGTGGACTCCATTCCAGTCCACAGCCCTTGGTGACCACACGTTTTCAGTGCCCCCCCTCCACTTCAGAGCCTCAGACACTACACAATACCACAACACAACTCTCTACAACTCTCCACAACTCTCTACACTTTGTTAGGCACATGAAAAAGAAAATACTCACAACTTAAACTGAAAAGACATTTCACTTTTCTCTGTAATAGAATGTGAGGAAACTATTGAACAAATCTGGCAATGTTTAACTTATTGAAACAAGTCAAGAACAGTTGGTGATGGACGCTCTCATCCCCCACAAGGAGCAGGCCAGCCTTGGCACCAGTACAGCAAGAGCCCAGTTTACAAAGCACAGAGGACAATACTGGCTTTGTGCCTCCATACACAGATGTATCTTTGAGGTCTCACATGTGATGAAATCTGAAGACAATGAAGAAAATCAGATAGTATGCTATGGTATTATATCACGTTGCATGATAAACAGTAAGGAATTATCTTGCCTCAAGTGGTAAAATGTTGGAAAAATGTTTGTGTTGCCCCTAAGGCTGAAAAATAATGACATGAGATGGACATCCACTGTCAATGTCACATAAACAGCCAGATAAAAAATGCTATGGATCCTAATGATCCAAATGAAGGATTACACAGACAGCCAAATGAAAAGTACTATAAATTAAGGTGTACTTTTTTAGACAATAGATTGAATATTAAAAATAAAGCTTCTAAAGATGCCACGATTACAATTCTTCAGTTCTAAGGATCATGTTGTGACCTGAATAATCACAAGTTATTGATTAAACTATAGGTCTTGACATCTCTACCCATAACAAATTATGATTCATATGATTTATCAGCACAATACCACTTCATTGATTCAACAACGAAGGCGACAATTTCAACAATGTGCATAAAAAATGTGCCATTTGCTATTAATTAATTAATAAGACAAAAAGTACTGGTAGTGCTGAAACCATCGAACCATAAAACAAGCCTTTGTATTTGATATGCTTTACAGTGGGACTTCAAAGCGGCACTGACCTTGTTTAAGGCTTATACAAGTCACACTAAACAGAGGCAAGCTAGTGCAGTTAACTATTGACAGCGACCCATGTGACCAGAGTATGAATGGAGGGTGCCATTGCACAACACTGAGGGGTGTGGGTGTGTAGACAGGCAGCAAAAATATGTTGTAGCACTGTTGGACTTGATCAAAACACATTTAAGAGAGAAAGAGAAGATTAGAGAGTAAATATGGGAGCCTAGGAAGAATGACAGGCTTATTTGCTTGACTGGCTGATTTGCCCACTAACTCAGTGGTACCCAGGTCAATCAATTATTACAAACAATGGTAGGCCTATACTTAGTTTAAAAATTACTTAAACAATGCAGATCTAGGCTTACTATGAATAGCAAATTTCAGCTCTGTGGACAAGACTGATAACTTTTTGTGCAAACCCCTAGCTGTAAAAAAGGAGACTAGCTTAATAATTATTGGCTCTTCAGATAAGGAAGGTTCAGTGTCTTATGGATTAAGGAAGGCCCTGAGCACTAAAGAGGTGTGTCCTTTCAGTCAATACTGTGGGAAAAAATTTTATGCAAGAATCCACAGATACTAACACGAGTATTAATTGTTATTTTGCGCGGTAATAAATTAAATAATGTATATATACTGTTGAATTTAAATTTTCAATTTCCTAAAATATCTATAATGGCCTAAATCTGACCAGAAATTGTAAAAAGATTTATCACTGTAAAGATAGGAAGGCAAGACTAATGATGTAAGCGGTTATCTTCTGTCAATCAATGGTAAATGCACTCCTATGACAGTGAATAACAGGATAAAGGAAGGTGGTGAGGCTGATTATCGGGCGTTACACATTAATAAGAAGCTAATTGGATATTAGAAAATTCAATCTATGAAGTGCTCTTTTAAATGTAAATGTAAAACTTGTCACCTGTGTCTCGAGCTTTATCAAGTTTCGTAATTAGTGACTGCATTTAAAACAAACACCATTATGTTCACCAGGCAATTCATACCAGATGAAATGTTTAAAAGCTTTAAAAAATGATTATGATCCAAAATGACATTGAAGACCAGATAAAGCTAGCGTTTGTTATGCTAGTTAAGCTACTGTTAGCCAGACTGTTGTGTAGTGAGAGAGCTAGCTCTTCAGTCGCACTGATTCATTCATAGCGGACAGTGACACTCTGTAAACTTACCTCTATCTTGTCGACATTCCTGGCGCAGCCCACCACTCTCATGCCCTGTTGGACCAGCGCCCGAGCGATCGCCGCTCCGATCCCCACAGAGGCACCAGTGACCAGGGCCACTCTGCCCTTCCAGCGCTCCATCCCCGCCGCACCGGCTCTAGCCACACCGGCTCTAGCTGCACCAGCCCGGATTTACAGCCCCGTTTCCACGAGCGTCTCCTACCCGCTCCACTCACGAGGTGCCTTGAGAGTATCTGATGTTGGGAGCAATGTGATAAAGAGGGAGATGTGGTCCAGTTTCAATCGCATCCAGATAATCCAGGGAAGAGGCGGTCAGAGCGCCACAGCCCGGTCCATCCGCTCACAGTGATCCACACGGAGTACAGTAGAGTGCTCTCGGGTCGCTTCACCTCCTACTTTCTGTTCGAGCTTGTAAACTGGTGTTAACAATCCCCTAGTGTAAGTGGATGTCTGCTGCCATCTATAGGTAATTTGTAACATTTATATTCAAATCCAAAAACAGACTTATAATAAATATTCTTTATTCAGGAAATTGTTATTTTAATCACATTACACCCATATCCCTATCACAAATATATAATGTCTGTAAAATATTTATATTCAATCATTTCTGTACAATTTACACTTAATCTATCACCAATACATAGGCGTGTCATCAAATTTAACAAACATTAAAAAGTCACAATAAGACTAAAAGGTATCCCTAAGTCACAGCTTGTAAAGCCAATGAACAATTGCACTGTGCTCCTAATCAACAGTTCTACACAGAACCAACAAACTAGGCCTGATCAGAGAATGACTGAGTTGAGTGTTATATGAGATGAGAAAAATGTGTGAAAAGTGCAAGTTAACCATGACTAAACAATATATAATCACATTTGCATCTGAGAGAAATTATTAGACATCACATACTTTCAAATATACCAAAAATATATTGCAGTCATGAAAATTTTCACTAGAGAGCAACTTTAATGCAGCTATTGACACTAGCTGTGGCCAACCACTTTCCTCCTTGTAGCAGCATGGCAATAGTCAAAGAATCTTTTCTTAATGCGCTGGCGGAATAGATGGCGTTCTTGGAGGAATGTTGGATGTTTTTCATAGAATGACTGGATTTCCTCTTTGGTTAAGCCATTCTCTTCATTTGAATAAACCGTAGACTCCTGCATCAAGACAGTTCAAGATCTCAACATTTCTTTATATTTTGTAAATACACAAAACATGCAATCAGTGGTGCAAACATTTAGACACTAACCTGTAGTTCCAAAAGAGTAATTTTGAACCCACAATCCGGTTTATGTGCAATCCAAGGCCAATGTAAGGTGCTGTTGGCCAAAGTATTTCCACACGAAAGGGTTTCATTGGTTGGGTGCAAGTGCAATAGTTGTTGTTCATCCTTATGTCCCTGTAACAATTGTAAACAAGTTAAGTCAGACAATTCAGAAGAATGGGAGACCGTAAATGTGCTCCATGATCCTGTACCTCATTGTTGCATAGATCAGAGCATGATCCTTTTTTACTTGCACATTGCTCTTCTTTGTGCCAACAGTCCAGACAACAGTCTGCTCCATCTTCAGTACAATGGATATTACTGTTATCACCTTTAAGATGAACAAAGCACAATGTTAAACATGTCATGTTAAAAATGACTGTCCATCGTGGGCTTTCTCATTCGTCCTGATCAGACCTGTTTCATCATGGTTGCAAATTCCATCTGAGCAGGCAACATCTGAACCTTCTCGAGAGCAAATTTCACTGCTTGATGAGTACCCACAGTCACTACCATTGCTGTGCGTAGACAGATCTTTAGAAAAATATGAATAATTATTGTATTGTTTAGTGATATAAATATAAAACTATTGCACTATAACATTCTGCCACTTACCTTGTTTGGTGTTGCCTGAGCACGTGCAGGACATGTTTTCATTAGTAGTGACTGGGTCTTGACAGACATTTTCATCTTCATAATGGCTTTCACAGCCATGGCAACAGCTCTCCACAGACTCAACAGATCCCTGAATTAAAGCATAAACAATACACTTAAATAAGGCCTAATGCACAATGCCAATTATTGCTACCAGTGTTACACCAAATTACCACGTCAGGGACTCTCTTCTCAATCTCCGCTTCCTGTTCAGCCATCTCATTGCCACACTTATTTTTGCGACGGTTTTTCTTCTTTTGTCTTTTTTTCTCCAGTTTAAGCTCTTTAGCCCTCTCTTCTTCAGACAGCTCTTCAAAAAACTGCTCTAGCCGACTGATGCCCTCCAACTTCTCCACTGCAATCTAGAATTTTAGAAAACATTTTTAAGACCAATCATAATAAGTAACCCTTTACTCTTTCTAGTATATTTATTTATAAACATACCTCAAAACTTTTCCGTAGTGCATCAATTCCTAAATGAAATAAAACCTGCCATGTCTGCTCTTCTGCTCGGAGTTTCTGCCAAATTCTGTGCAGTCGTTCATAAAGGTGAATACCTATACAGGTAAGGACCTCTTCTTGTGCAATATCAATAGTCTTAGCGTGTCTCTCTCTTCGTCTGTAAATAAATTGTTTTGTCAAATATAGAATATCTTAGATTTAATTTTCAACAAAAATTCTACTTAAAAATATACTTACTCATAGCCCCCAGAAAGCTCAGGCTCAGCCCGACCAAGAAGGTGAGCAATGAAGTCAGTCTCACAGTACACATGTATGTGGCGTTCATGTGGACAGCAGCACAAACCTTCAAACAGAGCAGCACAGTAGCCCTTCTCTTTACTGCTGTCCAAGTCCCCTACAAGGATGTTGTATGCTCTTAGCACTTTATTTTTACAATCAGCGCAAAATCTGCAAATGGGTACACATTTTGAATTATAATTACAGACACTTTTTTTTTTTCAAATGATTAAAAGCCATATTAGTTACAATTACTTGTGTTTACGCAGGTATTCCTCTAGTGTCTCTAGGAGACATGCACTATCGATGACCACCACCTCATCCCTGCATTCTTGTGACATGAGCTCCCACACATCCATCCAGCTTCCCCTGCGATCACACACATTTTTCTTTTTAATGAACAAAGAATGATTTAGCATAACAGTGTAGGGTTTATTTTGCGGTGTATCACTTACCCTAAAGGCTTGGGTTTGTGTGTATCTAAGGAGTGTAACTGACATCGTTTATTTTTTTTGCTTTTTGGAATGGCGTCAATCAAATCATTTAACTTTGACCTATTTAGAAAAAAAAGAGGAATATGTTTAGGAATATAAAGTTAACAGAATGTGACTGACATTCCCCTTGTCCCGCCAGTTTAGACTGAACACTTTCCTGAATAAGATGTTTTACCTTTTAGTAGCATAAATATAAAATACAGTAAGTATATACAAATATATACTTAAAATATACTTGCCCATGAACGTAGAAGAGAGAGTAAAGCTTCTTCAAATCTGACATACAGGACTTTGTTACAGAAAGCATGGCTGTAGATTTCACAGTGAGGGGTACCAAAGCTGGGCTCCCTGATTCAACTAGATGAGAAAAGAGGCGCTCCACACTCCTCCTACAGCCCACACATGGAACAAACTGTGACAGAGCACTGTAGACCTCTCTAGATGTCACCATTAGAGCAATATTCAAGTCCTGATGTGTCAGTTTGGAGTAATACTGAAAGATAGACACAAACTTGTAAAAATAAAATCCACAAGTTAGCAGTATATTTCAAGAGGTGTGCTTCTCTTCACCAACCTTAGAAAACTGTTTAAAGGAGGGGGAATTGATATCATTGCTATCAACATCAGCAACACTGTCAGGAAATTCCATAACCATCTGAAAAAAACATGCATGCATTGAGTAAAGAAGGAATTTAGCAATCCTCAATATCAGTCTCAATCAATAAATGCTTTTATTCTATATTTAAAATACTGCATTTGGTTACTTACAGTTAAGCTGTCATCAATGTACAGTGGGATCTGTCTGGTAAGAAATGGGTATTCTTCTTCCCCGTCCCGACAAATTGCAACCAAACGTGCCATAATTTATGCCCCTCACCTAAAGTCACCGACAAGGTATAGACGTTAAGATCAATATCTTACCAAAGTTTATTTTAACACAAGTTACGTTTAATTCGTTGTTTTAAATGGTAATGGATCCAAGTGACTGAGGAAAAGCAACAGGAGACAGAATCAGAAACTATTAGGAAATAAAATGTGTCTAAACCAATACCTAGAGACAACAACAAAAAAACATGTGATTATTGTTAAAAAAGTATGAAATAACGTCCACTCATGATAAATATATTCCTATGAAGCTGAATGCCCATCCGAATGCTAGTTTGCTAGCTAACGTTAGCACCAATAGCACGAACCAAATTTGACAGTGCAACTTTCAATTAGCCAAGAGTTAAATGAAAATGCTGTTATCGCATTTATTTTCTTCTTTTACAAGTAACACAATTAAGCCAGTATTTTACTACAGATTCAAACAAACCTTTTAAGACAGCCAGAGACTACAGCGGCTCTTTCCCCTTTTCCAAACTTGAGTGTGACTGACTACATTAGCACTGTTGTCCTACTTAGCTTCAGTTAGCAAGCTAATATAAAGTAACCAGCGCTAGTTAAAGACAACTTTTAGAAGCAGTGGGATTATCAGTATCTACAGGCAGGTTTAGCATAAAATCAACAATAATACTGCATACAGTGCATTTCCTTCTTACCTCAAATATAATTTTAAAAACAAAATAAACAAGTGCGGCTCCTCTACTGAGACGGAACCTTCATCACTACTTTGACCTTTGCCCCCAGTCCAGGTTGCCAGATCTGCTGCGCGGATTTTAGCATTACTATCACGTCCCAAATGATTTCATCCATGACCATGATTTAATGCAGTATCTAACCAAAATCTTGTTCATCTTTAAAATAAAATATATGCAAATATAAAAAGTTTCTCATTGTAAATGAGCACAAGAAGAAAGAATGCCTTGAACCTACATAGTTATACATTACAAAAAAACCTACTAAATTCTAAAAATGCAATCAAAACACTGATTTCATGATGTCAATAATTTAGTTATTAAAAAAGGCATTATTTTTTTATTTTTACATGCACTTGATGTGTATAACAACACAAACATTAATAAAGTTTCAAATATACATTTATTATAATGAATAAAAAATTACTTTTACCAGAATTTTAATGTAATTCCAAAGATATGTAAAACATATATTACAAAACAATTCAGAAACATGTAAGACAGCAAAACATACACAGAGAACTCCTTAGTACAGTTTAGTGTATCCACTACTGAGTTTGTCGCTCCAGTGATGACATTAGCAAGCAGGAAAAATATCAGCATATTTCTGTTGACAGCTTGAAAAAGGCAAAGTCTTTTCAAATCATCTTTATTTTTCAGTGGCGAAAGGTCCTCCTTTTTTCTGTACAGACTCCATGAAGATGGCACACAGTCAACACTTAATGCCTTTTTAGAAAACAGTAGAAGCAAATCAGCCAAACCAAGAGAAGTTAAAAAAAAGAGGGACTGGGCAATACTCCAAAAACAAAACGGTAAATTAGCCAAGCGCCGGGAAACAGGCTCCAGGTGTACCTGACATAAACACACAGCAGCATACAGACCCAGACTTGACATTAAAAGATAAATAAGTGCACGTAGCCACTCTTTTACAGTCACACGCTGCTGCATAATAAACACTCCCACATGTACACCTGCAAGGTAGATGGCCACATATCCCACTGCAGAGAATATACCCTCCTTGTTGGCGTGAAGAAAGCCCAAATCTCTGTCATTGTTGAGGACAATAAATTCTTTCAGCCCAGTTGTGTCTAAAATAAACTGATACATTACAGCAATCAACAAAGCAAAAATCAAACACAGGTTGACTGGCATAATAGCTAAAAATATTGATGCAGACACTCTGACTAGGGCTAGTGTGAAGAAGAAATTCCAGTGGACACCATATTCTGTCACATGCTCCTGATAACCAGTCATTTTTACACTTATTAACCTCCCCATACCAAGCGCAACCAGAGGCCAGACAGATACCAGCTGTTTTGTGATGTAATTGAACTTCGATCCCATGATGCCTTTTCCCCGAGCTTCTGAACAGACGAGGGCATTTGCAAAGACAAACCCTCCAACACCATAATCCATGACCCCTGTGCCATAGGTCTCAGTTTTGGCAAATCTCCTGGGGAAGATTGCAAAATCTACAGCCAATATGCTAATGGACGTTTTCAAAATGACAAAAACTCGGAAGTTGGTGACAAATGGAACTCTTTCAAACTGAAGGTGGCTTTCGAAAAAAGCCTTTGGTTGCTGGTCAATTGAGTGTGTGCTAGAAAGACAGATATAGACAAGCATACACATAGAAATAAGGGATAGACTAATGACAACTTGGAAAAGAATGTCACTAAGAATTGTGCATGAAAGGACGAGGGGAGCTATCACCACAGTATAATCAAAAAGAAGACGTAAAATGGATTGCGTTGGTTTTGGCAGAGCTTCTGAACCTCTGTCACACAGGATTAGAAGCAGTCCTCTGTTGAGAAAGCACAGTGGAGCAAGGGAAGAACCAAGAGTCACCTCCATCAAACTGGTACCATTGAGATGACTGACAAAAGCTTCCTTGAGTTCCTTCTGAGACATGGCCTGCAAATATTCAAAGTGCTCACATTAAATAATAATAATTATAATAAAACAAATCAAATACATTCCAGTTTTTCAGTGCCAGTATAAGTAGTTGGTATTAGTAATAAAAACAGTAATTTAGCTTAAGTATATAATATGCTTTCACAATAAAAGTCCAATATTATGCACAATTGATTCTTGTGAGTTTTAAGCTATGTTATAATGACATTGCCTTCTCAAAAACATACCTGGAGTTTTGTTTTATTCACACAAGTTTGAGTAATTCTTTATTACCTTTAGTTCAGCAGAGACTGGATCATTTCAGCCATGGAATATCCAAATGAGTCTAGTGAAAGTTCATGGAGTTTAAAAACAAAGTGGAGTACTTCCTGTTTTACCACATGACATCACAAGGTGGAAGTGTTTGAGAGAAGAATTCAGCATAATTTTGCACGGTTTGTTTGTTAAACTTGTGTAAATGAAACAAAACAATTTCGGGTATGTTTCTGATGAGGAAACAGCATTACAGCATATCAAAACATAGCGTATTATAGGCCATTTAAGATATGCTAGCCTAGCACAAAAGGCGCCAAACTAATTTTAAAGCACAAAATGTAATAAGCTGATCCAGAAAATGATTTAAAATCTTACCAAATTTATCAGAAAGACGTAAGATAGTCTCAAAAAATACCCGCTTTCAGTCTTTCTGCAGCAGGTATGTCCAGTTCTGCCTGAGCCAAGCGTGCGTCCTTCCGCTCACGCTCTGCCTCATGTGACGTTCAAGGGACCTCGTTTTTATGGCTTAATCCAGATTTTACAATATTTGGTTTGATCGTTTAATGCTAATGAATAATGAATAATGTTGTTTGACACACAAAAAATCCAACTGTGTTATTATTCAATGCGCGCTCAAACTAGATATGCTGAGAGTATTACACTAAAACACATTTCTGTAAGTTTGTGCCCGTGAAGTATTAGCAAGAGGGCGGGAATAACAGGATTGTGGAGCTGGAAAACCCGTGGACAGGCGGCTGACTGCCTGAAGTTGTCCTTGAGGAATGTAAGACAGAGAGGAGAAAATGAACGTCCAGACTCCATGCTGATAAAGAAAATATTGCGAAAACAACTTATATAGCTTTAATATTCTGTCAGATCTGGAGGTTTGGAGTAATCTAAATGAACTCTGTGGACGCCCGTGGAAATAGAAATGGAATGGAAACGGTGAGTAAACGGTATCTGGTCTGTTGCTTAATGTTTCTTCCAGTTAAACATGTAGTACCATAAAAATTATTTACAGGGAGGTCTCTATTTGTTATGAAATGTAATTTCTTATGTATCGGCAACTCTATGCAAACCCCCAACTGTTCTAAAAGCAAAGAGTGAAAACCATGTAACGTACAGTGTGTTTGTGTGTGTGTCTCTGTGTGTGTGTGTTTTTAATGAAAATGGCACAGTTACTATCTGCTTTGTTGTAAGATATAGTGGCTAGTGATAGATTAAAGTTGTGCACTGTTTAAGCCCTTATGTGTGTGTGCCAGAGTTGGTAGCAGATGTTGGTTAAGCCATATGACATGCATTTCCAGTGCAGTTATTCAGTAAGGTTACATCAGTTCTAATATCATTTAATTTTGAGTTAGTCTAAAATTTATTTTTATTACAGATGATAATGGAACAGATAATTCAAAGGTTTTGTAGAATATTAAAGTCTTGTATGGCACAATTTGTATGCAAAGTGTTTTATAGAGCAAGAGGTCCATAAAAACATATACCGTTAATCTTTTGCTTTTGTGCAGGACATTTACATAGTTTCATAATGTAAGCAGCATTGCTCTTTACAGGTACAAGAATCTTCCAAAATTATCCATCTGTCCCCTCAGTCCCTGAACGATTCTCTGGATGAAGATGTTCGGTTGTTCCTCACAGATGAGGACCAGCTTCATACTTATGATGACCTCACCAAAGTAAATCCTGTGACACCTTCAACAGGTATAAAAGTCTCATATCTGAAATATTTAATAGAATTTGAGCCACTCTTTAGGCAAGGCAAGGCAAGGCAAGTTTATTTGTATAGCACAATTTGTACACAAAGTAATTCAAAGTGCTTTACAGAATAAGAAATACATTAAAATCATAATAAAAACAAATCAAAACATAAATAATCATGAAGATTAAAATTAAAAAAGAGAGACATAAATTGGAGAGAAGAGTGCGGAATGAAAACCTTTCAGTCATATGCACAGTTAAACAGAAATGTTTTGAGCCTGGATTTAAACAGCGTCACAGAAGAGGCCTGTCTCACATGTTCAGGAAGACTGTTCCAAGTTTTAGCTGCATGAACCTGAAACGCTGACTCCCCTTGTTTAGTCGTGACTCTGGGCACCAGCAGGAGGCCGGTCCCTGAGGTCCTCAGAGTGCGAGATGGTTCATATGACACTAACATGTCACAGATGTACTTTGGTGCTCGGCCATGGAGAGACTTGTACAAGCAGAGCTGTTTTAAAGTCTATTCTCTGAGGCACAGGAAGCCAGTGCAGAGACCTGAGCACAGGACTTATGTGCTCGTACTTCCTAGTTCGAGTAAGGACATGATTAACACTGCTAGTATGTCACACGGGCTTTGTTTTATGTCACCTTGAACTGTGATATTTACTTGGTGTTATTGGCCTGCATTAAGGGCTTGGGCATAACAGTAATGATATTATACTGCAGCTCACATAAACACGTTACAATAAAACTTTACCATTAGTGTGCAACTGTTGTGTAGAACAGTATTCAGTTGGTACAAATGTTTCTTCAAAAGAGCGAAACATTCTGAACATATTTCCGTGACTTACTGTAAATATCTGATTTCCTTAATGTTTTCTTTGCCAGTGTTGAAATGCCTGCAGGCCAGGTACAGTGCAAAGGTGTTTTACACTCATGCAGGCTGCACCTTAGTGGCTTTGAACCCTTTCCAGCCCATCCCATACCTGTACTCTCTGGATGTGATGAGAGAGTATCACTGCAGTCCTCAGCCTCAGGTAAGGCTTCTCTTTAAGAGGTCACCTTGTATGTGGGCACAATGTAATATGAGTGTCTTTGACATATTAGGAATCCAAACCACACATTTTTATTGTGGCCGAAGAAGCCTACAGGAATGTGAAGGGTCAGTTGGAACCTGTGAACCAGTCATTGGTGGTCAGTGGTGAGAGTGGGGCTGGAAAGGTAAACTTTCATGTAGTGATATAAGACACATTTGCTTATCTATATCTAGTGTATTCATCCTTATCTTGTCAAGTCATGATGCATTGTGTTTTGTTTTGCTCTGTGCAGACATGGACCTCTCGATGTCTCATGAAATATTATGCCACTGTAGCTGCATCTTCATCTGTTGCAAAGAGTCAGAACACAGTGGAAAGGATTGAGAGGAGGGTGTTGGACTCCAACCCAATCATGGAAGCCTTTGGTAAGAATGGAAATCATTAAATATAATTATATATAACGTTACATTTGAAAATGACCTGACTGTTCTTTGCTGCAGGAAACGCTTGTACACTACGAAACAACAACAGCAGTCGCTTTGGGAAGTACATTCAGCTTCAGCTGGACAGGTACTTAGAGCAGGCACTCATCACGTTCTGTTGTATTTACTACTTACCAGACAAAAGCTCATTCATAATCTGCCCTAATCTGTTAATATGATATTGTTATGTAAAGGTGTCACCTGTTAGTGGGAGGGTCTGTGCAAACATATCTGCTGGAGAAGACTAGAGTGGCCTTTCAACCAACTGGTGAAAGAAACTTTCATATATTTTACCAGGTGTGTGTACGACCTTTTTTAAATAATTTTTATACAGCCAGTTTTGCAGTATACATTATACTGTGTGTTATTTTAAACAGATGATGAAAGGAGCGACCACTGAGCAAAGAAAAGAGTGGAAAACGCACTATGATCAAGTTTTTGCCTGGCTTCCACATGCAGATAAAACTTTAGAGGGTCTGTATCACTGATTTCTAAAAGGAAATTAATATATTTCTGACACTGACTTGAACTGTTTTCTGTCACCTTTAAAGAGGATTGTTTCGAGGAGACCCTTGAGGCCATGGGGCATCTGGGTATTGACACTGAACAACAAAGGGAAATATTTAGGGTAATTTTTTACTTTATAAATATACTTGATCAAGATCGATATAATAACACATCTGTTTATTTCAGTCTTTAAAATGAATGTAATGATGATCAGACTATGTGTAAATTTATATATCTCAGATATTAGCAGGGATTTTGCACCTGGGAAATGTACAGTTTTCCTCTCCTTCAGATTATTCACAACCGTGTGACCTCGAGGGACAGTCTAAAGGTGCCAAAAAGTGTTTTAGCTTTAATTTGAACAAACACTAAAATAAACTGAAATCTTATATTTCACCAGACTACCTCCAAATTGCTGCTGAGCTTTTGGGAGTCACTGCTGAGGAGCTAGAGGCCTGTTTGCGAGTAAGAACACTGAAGGCCGGGAGGCAGAGTGTACTAAAGCCGTGCTCCCAAACTGAGTGTACTGTCAGGAGAGACTGTCTGGCTAAAGTCATCTATGCTGAGTAAGGTCTAAATGTTTAACAATTCAACAATGATGAAAGACACTTCATCCTGTTGTATTTGTCTTCCCCAGGTTATTTGAATGGCTGGTTACATTCATCAATAACAGCATGTGCACAGGCAGTACTATTTGGTCCAACTTTATAGGTAAATATTGGATCTTTAAGTGTACATGCTTTATTACAGTAATTATCAAGTTATATAACAAATAGTCTCATTTTCTCTCAAGGGGTCCTTGATGTGTATGGCTTTGAATGTTTCCAAATGAATAATCTTGAACAGCTTTGCATCAACTATGCCAATGAGAAATTACAACAGCACTTTGTCAGCCATTACCTCAAAGCTCAACAGGTAACTACAAATAGT